>NW_023998485.1:740900-772036 GCF_014805625.2 Glossina fuscipes
TGACTTGAGGCAAATTGAAGTCTCCCAGCGCAACTACCAAATCGGAGAGTTTCGACTGCTTGGCCACTTCACAAATGAGGGCGGCCTGTTTCTTATATCTATCAGAATTTGGGGGAATATAGGAGCAGGTTACAAATAGCTGTTTATTAGGCATAATCGCACGAATGGCGATAAATTCAACGTCAGGAGAAGTGGGAAATTCTATTGAATTGGACGGGACTGACGCAGATATGGCAATTAATACACAACCGCCAATGAGATTCAATCGATCCTTTGTGAAGACTTGGAAAGAATTGTGAAAAAGTTCCGATGAATGAAGATCGGGTTTTAGCCAAGTTTCGGTGAAGGCCAAACAGAAAAACTCCGTGCTCACTGAATTTAGAAAAGTGGAGCGAATTTTTGAATTAAGGCCTCTAACATTTTGATAAATGAGAGATAATGGGCCTGAAGAAACATTTAGCTTTTTGAAGGGACAAGACTATTGCTTTGGTATTACGGGGACGATCTCGAGGGATAAATTCCTTAATCAAGGATCCTACTGGCCACAGTGGTTTGTTTAACAACATATCACAGTTTTCAGTCGGAACTAGTATTTTAAAAGAGGAGATTGCCCTAGATTGAGAAGGAGCCATTTTGAAAATGCTAACGCGCTTTAAGTTGACTGATGGGAGTTTCGTCGCCAGATAACTTTTCATGTTGTCCACCGACGTTTCAGGTGCCAGTCTTGACACAAATACTGCTTTTCTGGGAGGAACTGCCGTCAAGCAAATGTCATTATTTGGAACAGGAGGGGGTTCACGGTAGGAGAGTTTCGAGTTGGGGAGAATATAGATGGGGTTATCGCCTTTGTACCGGAAGCTTGTGAGACTTGCCCAGTCTAGTGACCAGCATTCACACGCGAACAGCCAGGAGGAGAGGATGACTTATTTTTCTCTTCATTACATTTAGGCGATGACGCTTCATTAGAGTGAGTGACGGCTCTGGGCGGAGATACCCTTGCCACTTCAGAGTAGCTTAAAACCGACGGACTTGCCGGTTTGTTTGTAACTGTTTTGCTACCAACCGACTCAGCAATATCGGAAACATTACTGTTCATTTTAGAGTTAGAGGGAGCGGTAACTTGTACCAACGAATCTGATTTGGAGAAACCCGGAGGTGACGTCCCACACGCTACGCTACGAGTAGAAGATGAGTGTCCAATAAAACGACACTCATCAAACCTAGACTTAATGAGCTCAAACTTTTCCCACAAGGAGCCCAGATTTCTACTGAATTCCGAAAACCATTTCGCGTCTCCGTGAAAAGTTTATAAAAATCAATGTCCCGCTGCCTACGGTCAGCGACTGCGTCAGCAGCACGGCCGAGAATACCGGCACACTTTGCATGACCAAAGCGCTCGCAGAGCCAACAAGAAACGAATCTATCCGATTCCGGGCCTGTTTTTGCGCGACATGGTGTATATAAGCACTCCATGTCAAGCCAACGAAAAGAAAGAAGAGAATTATTAGGGCCTGAAAGAAAAAAAATTCAAAAGAATACACAGTACGAAGTTTATCTACAAATTAAGAAATTTAATAAAACTTCTCCGTTACGTTGTCACTGTAACAAGAGAGCTAAAGAACAAGAGAAAGCAAAACCAAACTGGAAGCACGAAAAAAAGGGAGAATACAGAAAAATTTTCTCTTAAATTTTCTCTTAAATTACACGTAAGATCTACACTACTAAAGCAACGGTAAACAAGCCAAGAGAAAAGCTATTCACACCAAAGGAAGAAAATAAAAAAAATAAAAAAAAAACTCAAAAGAAAAAACTATAAAAGACTCGAAAGAGATTTACTATTGCGATTACAAGTGGTAATCGCAAGAACCAAAATGAAAATCACAAAAATTTTAATGTAATTAATCAATTTTTACACTTTACACGTTCAAACCTTTTATACTTTTACATAAACCCAATTGAAACGCGTATAAAACGAAAACAACAAAATTTTAGCAATAAAACTAACAAAAGCGGATGATCTCGCGCGCGTTAGTTGCCAGACTGATGTTTTGTTTGCTTAATTGTTTTGCTTTCCTGAATGGTCGTTTTGGGCTTCGCTAAAATCCAGGATTATATTACTACGGTTAACATTCTCGTCGTAACATCCAACGCTATTGATTTTTGGCATTACTACACTCCATGTTGTATTTACTTCCAGCGGCTGTCCAAATTTATAGATTTCGGTTTGCGTAGCTTTCCTGGGCAAGCCATTTGCAACTCCACAGGTTGTCCGATAATTCTACTTGTTCCTAAGTTCTCAATGCCGTCGTATTAAGACTACGAAACTGATTGCCACTTAGATTTAATGTCAAGCTGTTAAGAAGTTGGCGTTCATGTTATATAGAAATAGAAATAAGAAAGCTCGATATATTTATTTTAGGTAGTTACATCTAAATTTTATAAGTCGTTAAAACTACCCTCCTTTATTTGCATTAAATGATTGTATGACAAGTACGATTGAGTTAAGCCACTGTCGTTTAAAAATTGCATCTCATGTAATGTTTCAATGGCATTATGCGAAAATTCAAATGTATTAAAGGATTAAAACTTCGGTCCTGCGGAAATCCCACTTGGTCTCAGTTGGTCCCTGTCTAAACGCAATACGCGCAATAATGCGTTCGTAATGAACGCTTCGCTTTCAATAAATTCTATTGCATTCTCTTGCCGTAGCAAATACGTTAGTCGAGACGTCCCATAGAAATCGCTCTTTTCAATAGCAACTAACCGATTTTCAGCCAAATTTTAATGCCTTAGCATCGGTATATAATCAAATACACCGGTTTCGATATCAACTAAAAGATTCGCTGCCATTTTTCGATGTTGCAAGGTACGACAACGATTAAAGCTATTCAAAGTTAACGAGCGCACAGTATTTCCGCTCAAATCGAGGTAACTTAATGAGCTCATCTACTCATTGGACCATGATTTCGGTAAGATTATTGTGCGCAAAAGATAGAGAGCGCAAATGCACAAGTCCGTGAAATGCGTATTCATCCAAGGCGGCCAAGTGGCTGTTAGAAATTTGCCAAAGTATTAAATTATTAAAGTTTATAAACAATTCATTATCCAACGTTGGTATAAAACAACTTTCAACTCTCAACTCTGTGATAATAGTTACATCTGGAAATTGTAATAAATATTCTTTACGACAATTGCGTAGTGTATAGATTTTATACTGTTCGAAGGCATGTGGCCCGTATACTCTGACTATTAACAAAAACGGTTGTTGTATTAAAATAAGTGCAAAACGAAAAGATATTTTTCTTTTCTATCCAAAATTTTGCAAACTTCTAGGTTTTGCACCAATTTTTTGTTGGTATTTTTAATTGTAAGTTTTCTTAAAAAGTAAAACTTCTGGTGCTGACTGCTATTTTTCATAACATGCTCAAAAATTTAACTGAATTTACGATTGTTTGACATCTTAATGCTATCGTTACTGTTACTGCCACTCTCTTTGTTAAGTTATCTTATCAGAAATGACTTGAAGAGCAAATGATTTCGCCCGTTCAAGGTAAGTTCGTTGTCTCAGCAGTAGCTCACAGTTCTTTATGATGCTACTTTATTAATTTTGATTCCTTTAAGATATGTTAAATGCATGAACAACTGGATAACATCGAGATTTGTTAAAGAAACTATTCAAAACAACAATCGCCTGAGAGTGAATTTGTTAGATATCCAGCATTTTACATAAACGTAAGAAATTTTGATATTTATGACGTAGGTCAACAGTCGGCTTACTTAGAGTTGTTTAATACACAGAGTCATTTTCTAAGTTTTAACATCAAACTCTCACTTCGATGTCATTCGACATGATTTTAAGTTTGCGTTAATCGTTGTCTTTCGTTTAGTTTACCTGAGGATCCATATCATCCAGCATTGGGTGTTTCCTTTCATTACAAGTATGTTGGTTCGTTGAAATTCTATAACGTTCAAAATTCAAATTTTTCATATAAACTTTATGATTTCCATAAAATCAATGTTTCCATACTAAAATCACATCTTTCTCATATTGTGCTCGATTTCTCAGAGGGAAGCATTGATAGCTTACTGTCGTCGTTCTACAATATATTAAACCAAGCTATTTCTGCATCCGTTCCGATCAAGCAGTCCCGTCCTCGAAGCAAGGGTCCCCCGTGGTTTAATAAAACAATTAAATACTACAAGAATAGGAAAAACAAGCTTTCAAAAAATTATCGAAAAGTGGTTCTTCTTTCGACTATTTCGCTTACTCTGTTGCGAGGCATAAATTTAATTCCCTTAACCGCCAATACTACTGCAGATACCTTCAGTTTGTTAAATACTCCTTGTTTGCTAACCCTAAATACTTTTTTAAGTTCGTTAATTCCAAAAGAAAACTCTCCGTAAATCCGTCGTTTGTGTCTTTTAATGGCTCCGAGTCCGCGGATGATTTTGAAACCTCAAATCTCTTTGCGGAATACTTCCGACAGAACTTTTCAACTGCTAATTTTGATTTATCGGTAAATTATCCATATCCGATTTCTAATTCGATTTCAATTCCTAACTTTGTTATATTTGAAAATGACGTTTTTGAAGGATTGAGCTCTCTGAAATATAATTGTTCGCCTGGACCTGATGGGATCCCCTCATGTGTACTTATATCTTGTGCTGGCGAGCTTTGTGACGTTATATCGAAGATTTTTAATTAGTCTTTGAATTTAGGTGTTTTCCCTTTGTGTTGGAAGACTTCTTTCCTTATTCCTATTCACAAAAGTGGTAGTAGGAAACTTGTAGAGAACTACAGAGGTATTGCCAAGTTGAATGTCTTACTTAAACTGTTCGAGCGAATTGTGGCTCAGCATATAGCCTTTTCCATGAAATTGTATATTTCTCCTTTCCAGCATGGTTTTCGAAAGGGAAGATCTACGGTGACCAATCTGTTAGAGTTTACTTGTCATGTTTTCAAGGCTTTTTCTAGTGGTTCTCGCACTGATGTCATTTACACTGACTTTAGCAAAGCGTTTGATATGGTTAATCATAGACTACTTAGATTTAAACTCCAGACCTCTGGCTTTCCTCTCTTCTTAGTGGAATGGTTAAGCTCTTATCTGCATGGTAGATCATTCAGGGTTTTGTTTAACCTCATTACCTCGGATGAATTCCCCGTGACGTCTGGCGTACCTCAAGGTAGCCACTTGGGACCTATTTTATTTAATTTATACATCAATGATTTGCCCTCCGTGATTAAATTCAGTGAGATTTTAATGTATGCTGATGATGTGAAACTGTTTTCTTCCTTTTCCGTAGAATCGTAATCACATCAGCTTCAAGGTGAATTGGATAATTTTTTTGCATGGTGCTCTCTCAATCTTCTGAAACTAAATCTAAATAAATGTAAGAAGCTTTCTTTTTTAAGAAGGAAGTCGTTCAGTACTCAATACTTCATTGATTCGCACAGGTTGGAAGACGTCGATTCGTTCATAGATTTAGGTGTTCTATTCGATTATAGGTTACGTTTCAATTTGCATACTGAGTCCTCGTTAAGCAAAGCTAGGTCCGCGCTTGGTTTTATGAACAGGTGGTCCAAAGAGCTTGATGATCCTTATATTACGAAAAGGCTTTACACGTGTTTGGTTAGACCTATCCTTGAGTATGCCTCTGTTGTGTGGTCTCCTTCATATAGGTGCTACGTAGATTCAATTGAATCTATACAAAAGCAATTCTTGCTGTTTGCCCTTAGGAATTTGGGTTGGGACCCGATTGCCTCTCTTCCTCCTTATGAAAACATGTTGTTTCCGTTATCATTACCGTCACTTGAAAAACGTAAATTTTTTCTTCACGTTTCCTTCTTAATCAAATTAATAAATGGTGCAATTGACTCGCCCGCATTACTTCGTGAGATAGGCTTTAAAGTCCCTAACCGCTTCTCTAGGCACTTAATGTTGATAAAGCTTAGTCAATGCAAATATAATTTTGAACTGTTTAACCCGCTCAGAGTTGTTTGCAAGAACGTAAATGATGTCTATCATTTATTCTCATTACCGGACTCTTTAAAGTCCATTAAAGCAATATTGCTTAATACGCGCGATTTACCTATGTCGTACTTAAACTGACTTAACCTTAAATATGTCATTATGAGTCGAAAATTAATTTGTTGTTAACAATTATCGGTTGCCAAGCTTATGCATGTTTGCGATGGCTTAGGGGTTCACTTGCAATTTGGTCCTGTATCGGTTGTAGGTGTGGCTCTATGCTAGGTGTGTAC
The DNA here is from genome assembly GCF_014805625.2 of Glossina fuscipes. Classification (NCBI taxonomy): domain Eukaryota; kingdom Metazoa; phylum Arthropoda; class Insecta; order Diptera; family Glossinidae; genus Glossina; species Glossina fuscipes. The sequence goes on from NW_023998485.1 coordinate 747,163, forward strand.
ATGCTATTTTTTTTTTTCCTCCTTATTTGTTTTATTGTACTTATAGTAAGTTTTATTATTGATTAATTTTAAGATTTACTTAAGAGTCAATTGAACTCGACTGCCATTTTGTTTTAGTTGAGTTTCTTGTATAAGTGGAATAAATAAATAAATAAATAAATAAATAAATCCAATGGTGAAAATTCATTAAGAATTGGTAATAAGCTTTTGACTGCATTCTATGTGATGAAAACCACTCTCGTACATCTTCCTATCTAAACTACAAAAATTGCATCTCGTGCCAAAGGAAATAATCGAAAATCCTGCCCAGCCAAGACATTGTAGCAGTTTGTGGCAGTTTTGGTCCCCAAATCTTCCAAAATACGCTTCAGTAAATTAATCGCATTACAGAACATTGCTGGCGGAACCTTTTTGGTCTGAAATCAATGCTGTGGATATGGAAAACGAGTTTTTTTTTGACAGAATAACACCGGCCAACCTCATGTCTTACAACAAAACAGTTTTGTATCGAAAAAAAAGCCCCTATATTTGCCTTGAAGCGAAAAGTGGAAGAATGTGTGAAGAACCGTATTATCTTTTTTTTATTTTAATTATTGGTACTGAGGAAATAATTGTTTTCAGAATCCTTGAAGAATGAACTTCAATTAGTTTTTTTGGTCGTTTGGCCAACAAAGCACGCAACGTAAGGGCTCCCGGCTATCACCGTATCTTATCGTCACCATTGGATTTAGTCTATAAACCGAATAATGTTACATATTGTAAACAGATTGTATATGTATATATATATTCGCCCTCCCCATTTGCGCTTAGTATAATTTACTTGTACGAGACAGCGTATGCAACAGTTTCTTAAGGAAGATGTAGATGTTAGGGTACTTAGGTATTAACGCTACCGTGGCAAAAATTTCATTAAAAAACCAATAAAAAGCATCCTTTTAAACTTTTAAAAAAAGTTTTTTTTGCTTCTAAATATGATAAAAATAATAATATTTTAATAATTTTTATTTTAATAATAATATTTTAATAATAACATTTTTTCCGCGGTGGCGTTAATACGTAAGTACCGATCTTAGATATGAACACAAAATTGGCAAACCAAATTGCTTAACTCAACACCATAAAAATGACACTGTTGCATTTGCCGACTATAAAGGGAAGGGTTTGAAAGTATTATTTGGTGTTGAGGGGAAGTTTAATTTTGACGAACCTGATGGTCGTATAAATATCCTCGACTAACATATTAAATGCGTAATCGTGGCTGTGGATCTCTTATGGTATGGCTGCATTTGGAGCACGAGGAAAGTTAAAAATATGCTTTCTATCCATCAAAAGGAACCTGAAGGCTTTGTTAGAAAACCATTTAATAAACTTTGGTAGAAAGTTATATAATGATATTTGGACGATCCAACAAGACGCCGCCCTCATCCATGTCGCACGGCTTACGAAACATTTTTTGCAAGTACGAAATTTTCTGTTACCGGAGTGGCCCCCTATGATTCCCGCCCTGAACTGGCTTGAGGACTTCTGGGGAATACTTCCGACAAGGTATTCTCAAACTCCAAGCAGCATTCTACACCAAACGAACTTGAATGCATTGTCAGAATGGGAGCAGATTGATCCGATCCGACATTTCGGGAGAATTTTTTTGAAAAATAAAAAATTGCGGAAGAAAAAAAGAGTAAATTGAGTTACAATGGCTTATGGAGCTTATACTCACACACACACTCGAAGCTTTTTATACTGATCACCGAAGGATCGGGGTATACACATTTGGTCATAATCGCAGCACCCAAAAAGAAACTTTGGAGATCCTACATATCTGAATTAATTCTGAATCAAAGTTATCAATAATCAAATTTTGTTCTTTTTCATTTTTGTTGGATTTTATGCCTATTGAACATAAGGTAAACAAGACAGAATGTCGAAAATTATTTTGTATATTCCTCAAAGGGAGATATGTCATCTGCCTAAAAATGCACTAATTCTAAAATGAAGATGGTGAACACTACGATCACAAGCGACTGCTTCCATAGCCATTAGACACTGCAATACATAGAATTAAAGCATCAATTTATTGTTTATATATTCATATATTGCAATTAAGCGGGTAGACAGTGCAACTGAAAGGATATTATATAATAACAATTTCTTTTGTATATTGTGTACAGATATAGCGGCAATTTTAGGGCAGGCTCAAATTGATTGAATATTTTCAAATATAAGTAATCTAGAGTAGTTAGAATTCGTAACTTAGGGGATACCATATAGTCATCATACTGGATTATCATTAGGTTTTCAGTTCAGTTTTAAAATACATTTACACATATATATTTATGTGCATAAAGCAATATAGCTAAAAATGATTATCTCTGTCGGTTTAATATTGTAATTTTTACATTTTTACATATGTGCAATTTCTTCAAATAATTTTCGTCGTATATTAATCAAACTAATTAGCTATCTCTTTAAAAAATCAAATATAGTTGTAATGCTTTATGTTATATGATGCGCATGCTCGTCTATTTGCATTTGTACAATAAAAAATCCAGACAACGTGCGCTATCCATTCCACGGTAACTTGCGAAGAGTGCCTAAAATAAATTCTATGAAAAAGTTTTATTTATATAAGATCTATTTTAATGGCGGTAAAGAGTTTAACGACGGTGAGTATGCGAAATGCCAGCCGAATATAGCTTTCTTACTCGTTGTATTTACAGTACACTTGTTGACCTGTTTACTTTCATGTATTAAAATGCGTTATGTAAAGATGAAAAATTATTAAAATTCGCCAACACAATAGAATCAATGCTTGATCATATTCTTTAATAATATTTTATGAGTAAAAGCTTCGATTTTTCAGAAGTCGTTCCAAAATTTGAGAATAGCGTGGATCTACGTTTTCTCATTTCGTAACAAGTCAAAATTAACCGCCACCCACGAATTATTAGAATTTTTTAAGAGTTACTTTTCACTTATTTCCTATCCCCATTTTCCTTTCTTGGCTAATTAAGAGGTTAGTAACTGCTGATACTGGAATTCATAACTAAATTTTACCACTAACTATTTGCAAAATTATTTCATAGTAAATTCAAAACATAAACATATTTTATAAATGTTTCCTTATTTAGATTTAGTATGTTTTGCCTGTACATAATTTCGTCAAACGTACGTACGAGGATTATTATGGGCTAAGAACCATTTCGCTTTGCTTCAGCTTCATCTTTCTTGGACAACATTTGCTATCAATGTTCACAAATACAACCCGATTTCATTTCATTTTAGCACCGAATCACAGATGAATAATTGTCAATTTAAATTTTCACTGTGAATTCATGTGCTACGCAAATTTTGTAAGACGCTAAGGTTATGGAAACGGTCCGAACTTTTTCGTTGGGCAACGTCTGTCGCCACAGCAATGTTATGATATTAGATCAGATGAACGCCTGAGTAGCCGAAGGCGAAGAATCTCGACTAGAAAGTCAATGGTCGTGGGTTCGAATCTCAAGTGCGGTAGAGTTTTTAATAAAAGCTGATAGCCTTAGATGCTAGTGCTTTTAAGAGTTTAGTCTTAGAATTTACTTCTCTGGCGAAATTAATAATAATAATAATAGATCAGATGAAGCGTTCCCTATCAATTTTGTGAAGAATTTCATTGACATTTCGTGGATTTTTATTTAAACATTTTCACAAATAACATTATTCACGCCCCTATCGCTTTGCATTTTGTGAACTATAGATAATTTTCTCGATGGTTTGACTGATTATATACTATTGCATAAAGGGTATATATAGTTTAGCTAAACGCGCTCTTTTCTTTGTGTACACCCCTCAATTTAAAGTCACTTTCTGAATCGATTTGGGTGCGTTTGTCCGCCTCTCTGGTGGATGGATGTTCGGCCAATCATTTTTGTATCTTTTGATGGAACACAATTTTTTGGTCAATAGACTAGCCATACCGACAAAGGCTTAGATTTAACGACATTTACATCTATTCCCCTCCTACACCTTATGTTGGAAAGGTCGTTACATACAACACAAGTAAGAATATTGTAGTTGACATTATAGTCATTGGGTTATGGACTAATTCTCACCGTGAAAAGTTAATAATTAGACAGTTTTCCCCTCATTTGTTCCAAATTTTCCACATTAATTCAGTATGCCGAAATACTATTACTTACTGATTTTTCTCAAAAAAATTTGAGAATTGAAATTATTATTCATATGACCATATGTTTGAAAAAGGGCGTTATAGGGTGCGTGGTCGTGAAGGTGTTTGGATGGTATTCGCCCCTGGACCAAAACACAATACTGCATGAAATTTCTCTTGACCTTATCGTAAACTAAATCTGATTTGTTGTTACAAAGTTTCCTAATGAGTTAGGCGACTTGCGTACTTGCCATGGCTACTCTCCTTCCGATTGTGGTCTAAGCCGTCCTGTATCGTAAGAAGTCTTTTGTTGTCTAAAAGTAACAAAACCTAACCCCTCCTTCACAAACACAAGGGACACTTATCATTATTATCATTAGTTTCAGTAAATGAGCTATATATTGCAAGTGTATTGCAAAACATTGTTTTAAAGAAACGTTTAAATTAACCTAGAACAATTGTTTTTTTAAATAAACATCAGAGAAAGCTGCTGCGGGTCACAAAAGAATGCAATGAAATTAAGAAAGAAATCCTTAATTGTTGCGAAAACGCCAAAACATCTGTTCACAAGGGTTCGCTGAAAAGTAACGTCGCCTTTGTACTAATCACGTAAAAGTGGAGGTTTTCTATTTCTTTCATCAAGGTATAATGACCTTCTAAACTGTTTCCTCTCACACTGCGTGATTTGGATTGTTAAAAACTATATTAAAAAATAATGCACACAAATTTAAATAATGATAATTGAAAAGTGGAAAGTTTCCCGAAAATTTGCTGTCTTTGTATTAAAAAACAGAAAAAGGAGATGAGATCAATTTCCACGAAACAGCCAAAAACGCTTCTTCTTCGAAAGTGAACGCCAGAGTTGGCTCTCTAACTCTATATGAAAATATCAGATGATCATATATACATAATGCGGTTTTCTATGCTACAGCCGGATAAATATAAAGAAATATAGAAGTAAAATATTTTAAAGCAATTAACAATTGTGATGAGAATTGTGTGTGCATGCGGAAAAAGAAAAATAAAAATAAATAAATATAAACAGTTAACTTTTTAAGTAAATATATAGTGAACAACATAGACAGTTTTTAAATAACAATTTATAAAAAGCTTTAATATTTATAAATGAGTTTAATTTAAACTTTTTATTTTGCATTAAATAGTTTTATATAAATTGTTGTTTTCCTTTTCATCAACAAAACTGTTCGTTACATTTTCTATACAAACTGACATTTCCTGACTCCAATAAATAAAAAATTAGTTTTTATATAACTAACAAATAAAAAATTTCGTAAAATTTCTTTTCTTTCTTTTTGCATTGAAAAGAAGGCAAAAATCCTAGCAACACAAGCCTCACATTAGCTGAAGCAAAAAATGTTATTTTGAGCAGAGCAAAGTCCTTACCAAGTTGTATAAACACTGAGTGGTTAGATATGACGAATGAAAGTAAAACGAGCAAAAAATGGAATAAAATGAAAAACTACATGAATGTAATTTTGATTGTTGCAGCAATTGTTGCAACAAATTTCACATAATGGGCACATTGCCAAGCCGGGCCTATGCTACGTTCAAAAATGAATATGAGGCAAAAAATAGAAGAAAAGAAAAGAAAGAACACTTTTTCCAATGCATGTAGCAAAGGATTGCATCTTTAACAACACTACAGCAAAAATCCCAGTTGCACAATAATAAAAGAAAACTTTCGTTACACGTACACACACAAATTAAATATTATTTTATAACTAACTCAAGATTTCTTTTCAGCGTTTATAGAAGAAATCTCTTGTGGATTAAGGGAAAAACGCAAGGAAATTAATTTTGATGACTAGTTTCCATACAATCATTATTTACACCAGTAATATAAAGAGAAAAACATTAAACATTTAAACTCTCTGTCTTTTTTTTCTTTATTAAATTTCAAAATTGTTTAAAGTAACTCTCAGGGGGTATTCATATAATCATCAACGAAGCTTAACTCTTTTTATCTTCTACACTTACTTTCCTTATAATTTAGGTCGTTATACGATATCCCATCATTCCATTCGAGACATCCAATGCAAGTTTTTATAAAATTTAAATATACACACTGACGAAAACCGCAACGCAACACAAGTGTCGATCGGCCACAAAGTCTACATAGAGAAAATTTCTTGTTGGTTTGGTAGGTTTCGATGAACAGCTACCACTCTTTCGATGTGCATTTTTTCTAATTTATATGAATTCGACCTTACAATTCATCAAAGTATTTCGCTCAACTATGGAACAAGAGTCCTTTAAAATTTTCTAATAAAATTTCCATTCTGTCAACCTAACTACGGCGAACTAACATCTATTTATTTTTGTTCCGAATGTTCCGATAAGCAAATAATTATAAAATTGATAAAAAAAACTCGAAATTCTCTTCCTGCGGCGACCAATAGCAACAAATGAGGAATTGATGCAACGGCCTATGTGTTTTGCGGCGGTTGGAATCTACCTTGAACAGAATAACTATAACAAGGAGGTCAAGGTAAAAACTTTTAATTTAGCGTAGCTTTCCCTCTTTGCGATAATTATTACATTAGAACCTATTGCAGTTCTGTAGCTTTTTCAAATAGTAAAAATTTTCGATTTTTGTTATAATGAGCGGGATTTTATGGTTTGATTCAAAACAATTTTTGCCCAATTTGTGAGAGCAAGGGCTGTTTTTATATTTTGCTTTGCAATTGTTTTTGTTTTACGGAGGAAGGTGGTTGTTAATTTTTCAAAAAATTTCTTTCCGTTAATCGTGCAACGTGTTGAAAAAAATTGACATGTTGAAATTAATTTTTTTTCATGAAATTTTGCTCATTCTTCCCGAACAGTTTTAAAGTGACCACTTGTGTTAAATAAATACCTGGTCGGACGTTTTAGCCTAATATTTTACTTTCTAACTTTTAGAATACACTAATAGAACTCTTTAGCAAGTATCTATATTCAATTAAAAAAATTTCCGAAAAAAAGTACGTTAGTGTAGCTTCATCGATGGATGTAAGACTGAAGGCGATTCCAAAGGCATGCCCAAAAATGAAATGTTTGCGATGGTTTTTGATGACTAACGAATGATGTATATTTTCTTCACTTTTTCTCCGTCATTTCGTTGCCGTTGAAGCACAATATGCCTTCGTGTTCGACATAAGCAGCACACAACAACTCCTACAATCTCCATTTCTTCGTTTGGAATTTTTAATAATATAACTAAAAAAATAAGGAAGAAAGTTGTTATTATGCGTTGGGGGCCAATTTCACGTACCCATCACTACACTTTTCGCATACTACTCTCCAAGTTATTTTATTTGATAGCCATATCGCTGGCATTATTAACACAAAAGTAATCATGATGTATACTGTATACATTTTAGAAGGAACCCATTTTTAAGCAAACAGGCATGGCTACATCAATTCAGAATTTCTCGCTGATGAAGAGTATGTGTAGTTTAAATGGCCTCGGAAGCTTTCTTCTGGGAGTTACATGCTTTATGAATAGAAACAAAATGAATATCTTTTGGGGGAGATAAAGAAAGATTCTCTCGTAGGGTAAGTTTCGATGTATTGCCGTGTTTTGACCATTCAAGCAGTCGTCTGTCGCACAAAAATTAATATTTCCACAATTTCCTACGCAGAACGTTTGAAGAGAAGTTAAACAAATGACGGTTCGTGAGAATGGCGCCAACGTTACTGTTTTTTAATATTATTCTCAATAATTTATTTTTATTTCTTAAATATGTCGTTAATATTTTTCACGAAGATAGATTTTCTTCTATTAACTTTCCTTCCATTCCAAAAAATTTGTGAAAAATGAAAGAGGGTTTCTTAAGCTGTTAGAAGGGCTTCCTCTCTGAAATCAAAATTATTACTGACCAACTTGCTTACCTATAGTAGAAGTTCTAAATGAATCGTCTTCTGTAATTACACCTAAAAAATATTTTAATTTCTTTCAGTGTATATTTCCTTTCACTCTATTACGACTGCATCATGAACGGAAGAAGTAAGTAAGCGAATGCAAATACATTGTCATATGTGCTCCTGTCAGCAGATTTTAAACCAACGCGAAATGTCATTTATTATCGTTCTGTTGGAAACTCGCTTTCATTTTAGGTTCTTTTTCTTTCTAAATTTTTCCCCTTTTTCCCTTTTCGTTTCCTCCAAAGACTTGCTACCAACACAATTGGGCATGCTTAGAGGAAAAAAAAGGAAAAAAAATGAGTTGCCACTTCGCATCTGTTTTGGTCACTTTGGTGATAAATCTGTTCAAAAACAGTATAAAAAAGAAACAAATAAACCGCCAGAAGAGTGGTTAATTTCCTTGCATTTGGTCATATACAAACAAAAAATAAAATACAAACAAAAAAAAGGAAATACGAAAAGGAAAGTTAAAATGAATGGATGATTATGTTAAATAAAAATAAAAGCTGTTGCATGCAGGGAATATTTAAAAAATCAAGTTAAGCTGTTTTATTAAATTCTTTAAATTTTATTCTGTTAATTACGGTTTTATACAAATAAGCGATTTGTTCGTTGCGAAGTGATCCTGAAATATGACATCGTTCACTCCAAATATAAGTCTTTAAATATTTATTTACGTTCGACTAAAAGAGGCACGAACTCCAACAATAAGAAATACAATAGACAGAAAATGCCTTGCAATGCAAAAGTTACCAAAGTGTCTATATATTCGTTATATTCTAGCGGATGCCCATACTCATCATACTATAGAAATTTCAAATTCCTTTAGTTTTTCTAATAAAAACACTGGTTTAAGTTTTTTTCATACTATACAAATTTGAAATTCCTTCTGTGTGCCTATGAACATTGGACGGAAGTAGGTAATTACACAAATCAGAAATCATAAATAATTTGAATATGGTTTTTCGTGATCATGCTGAGCTAATAGGTCGATTTAGAATTTTTCTCAAAAAAGAATGAAATGCGATAACAGTAGTGCAAACTCATTTCTATATAATTGTATAAACGATGTGAACTTTTCATTTTATACGTAAAAGCATTCATGCTAACATGTTTGTTTGTATATTTTACGAGAATGAAGACTTTATCCTGTCTAATTTGGTATAAATTTTAAACTGGTTTTGTCGATGCCTTTCTCCGAATTCTATATAGAGAGCGACAAAATCACCAATCATATAAAACTGCGAAATAAGGCTTTTTGTGCAGTAAAAGTTTGGAATTACATTTGGTCTTTCAAGCGGTCGGACTTCGGATTCAATATTTCTTCTAATCAATAATATAAATGTTGTAAAAAATTTCTTATTCCAACTTCCATGCCTTGCTAACAATGGAATGGAAATCAGCTAAACTGATTCGTAACATCATTTTCAATCAGCTCGCATAGTATAAGAAAGCGACAGAAAGGAAACAAAAACATAAGAAAAGGATATAAAAAAATTCCATTTGAGCTGAACATAATGTTTTTTGTATCTGCAACTCTTAACCGGCAAAAAAAGTATGTACTAATGTGCAAAAACTCCGCATTACCTTTTTAACTGACTTTATTTTAAAATATCCTCCAAGGATTTTAAGCAGAATAATAAATAGTCAAATAACTTTGAATGGAAAAATTGCACTCAGTACGTGACGTAACGTTTTTATACTGTTTCCAAGTCAATACAATAATTTTTCTTAATATTAATACATATAAAATCGAATACATGCTTAAATTATCTCTCGAGTGTAAGAAAAATACTCCCATTATTTTGTTGTTTATTTTTATTTTTTTTTTATTTGATAAGACAAATGTTATGCCTTAATTTTAAACACGTTTCATTCTAAACTTAAGAGGAAAAATAAAAATATTGATTTACCAATGCTCTCTCTGCCAAGGCATTGAAGTCAATTGGTGTTCATTTTGGCTTTAATTTTTACGATAGCTTTACTAAATTCTGCAAGACCTAATCTAGCTTGCTTCGTCATATTCTTTGTATTTTCAGAATGTGTTCGCATATGTTGCCTAAAACAATTTGCTATATCTTCTCCAATAGATCGAAATTTTTTACTGTTCATACCAAGTTTTTTTCTTATATGTCAAGCCAATACTTAAAGAGACTACGAAACAAATACCAATAAAGTACTGAAAAGGTTTTGATGAAGAGACGGCTGGTCCTGTTTTATTGCACAAATATGGAATATGTGACTTAATGTTAAGGAATGGTATGGCGTCTATAACAGATTGGAAATTCACGGAAAGTTTTTTCGATCATACCATTTATTTTTATTTAGTTAAGAGAAATGTGTATCTGTAAAACAAGAACCAAACTGTCTTTTTAGGTAAAAAAGGAATATTTTGATATCTACGGTATACAGTCTACGCTATTAAATGAAAGAAAAAATTTTATTTAATAGAATGTGAGCGATATACTATACGAAGCTACATTATTCACGATTTATATTTATATAGTTTAAAAATGTGGGCGTATACGTAATACATTCATTTCATTAGGACCCCACAAGTGGCATAGGATATATTAGGTTTGTGCGAACTTCTGTGTCTTTCTAATATCCGTTTATAGTTTTTTGTGTTCAAGCGACAGGTCGCAATTTTTGGGATATTTTGGTAAAATTTGAATTATAGTACTTCGACATATTTAATTGGCATGGAAAATTTTGTTCTGCTCGGAAATCCTCTCTTGTCATTGTCCCTACAAAAACTGAAATCGAAAAATCGCCTAATTCAAGGTTAACTAATTCTTTGATAAATATGAACTTCAGCAATTTCCAGTCTCCAAACTCCGAATGGCACTAATAACATCAATAATAACATCGTCACTTTGGGACCCGTCGCAGAAGGGTTGAGTACGTGCCTGAATGAAAGCATTATAAAATACTTGTCATATTTTAGCGCAGCAATTGGCTATCTAGGTAGGTATAATCCAGAATTGGACGGTTGCACAATATTAATGCGTTTCTTCCACAGCATGTAGCACCTGCATCGGAGCAAGGGCAACCCATATGACCCGCGATGTTTCTTGGACAATCGACCGCGCTGTAGACGCCCTCATTTTAAAACCGAGCGATAAGTATGTGATAGTTCCTCCATGAGCCAAGTATATGCAAACAACCCAAAATAAATGTTTCTATGAATTGCTATTATAACGAATGACAAACTTACAGCACTGTTAAACACAGTGTTCTTCGTTAGGGGTTTACGTAAAAAAATGCTAAAGTTTTGCACACGATTTTGCTTTAGCAACGCACACAAGCTGTAGGTTCAACTGATTTCACGTTACGCGTTGTACGTTACTGAAACGAGGCCTACGTACGACGCATGCTCTGTGTTCAATTGTCAATCGCAACTAATAAATTTAAAAATGAGTGTACTTTCATCCTTCGTTGAAGCGTATAAGTAATGTGACCAACGTATATATGATAACAAAGTTAGTTTTCTGGTAAATATTCACAGATTCCCGTTAAAGTGAATGGTTTTCTGCTAAAGTCTCTAAAAGAAATTTCCATTTAAATTAGGTCGAAAAATAATTTACTTTAAAGACGATTTTATATGCAAACACAGCATATCTTAATGTGCTTCTTTATACCATCAGTTTGGCACCTCTGCGTGCGTGTTGTAGTTGCGTTTTAATTCTCTGCAAGAAATATCTCAATTGCTTAGTGTACTTCTTAGCTTTTTGGGTTTATTCTTGTATACATCATAAAAATCCCTAAAAGAATAAAGTGTGAATATAACTTATATGAATTATATTAATCTCTTATGTGAAAAATTCATTTTGGTTTTGTGCAATCAACAATTAGAGCTCTTGGTAAAAGTCTCTCTTTTTTTCTGTTAATCTTTGTTTACAGTTTCTTTTGCTTTCACTCTATATAGTGGGAACGAAAGTGAGAAGTTTGCTTTAATATGCTGAAAATTTCTACCGTGGAATCTTTTAGTCCTTTTTTTCTTCATAAACGTCTTTTCTTGTTTTCACTGGACATGGATTGCTTATTTACACCATGTCGTGCGAAAACAGGCTCTGAATCTAAACGATTCATCTCGCGTTGGCTGTGTGATCGTTTTTGCCATGCAAATGTGCAGTCCTTGATCCCACAAAAGGCTTACAATGGTTATGTCCTGACTGTAGAAAACGGGACATAGATTTCTACAAACTCTTCTTTCGACTATTTCGCTTACTCAGTGGCAAGGTATAGATTTAATTCCCTCAAGCAGCCGTAATATTGCAGATACCTTCAGTTTGTTAAATCCTCTCTGTTTGCTAATACTAAATACTTTTTTAAGTTCGTTAACTGCAAAAGAAAAATCTCCACAAATCTCTCGCATGTTTCTTTTAACGGCTCTGAGTGCTCGAATGATACTGAAACCTCAAATCTCTTTGATGAATATTCCCGATAAAACTTTTCAGCCGCTTATTCCGTTATATCAGCTAACTACCCATATCTGTTAACTAATTTGGTTTCAATTCCTAGTTTGGCTATTTCTGAAAATGACGTTTTTGAAGGGTTGAGCTCCCTAAAAGTGCGCCTGGACCTGACGGAATTCCATCATATGTACTTATATCTTTTGCTGGCGAGCTATGCGGTGTTAGCTCAAAGATTTTTTACTAGTCCTTGAATTTAGATGCTTTCCCTTTGTTTTGGAAGACTTGTTTTCTTATTCCTTTTCACAAAAATGGAAGCAGGCAACTTATAGAGAACTACATTGCCAAGCTGCGTATCTTGTCTAAACTGTTCGAGCGAATCGTGACTCAACATTTGGCCTGTGCCATTTTTCTCAACTCCAACGAGGAAAGGAAGATTAAAAGGAAGATCTACAATATGTTAGAGTTTAGACCATAGTTAGATCGTATGCCTCTGTTGTGTGGTCTCCTTCCTATAGGTGCCATGTAGATTCAATTGAATCTGTTCAAAAGCAATTCTTGCTGTTTGCTCTAAGGAATTTGGCTGGGGATCCGGTTGCCTCTCTTCCCCCCTATGAAAATAGGTTACTTCTATTATCCTTATCGTCACTTGAGAAACGTAGATTTGTTCTTGGGGTTTCCTTCTTAATCGAAGTAACAAATGGTACTATTGACTCGCCCGCATTACTTGATGAGATAAGATTTAATATCTCTAACCGCTTCTCTAGGCACTTTATCAGGATTAAGCTCAGTCAATGTAATTATAATTATGAGCTGTTTAACCAGCTCAGAGTTGTTGGCAGAGGGTTCCTCTCAATCACATATTTCACGAAAATACTTCAACTTTCACAACCGAAGCCAGAGCTATCCTTCACGCTGCGAACCTTGCCCATAAAAACAAACTCAAAACCGTCATTGTTACTGACAGTTTGTCTGTATTACAAATTATTCGGAACCCTTCGACTTCGAGATGGAGCACCATCAACAAATTAAAGAATATGATTACAACACTCGGCGAAAAAATCCAAATTTTATGGGTACCAAGTCACATCGGTTTAGTAAGAAATGAGCAGGTTGATCGAGCGACAAAGGATGCTGGTTCTGCTCCTCTACTTATGGATGATGTTATTGAAAAGAGAAAATTCAATCAACACTACTCTTTCATTAACCCTCAATTAACTCCACCTTTATATCCAACAAATGTTGAGAAAACCATGATCCAAACATTTTCGAGAATTCGCCTTGGTCATACAATTGCAACTCACCAATTGATCTTGAAGAAATCTTCCTCTCCAATCTGCAGTTGTGGACAAACTCTCACTATAAAGCACATTCTCTGCAACTGCCTTAACTTTTCCTTGGCTAGAAGTATTGCATTTGGAACGATTAACCCTTTGCACATTCTACAATCAGCTTCAGAACAGAATATCAATTCAATATATTACTTTATTAATACTACTAAGCATGTTATCTAATGTACATTTATTTAAATTAGAGTCGATAGCCTGTGTTGCTAGTGCTCAATGTCTTTTTTTTTAGTCTAAGAGTTTATTTCTTTAGTCTAAAATTAAAATAATAATAATAATAATAATTTTATAATCTAATCATAATATTCAAATTTTATCTCCAATTGTAAAAAGAATGAATCTGTATTATGAAAACGATTAACAGAATATTCCGCAGGTACACACTAAGGAACTTACCCAAGCACTGCGTGGTAACTTTATTTTGGCCAGACTGCAGTTTTTAATGAAATCTGTGCAACATTGCTTCATCAGTTCACCACTCATGCTGTGAAAGATATCCCTTTATAGGAATTTCGGAATAAGTCCTTTCAAATTAGTTATTGCCTGATTCGATTGTTCGGTGCATAAGTGTGTCACTTTACTTGTTCATTAGCACGTAAGTATTATATATAAAACATTAACAGTTCTAAAGTAACAGTTGTAGAGTATCCATTTCACTTATTGACAAAATGTCGCATTATATTTACTTTGTGGTTACGTAGCGTGTGGTCATCAACTTGGGAAAGTTTGTTTAATATCGATTTTCCCTTTGCTCAGTCCCAAAAGAATTAAAAGATTATCAGGGATTTAAATATATTTGTGGAATATTTATTGTAATGTTTTATAATCATAACTCTGCAATCATCCTTATGATGATCTAATCTTACAATAGATTCGGAAAATGATACACACAGTAATAGCAGCAGAGAAGAAACATTTGGTGTAATATTTTCTTCACATGCTCAGTCACTTATGTGCATGAGTGCATATACTGCTACAACAAAGTTTATTTGTTTAAAAAAACTCGTATTTTCAATTCAATCTTTCCCAGCATCATGAGTATTGTGATTGCTACCATTATTGCTACTATTTTTATTATTCCACTATTTATTAACTCTGAGATTTTTGGCTATTTGCCAGTTAGCTTTTATGTAAGTTCATGTAATATTACGCTATACCTTTCTTGTTCATATTATTATTATTGTTGCTGTTTTTTTCATGCCAGTAAGCTGTTTCTATTTTGAAGTGTATATCATTTCAATTATATTTGCTTCAAATATGTGCCGTGATCTGTTGTGTTGAGATACCGTGTGTGTTACTGTCCTTTTCCCTCTCATTTCGTTTTCTAAATGAATTCATATTCTTTGTGTGAACATGAATTTCACCGAAGATAATTATTTGATAATTGTTCTCTTACAAAATGCATAAGTGAATTAGAGAATATTAGAAGTCAAACGAGACTCTTCACTCAATACTATGAGTAATTCAATTAAGAATAAGGTGTAGAATATCTGTAGAATATTTGGCCATATTTTGTAATTAGGCCCACAGAGAAGAGGCAGCTATTATCGCTTTAATTGAAGGCCGTCAGCCTGAAAGAATTTGTAATTCAAAGTAATAAAGGTTCGTTCTTAGTTTGACCACCATGTAATTTACAGAATGGTTCGGAGTTTATGTAAAATAGGTGTGCGATCACTCCACCATAAAGGCACGCAAGGATAAGCATCTATCATGACTGTTATATTTATTACTACAAAAAATTCGCAAGCAATTTGAATAAGGACGGTAAATAGTATCGGCAAAAAGATACGCTACCACATATAAGAACACGACATTGCAGTCTTCTGTTGAGCCAAGCCTTAACATGTTACAATCTAATTTATATATCTCATTAACAATTTGTATAATCGAAATAGCAGTTTCTCTCGACCGCCGTGTGAACATTTTTCACATATTGTTGCTTAGAAGTAAGTCTAGAGATCGCCAAAGTCGTATGGTAGGTTCAAAATTACAGGTAGAA
Organism: Glossina fuscipes; assembly: GCF_014805625.2. Classification (NCBI taxonomy): domain Eukaryota; kingdom Metazoa; phylum Arthropoda; class Insecta; order Diptera; family Glossinidae; genus Glossina; species Glossina fuscipes. The sequence continues at coordinate 762,994 of NW_023998485.1, forward strand.
ATAAACACATATTGACTGGTTTATATACTGACCACTGTTTTTTATATGTTTATATGCCCTGTGCTAGCAGTCTTCCCATATATACATGTAGTGTACGTTTACATAGTTACATATACAGGGTTGGCAAACACGGGAGCATAATTCGATTATCCCAAAATTTAATCCTTCCCATTAATTTGTATATTCAGCTATGTATTTCAATTTTAGAAACCGTGAACGATCTTAGTCGACTCAGATTCTTACACTGGCCTCTGATAGTCGTTTCTGAGTACCAAAATGAACCTTTACTGGGGTGTAGCAAAAAATTATCCTTCATTAAGGATTTTGCACGTGCGACAAATAAACCGAAGAAATTCTCGGCCAACAACTTCTTAGTTTTAATGCAAAATTAATTCAGTTAAATTTAAATCCACTTTCAATTCAATTCAAATTAAACTCAATTCAAACTCGATTTAAATCCAATTGAACTTCAATTCAAACTCAATTTAATTCAATTTTGATTCAAATTCAACTCATACTCAGTTTAAATTTAATTCAAATTTTACTCATTTTCGACTAAAATTCAATTCAAATTTGTTTTAATTTTAATTGCATGCAAACCGCATTCAATTAACTGGCCTTAAAGGAAAGGCTCGTTTTATCATACCTTAGTGTAAGAAAATTAGTGCATTTACTTGGTAAGGACAATTTATTGAAACTGAAAAGAGGATTTTGAGATGGAACAATATCGTACGCATATTTCAATTAATTAATACATTCATTAAATAATATCCGTGATCGAAAATAATTCAATAAAATGTAATATCTTGTAAGCATAAAAGTAAGAGACAGATTCGTAGTTATTTATTTTTCTATCATGAACATTATTTTTATTGTCTGATTGACATTTGACATAGGCGGTTACTCTCTTTGACAAGATCATACAAATGCTCGTAGGTATCCATTAATTTCGCAGGTCTATTAGGTTCTATAAGGTTCTATTAGGTAAGTATAGGTAGGCTTTTGTGCGTATATCGTATTTTTGACTGCCCGCCTACAGTGTTTTCCTTTGTATAATAAGCACAAATAGATCATATTATACCGCGCTGAACAAGTAGTGCGAAAGCACTTTAATATAGGCAATGTGATTGTGTTTCGTCAAATAATTGAGGAATCCACCTTTTTAAAATTTGAACGTTTGGACGTTGTCTTGCTTTACCAATAAAATAAATTCAGTGCTACCGCAATTTTAACATTAACAGCGGCAATCTTTCTGCGAACCTGGACTGGTAGTAAAGCACTCATCTCTTCAGTGACATTGGGCTATATATGAAACAACTGTTCAGCAGTTTCATTATTAAGGAATCCAATAATTTCACCTCTGTTGGGGTCAAAAATTACATTTTTCATCTAATAATTTTTAACTCCAAGATTTCAATTTAAGAGAGCGCCATTAAGAAAAGTGGATTTAAAAGTGATCATTATAATTTGCGCCATAAAGAAAAACATATTGAAGAAATTTTACTTTTGCGAGGCGTTTTATCATGTATTTGCCGTGTTTATGCCGGAAAAATTACATCATTTCGGAAAATGATGATCTTTATTGTGCTGAAAACAAATAAATTATTTCTTGGCAGAGTTTGGGGCAATGAAGGGTCCTCATTCAGTATTTGACAGCCGATCTTCTAATTTTTAAAGGCATGACGATGTTTTTTCAGCTGCAATAATCGATTGGCAAAAAGGACTAACAAGTGATAAATAAAAAAGAGGTTATGCTCTTTTAACCATTAGAAGCCGTCAACTCAGTGTTCAGGGTGTTGACGCTTATATTCATAAGGAAGAAAACAACATTCACTATGATGACGAAGCGGGTACAAAACAACCGAGAGAATAGACGCAGCGATATGTTTCAGGATATAGTCTCTATGTATATATCGTGGAAGTAAATAGAGGATTTTCTGTAAGTGAACTTATGCATATTTGTTACCAAAACATTGATTTTTTTCGAAAATTTAACCTTCATAAATTTCGATTTCAAAAAAATTGATGGTACTGCTCTAGCTATAGAGGCACATAGATGTGTAAATATGAAGCCGGAATTTGGGAAATTTGAAATATTGTCCGTCGCTAGCTGTGCCTCCGAAATGTCGGAAAAGTTTTGGATGTTACGTCCTTAAAAATCTTTTCCCCGTGCCACAAAGCATTCATTGAATCGGTTTTAAAAGCGCGTGTCTCATTGATGCAAACAAGGGATAGAGTTACAGTTGGATGAATAATCCCCACTGACTAGAACTTCCCATTTGATTGCTTTCAACGTATGGCGAATAAGAATTTCTCTATGGATGGATTGCCATTTAAGATGCAAAAACGTGCCATCGTGTTGCTTATCGTCGTTTTTGGAACAGCGAACGATTCGAATCGTTTAATCCTCGTTGGCAGCGTTTGATATTAACCATTTTGCCGTATTTTAATAGCTAATCATAGACCAAACTCTTCTGCTTTCATTGAACACAGAATATCGCCTAAATATTCATTTTATTTCCATACACATGAAACCCAGCTAAAACAGCTTAACAGTCGAATTGGATTGACTCTTAGAAGTAAATTTTATACTAATTGACATTAAAAACTAGTATAAAATATATAAAAAAAGCATGTACACAACTAGTATAGAGGGATACCCACAACCGGCAAAGGTCCAAGTTCCAAGTGAACCGTTACATCATTGCAAACAAGCAAAAGCTTGCCAACCGATGATAGCAGACAACAGCAGTTAATTTGCGAACCATAATGAGATGTTAAGATTCCAAGTCAGTTTAAATACGACGTAGGCAAATCGACTGTACTAAGCAAAATTGTTTTGATAGGTTTTACAAAATCCGATGTTGAGATTAAGCGATCGACATCATTTAGGTTTCTGCAAACAACTTCGAACGGGCTAAACCGCTCATAATTATATTATAATTATAATTATATATAAAGTGCTTAGAGAACCGGTTAAGGACATTAAAGCTTATCTCATCAAGTAATGTGAGCAAATTGATAGTACTATTAATTAACTTAATTAGAAAGGAAACACCAAGAATAAATGTATGTTTTTCATGAGACGGTAAGGATAGCAAAGGCAACCTGTTTTCATAAGGAGGAAAAGAAACAAGCGGATCTCAACCCAAATTCCTAAGAGCAAACAGCAAGAATTGCTTTTGAACTGATTCAAATGAATCTACACAACATCTATGAAGGATGTCCCATAACAGAGTCGTATTCAAGTGTCGGTCTAACTAAGCACATTTATAGCCTTTTTGTAATATAAGAGACTTTAAGCTCTTATAGAAATCTAACGGAGACCTAGATTTACTTAAAGATTGCCCACCGTTTATGTTAAAATGTAATCAATGAACAAATTCACGTTTTGCAAATTATGCGAATCAATACCCATTATAGAATGACTTCTTCTTCTTGCATTTTTTTAGATTTAATTTCATAAAATTTAACAAACACCATTTAACCAAATTATTTGAGTCAATTTAAAGCTTATAACATTGCGATTCCAAGGAAAAAGAAGAAAATTGTTTCAAATAATCAGCACACAGTAAGATCTGTTTGGATTTAATCACCGAAGGGAGATCATTAATGTATAAATTAAAGAAAAGGGGTCTGTTATGCAGATAAGAACTTTTCCATTTCACTAAGTAGAAATGAAAGCCCGAGGCCTGGAGTTGAAGATCAATAAGTTATGGTTAACTAAGTTCAATGCTCTCCTGAAATCAGTGTGTACGACATCCGCGCGAGAGCTACCGGAAAAAGCCTTGAAAACATGGCAAGTAAGAGATTCATAACAGTGGATCTTCCTTTCCAAAAGCCATAGTGGAATGGAGAAATATAAGAAATATAGCAAAAGCTATTACGTGATATCTATCTCCACATTTGTGAATTGGAATAAGTAAACCACACAGGATTGGTTAAAATAACACCACATAACTCCACAGAGCATGATTTAAGTATACGTGATGGAATCCCATTAGGTTCATACGCAGAACTATATTTTCAAGATTTCAAACCATGTAAAACGTTGTTTTCTGAAATGACCAAAATCGATCTAAATATCTGATACGGATAGTTAACAGACAAAAAGGAATTAGCATTTCAAAAGTTTCAGCCGAAGTATTCAGCAATGACATTTGAGGTCTCAATAGCATCAGAGAACTCGGAGCCAGTGAAAGATATATGAAGATTTTTCTTTTGGAGTTGACAAACTTAAAAAAATATTTAGCATTAACAAGCAATGAGAATCGTATGAACTGAAAATTTATGCTGAGGCGATTAAATCTATGCTTTACAGTAGAATACTCGGAATAGTCATAAGGGGAACCATTTTGCAAACATTTTTTGAAAAGTTTGTTTTCCCTATTTTTGTAATATTTAAACCATGGCGGACAATTGTTTCAATGACGAGGTAGTTTGATCTGAACGCGTACAGAAATAGCCAGATCTCATAAAATATAGAACGATGACAGCAAGGTTTCAATATTCCCATAACGTGTGAAAGATGCAATTTAAGCAGTAACATATTGGTTTTATTAAACTCATATTGTTTATTTGAGAAAGTTGGATCTGGCGCGTTAGAGTATTTCATGCCTGTGAAGAAAGCAAATACAAATTGCTGACACGGACGGTAACCAACAGGGTGGACGGCGATTTAAAAATGTCTCCGGAAAATTGGCAATGCAAAAATCTAGCAATTTGCCATTAGAATTACGAGTACGGTTGTATTGAAATAAATTACGATCAAATAATTCATTGAAAAACACAATAGGTCTATCAGGTGTTGAAGTGGGGACCATACAGCCAGGATTATTTTTATAACCAAGTGACTTGTGACAAGTTGAAACCTCCAACGGTATGACTATATCAGTACATTTAGACTTTTCGGCCATATCACATATGAGGCCAGCATGTTTCTTGTAAATGGAGATAACCGCCTATGAGGAGCAAATTACGTCTAAGTGTTTATTGGCAATTTTCGCCCGAATGGAAACAAATTCAACGTCGGGAGACGGAACCGCAGCAGATATGACACCACCACAAGTGCGATCCAATAGATCCTTTCTGAAAACGTAAAGAGAATTGTGAAAAAGTTGCGACGAATGTAAATCAGGCTTTAACCAAGTTTCAACGATGGCCAAAAACGCCATATTCACTAAATTTAGGAAAGTAGAACGAATTTTTGAGTTTAGGCGCTTAACATTTTGAGAAATGAAAGAAAGTAAAAGTCGAGACAGCTCTATGTTGAGATGGAGCCAACTTGCAAATACTTACGCGCTTAAAATTGACGGATGCGACTTTTGCAGCCAGATAACTTCTTATGTTATCCTCAGAGGTGTCATTCGTGTCAGTCTTGACACGAATATATCCTTTCTGAAGGTACTGTTGTCAAGCAGACGTCATTACTACTAGGAACGATAGCATTTATATGTAGAGAGTTTTGAGCAGGCTAGAATATCGACAAGACGACCGCACTTGCACGTGCAAATTGTGCGACTTGCCTAGCATGGTGACCAGCAGACAGACCCGAGCAGCCATATAAATATAGACAGCACCATTGGGAGGAAATACGCTTGCCACTTCAGTATAGCTAAAAAGGGGAGGGCTTCCTGGCTTATTTATACCTCTTTTTATTACCGGCCGGCTTAACGATAGCGGAGACGCAACGATCTTCGTAGGCAAGAATGGAGCATTCAGATGAGTCGACGAATCAGATTTAGGCGAAGACGGAGGTGAACTACCGCTCCACTACGAGTTAGTCTTTTACAGCTTGATAGAGAAGGTGAATGCTCTAGATAGCGAAACTCATCGAACATTGTCTTCATTTTTTCAAACTTTCCACACAACGTCACGACTTTTTTACCTAATTCATAAAACCCATTCCATGTCTGCGTGAAAAGCAGTTGTAGAAAACTGCATTCTAAACTTCGTTAAATATATTTGTGTAAATATACTATATACTGTGAAGATAAGTTGTTCCCAACACCAAATGTCTGATAACATTCTGATGCTCTTCGAAGCAAGACCGAACCTTTCTGACTGTGTGCATGAGCGCATTATCAATTTGGAGTAGGCTTTGTACATTAAGAAATTCGTTGTTAAAGGTGTCGAGATATTCATTAGCAGGAACCCGACCAAAGAGGTGAACTAAAAGGCTAGCTGTGTACAACGATAGAGCCGCCAAAATCATAATGGAATCTTTCGCAAGCTTAAGACAAATAGGGGTAAGCGTTTCTGTTCGGCTAAATCTCCGACTGTTTCTAAGAAACAATGCGAACGTTGATTGGTTGGATCACACGACGTTCTTCCAATTACCATTTGTCCAGGTTTCATGCTTGTGGAACCACGTAGTCCGAAACTTAGCTTTGGCTTCCATTATAAACGATTTCAGGGTGCATAATACAATGATATGTAACCTACCTGTCAAATAAACTGTGCGATACGTACGCGTACGTTTATCGGAAAACAGTGTTGCCAACATGCAACAAGATGATACCATATTGCATAGTGCTGATATTTACTTTTCCATCCATGCATAACGTAGCCTAAATGCACTTAAATACACAGAAGTGTTTTGCGAACAGCGTGAGATCACATCAAGAATTCCTTGTTGTGGAAATAACGAGAATGAAAGAACACCCAGCGAAATGGCTGGTAATGTGTGGCAGCTCTACTTTTATTTCGTTAAGAAAAATTTTTAAAAGGCCTGATATTCGAACTCTATTTTTCCTCATTCTTATCTAATGACTGCTCCCTGGTAAAAGTCGATCTATTCGATCCATATTAAAGGGTATGCACATGACTGAATACTGAATTTTGAAATTAATAAAGCAATCAACGGTGTATAGGATGGATGTTATAATCACCCAATCACCGTTGAAAAACGCTTGTAACAGTACTACTGAAAGTTAGTTTGGTAGATATGTCTTTTCCACTCCAATGTATATAAATTCAAACTTTACAAAGTTGCCGCTTTACAAAATCAGTACCGATATTCTTTCTTTAGTCAGAAAGAGGTGCATTCATTTTGACAGAAATTGACCTAAAATCTAAGTACGATTTCATGAAACGATTGGATATACTTTATAAGGAAATCATTTGTTTTGAAAACTCTATTATATCACAAGTTCCTTTAAAATAATCAAAAGTTCAAATGTGTACACGTATGTCGAGCGCATGCTGATGTGTGTATTACGAGTCAAATGCTTACAAATTGAACTTTCGCCATACTATACACCAATAAAATGGCGAACAATGGGCATGAAAAAGGCCGCAGTAGTTTTTGCAGTTTACTACCATTTACAAGCAAACAAATAAAACCAACAAAGTTGCAAGTTTACAGCTGTCAATAGTAGAACAAACTGTGGCAGTCTTGGTTTCATTCTTTTTATGTTTGTAAAGTATCAAATAAGAGTGAGATTTTTATTTTATCGTTAAATTCTTGCGTTCAATGTTGGTTTTTCACATTTTATATTTGTTTGATTTTTTGACAATTGCTACAGAAGAGAAACGAAGTGTCAGTTTGTGACCTATATCATCGTAGCTGCATGTTCCTTTTTTTTGCAATTCTTTCACTAATAGTTAAATAAAAATACGATGGTATTGCGGCCTTGTATTTATTTGCTTTCATTTAAATTTTAAGTTTTTACGGAGGAAAGTGTAAAAAAAAGGGTGTGCGGTCAACTTTTGGGTTTCTTTACAAAGTCAAACTACCTACTTTAATATTTAAAAGATTAAGGTTTGAATCAATATTTGTTTTTAAAGTTAAAAGTTATAGTAGCTGAAAAATGGAAAATTAATTTCCTCAGATTGCATGGGCTATATGGAGGCAGATTTATATTTCTTATTAATTTGAACGTTAGCTTGATACCTACTTTATTCGATCGCGTCAGTATAGGTAATCACCTAATCAGGTAAAATAACTGTCAGAGAGTGAGAGACAGAGAAAACTTGAGAGAGGAAGAGAGAGAGACGGCGGGATGTCTGTCTTTTCGTATATGTATACGTCGACCTACATATCCCACTTCTCTCCAACCCATAACTAGGAATCGCTGCTCGTCTACGCATCATCTAGCTGTTCGTCTCCCTTTGCTAATCATTCGTCTCTTAGGAGAAATCTTCCGCCGCACCGTACGTTTATAAGCCTATTAATAAGACGGCCTTCCAGCCGTCCATATTTTCTTTTTGCTTTCGTTTACCTCCATTTATTGACCATCTATTGCACGTATATATATATATTTATCCTCCGGTTCATATATCCACCCTTCTATCCGTTCCAATATCTATTTGTTTGTGTATCCCACTATGCTATTATATACGTTTTCCACTATCTATCCGTGTTTGCCTGTTTACCTTCTTTAATGTCTGACAAACCATCTAGCCTATAATGTATGAGTTTGATCATTTGACTGTTTGACTATCTGTGTGGCCGTCTGTTCGGCTAAGTGTCTGTTAATCTGATTGTCCGCTACCTTCACTCTCTACTTACCTGTCTGTTTGTTCATCTGACTGCTCACTCATGTGGCTGTGCGTTCACCGAACCCTTTGCCTTACGGAATGTATGATCATTGTCTTGAATATTGAGAGTAAAGGAGTATTTATTTGCCTCTAACATTTTTTAGTCATTTTCACAAATAAAGGTTGAGAGTGCGTGCATCTTCTCTTCCAATATCTAAAAAAGTAAACCAAAACATAAGCTTCTACCTACAAATATCTAATAGGTTTGAAATTTAACATAAATGCTGACCAGAAGGAGAAAACGGTTCCATCTAATGTTACGTTGCGGTTCCGACTTTTTTAAAGAAATTTAAAACCGGTTTTTGATTTGGTACAGACCCTCTGTAGAGTATGCATCGTGAAACACTTAATAAATAATGAGATGATCGGAAATGGGGAGCCACACAGAATTATGAAGATCTCTATAAAAATTCGTTATCTTTTTCAAAAAGATATTTTGAGGTACTTACAAAATTATATTATAATTAATTATATGTTAATAAAATGTCACTGGTATTCATGA
>NW_023998485.1:772046-927665 GCF_014805625.2 Glossina fuscipes
ATATTATAATTAATTATATGTTAATAAAATGTCACTGGTATTCATGAAAGGAATACAAGCCTAAGTTTTCCAGCAAAAGAATTAATCGAACAACAAATATTTTTCTTATTCTGTTTAAGCTTTTAAAAATGTTTGAACACATCTATTCTAAATACCCGAGATAACTAGAAGATTATTTGAGCAACTTTCTAAGAATCGTGTTTATCATGAAGTTTGAACACATCTTTAATAAAATTACACCAATTTTATAAGTTAAGCAATCAGTAATTAGTGCCGGAAATACAAGATTACGGAGCAGGAGCTGTGATAAGAGCACTCGAAGCGAAAGAGAGAGAAATGTACTAGTAATACTAAGGAATTCATTGAAAGCCTTTTGTTTTGCATGCACATACGTAAGAAATGGTTTACTTGGGCAATAGTGGGCTTTTAATTTTAGTTATTCCTTTTTTGAAAAACTCTTGTAAATAAATTCTAATAAGTCAACAAATAAACTATATCAAGTTCTTCGTTCAATTTTTTTCGTCGTTTACATATCAACGACTCTCGTTTCATTGAATTCATCTTTTGCAACTCTCTGCGACTAATGATACAGTGAGTGATGACATAAAGGGTCGTTGCTCAAACACGAAAAGACCAGGTAAAGAGGAGAAGCAAAAGAATAGAATGATTTTATTTGATTTATTGGCGTGCAACAACATAACATTACTGTGAAGCGCATTGTAAACGAAGATGTGGTAGGATTAATCATCAATAATAACACTTAATAATAAACGTCGGACTTTTAGCGGAACTGTACGTTTTTAATTAGCACTGCAATATGCATTTGATCAATTTTAAAACATTTTTCTCCGCGAAAGACTCGTTTAAATACGTGAAAGGTGCTGTAGAGACTTCGTTTTACAACCAATTTTTTAATAATTTCTGCATTATTTTGGAACCTTAAGACCATAGGACTGCTCTTTCATGCCTTTCTTCCTTACTCTCATTGCTCATGGTCGCCTATTTTACTACGTCTGACAAAGAGAGAACAGTGCACGTTGTAAATTTTGCGTAATGCGGAATAAGGAAGGAAACGCAAAAAAAATGGTTTTATCAATAACCAAATGCATAGTCAACACCACACACAACTTTCACTTTGCTTGCTTACGCACTGACTCTTTTCGAATCACTCCCAGCTTCATATCTAGTCAACGGTCGTGTCGTTGAGCACAACATTTGCATATGTCTGTTTAAAAATGCTTTTAAGTAAACACAACCTTTTAAAGATTATTAATGATTTATTAAAGAAGTGAGAAATACACAGGTAAGGTGCTCGGACGCAAGTACCTTGTAGGGAAGTCCTTTTCCATACATGCAATCTTTGCGGTTGTTTGGGAAAAAGCTTCAAATTTCAAGCAAAAAATTTTCTTTCAAATTATTATTTTTTGCCGCATTTTCTAGAAGGTTCAAAGGACGTATTAAAGGAAAAAACTGACAATACACGTGGCGTTAAGCGCTAACGATTAAAAAAAGCACATAATTATTCTTCTGTTGTAGCTATCACGTGTATATTTTGCTCCGTAAAATATGCAACAATTTGATTGTAACTTTGAGAAATTTTAAACGAGAATGACAGGCCACCAAAATTCGCTGCGTATATAATGTGTCTAGCTTTTTTCCATTTTCCTTCTTGCATTACCTGCTTCGTTACGGCTTTTAGGTTTTCTATTTAGTAATCTGCTTGCGCTTTGTGAAATAATGTGATATTGAAGCCAAAAATCGACAGAATTCAAGAAACATTAGATTTAGGTTTTACTTTCTTTATTCTTCAAAAAAAAGAAAACGAAAAAATGCATTTCTCACCAAAACTGGGAAAAGGAATGCTTTTATGCATATATATAATCAAAAGAAGTACATACGAACGTACACAATTACACATGCATATATACGTACTCACTGTATATATATAAATATATATAAATATACTCGCATGTTAAGAAATTTATTTAGTAGACATTTTTTTGGGTATATATTCGCATAGATACATACGTGCATTATTGTGTATAGGTTTAAGAGCAAATAACACGTTTGCTGGTTAAATTAACAGAAACCGAAAACAAAAAGAAGAGTAAAAAACAGAAATCGTTTGGAGAAAAAGCATAACATATCCCTAGTATATAAGTTAAACTTAGTTCTTCAACGAAATATTTGCACAAGCACACATACAAACTTATACATATTTGAAAGCAATGCATTCTAAATTCAAATGTTATTGACACAAAAAATTTTTCTACCAAAACATAAGGAGAACAAGAAAAACGAAAGAAATTATTCACTAAGGTTTGCGTTTTACCTTTCAACACACACATACATACTCATAAGTATATATATATTCATTACGGTTCGTAGTCCCATTCATTTTTTTTTATACACGCAGAAAGACAGACAGGCAAGCAAGGAAGCAGTCAGGCCAACCAGCAAATAAGCAAGCACTAAGGCATTACTCTAGTTTTAAACAAAGTGTCAGCACTATTTGTTTCAGATTTTTGTTAGTGTTGTAATTTGTTCAATTTTCTCTTATTTTGTATTTTTTTGTTTTTTCGATTTTTGTTATTGTTACCGCTTGGTACTCTATTCTTTTCGGCGTTTTATGCTTTTTTTATCCTTTTCTGCTTTTTTACTCTTGAATTCAACCCTTGTATCTCCATTTGGGAGGTTTGTCTCTCCCTTGAAATTGCCGGTTTCGCCATTTTAGTGGTATTTACTATTGGATTTTGGAACTTTGAATATATTTAGAAAATCATTTTTACAAGTGTCTTGTATTAAAATGAATTGCAGCGGTTCTGATGTTTCCTCCTCTGCTTGCTCTCAGAAATTTTGATAAGACTAGATATTACAACAATTATATTAGTCTTGAAATAAGTCAAATGATCACAAATGAGAAGAGCCTAAGATGATAATGGCAAAATATTAGGAAACGTTTAGCTGCAATGAGAATTGAACAAACGAACAATTTTTTTAACAACATCGACTCGAGACATGCTTGATGAATATTGTTTATGAAAAGCTGGCAAATATCTTAAACGAAAAACCAGGCGAATTGTTTCTTGAAGAAGTAGGTACAGAAATGAGTGCGTACTTTCCTTATTATCTAAAAGAAACTTCTCGGCCTAATAACCTCCAGGACCTCAGAATTTCAGACCTAGAAGAAGTGTTGAAACTTCCAGATAGCCCACGACTAGTTGATAGCTAACACATCAATCCTATTATCATCTGCTGATCCCATGTTTCCTACGAGCGACTCATCGCAAAAAATTTCCTTTTAGCTGCACAAATGAAATGTTAAAATACATGCTGAAAGAAGTACACATACGAGCTTCACGTGAACTAAGGATTGTTGTACTTTACCATTTTCTAATGGCAGTAAGGGCCCTATCTTGGTTTACACATTGACTAAAGATTAACATGAAAGAACACTATAATAACTATACGCCAGCAACTTGACTTAAAATCCATAAAAACTCTATTGGCTAATTCGTGCATAATATCAACTTACTCTGCAAATTTGGAAAAATGGATTTTGTACAAAAGACTCCTTCATCTTTTTTTTTAATATGTCGCTGTTCGTTAGTAACAACACTATGCGTGAGCACTTGGCTTTTCCATATATTAAAAATCGAATTCTACGCCTTTTTTCAAAATATGTTGCCAGACTGAGCAGTCGCGTAGATTCACTTCCAATCCAATATCTTTTGCAGAATAATCCAATGAAATAAGAAGACACGCATTTTCTCAGTTTATATAATTTCTTTTTAATTATATCTGTATTGTTACATTGTTCCCATTGCTGCTCATTCGAGCACGCCTGGAAGAATTCTGGGAACACACCAAGATGGAAAATCTATATATCTTCTCTATCATACATAACTTGTTATTATTGAATCATCAATTGAACGTTATTAGTTCTTTTTATCATTTCATTAATGAATATTTGATCTAAAAAAAAACGTTTTTGTTAAGTTAAGGGGAGACATGTAGAGCATTGTAACCCTTTTGTTAGTAACCTCTCTGCTACAATAAGAAGCATAGATGTCATAGAATAAGACGGCTTTCTCGTAAGTATAAAATCTATGATCTAAAAAAAATTGTATTGAAGAAACGTATAAGAAATTATATGGTACCGCACATTACAATATTTATTTATTTATTTTTCTATTTACAAAGACAATATTTGTACTTTTTGTTTTTTATTTTCTAATGCTGTTCAAAGAACTCTTATTTTATTTTTTGTACGTCATTCTTTTATTACGAAAATTTAATATAATAAATAAAAATTATGTATACCTTACTTATTCAAAAAGATTAATCACACCAGAGTTTATCATCATTATTGCATTAAAATTGGGGCAATTATTAATAAATTTGTTAATTTTTTTTCTACTTTCTGATAATATTTCTACACAAACAGACGTGACTGCGCGGAAGACTTTCTCTCAATGATTTCTTATAAATTTGCGAGGAACGCTTTCTCTCAATGATTTCTGACTACTTTTTGCACATAGTGTATTTGACGTGACTGCGAGGGACACTTTCTCTCAATGATTTGTTATAAATTTGCGCAGAACACTTTCTCCTAATAATTTAATATAACATTTCTGACTAGTGTTTGCACACACAACATAATCAAATTACAAATTAAACCAATTAGAAATTAAACCAAAAATGGTACATTATAATTGTACTCTCGCCTGTATTCGCAAGTTTTCGCAAGTTACCGTCTCTCAGTTTATCAACTGAGCAATTCCCTCTCTGTCCACAATCAATACCACCTGTTCATGTGAGCCTCCTACGGCTTTTCAAAAAATTCGATTACAATGTCTGCATTTCATTACATCTTTGTCCGGTGTCTCTATTCAGTCTACTTCCGATTTTAGCTGATCCACAAATCTGTTCAGCTCTTGATATTCCCGGGCAATCGTTTGATTAAGGCTATATGTGCCGCACCCGTCAGTTTCATGGCTTTGTGATTTTCAGCTCAAATATTCTGCATAAGGATTTAATGCAGCGAACATGTTCAGCAGCGTGTAAATTCTTCACATTAATATTTCTAGAAGGGGTTTACTAAGTTAACAATTTTTAACTTAATGGGGGCTAACGATAAGAAACTGATATTTATCAAACACATTCTGTGATCGATTAGCAATACGTGATTAAAATCTCGCATATATATTCACAATGTTGAAAACAAATAAAACAACCTAGACAAACCGATAATTTGTCCAAAACTTCGACTGCAACTTTGAAAACAAAAATACTGATAATTGTGGCAACGTTCAAGTTGAAATAGAAGTAAGAGTAGAATCTGCAATAGACTCCATCAAACGAAGGCTAACTCATGGGTATTTTGAACAATACTTAAATGCAATGTTTGAAGATCCAAAACTGTAGAAGAAGCGTTATCTGAAAAGACGCAAGAACGGTATGATGCGATGCATGATGAGTACAGCTCATTAATAAAGAATCACACATGGGAATAGCAAATATACTAAAAACTCGCAGTACGATAGGTTATGAATGGGTTTTCAAAACTAAAATTAAAACCGAAGAAACTATTGACAAAAAAGAACAAGGCTGGTTACTAAATTATATTTGCAAAAATATGGACAACACCATATCGACAAGTTTGCTCCTCTAGCTCGACAAACATCAGTACGTTTATTATATGCGTTAGGAGTTTTACAAAATTTCAAAGGCATTTTTAAATGGTGTAAAAGTAAGAAACACACAGTATGTAAGTTGAATAAACCAATTTATGGTTTTAAGCAAGCCAGAAAGCAATGGTTCAAGCAAACTGATGATCCATGCGTTTATTACCTTAATAAGGAAAAGAGGTAAACAATCATCGCTCTTTATGTTGGTGATATTATTATTGCTTCAAATGATGAGAACTACATCGGTACATTTATAAAAACATTGCACCAAATTTCAATAGAAGGCACTACAAGAATACCGAAACATCGCATCGGTATCAAAGTAGCAGTGAAAGATAACCAAATCTCCATAAGTCAACTGAGATATTTAGAATACATAGTCAAGAAATACGGTCTTAAAAACTGCAAACCCATAAATATACACATACAGCAAAGTTTAAAGTTGAAAAAGGAGCCAAAAATTCCTGGAGAGGCAGAAAAGGTTGATTTGAAAGCATATCAAGAAATTATTGGATACTTGTTGTACTTGACATTAAACGGCGGTCCAGACATGTCGTGTGCGGTTTGTTCTCGCAGCTTGTTAAAGATCCTCGCATATACGGATGTAGCATTTAACATAATAAAATTCTTAGAAACAACGAAATAACGACGATTTTACCGCTTATAGGCTTCGTTGACATAAATTGCGCGCAAGACATTAGTGATAGAAAACCTCAATCAGGTTTTTTGTGTCTTACTCGCATGCGGTCTTTTGTCGCCAGGCATATAAGTGGTTTTGTTTTATTTTCAAAAATCTTTCTCGAACAATTTGAAAGCTATCTTTTCCTACCAGTTTGGTTATGAAATAACGAACAAAGTGGTGAATACACTGTACGTCCTTGCTCTTATAAAATTAGATGATGAGTTAGCTGCTTAAAAAACTTTAACGAGTTTTTGTCTAACTTGCTTTGAAATTATAGAATGCAATATAAAGCGTAAACAAAAAGAAAAACGATTTTTAATACTCAGAGCCTAAGGTGAACACTTTTATTATACCTCGTACGCTTCTTTTTGGTTTAAAGTGAGGAAGAAGTAGGCGTGAAGTTGGTTATGAATAGACTTTTAGCAGATTTTTATAAGTAAGAACATAATATTCGTTCATCTCTTAAATTTGATCATAAACAGGTTCTATGTATGAGTGGATTTTCCTCCCCATGTCCTCGGCCGCCAACCGACCGAATTGCCGCTGAGAATATTGAGTCAGGAAGTTGAAGTTAAATATATATGTTCCCATTTAAAGGCTCCAGATCTCGTTGAAAAATGGCTGTTATTCATCCAAAACCATGGCCAAAAACGCTAGGATGTACAATTCACAATTTATATTAGATAATTTATGAGTAAAAATATTTACGAAACAAGAAAGAGTCTTCATCCGCCTGGAAATAAATGTAAAAGTTACATTCCATAGATGTTGATTTAAAGGTGGCACTAATATATTTGACGACAGTCTGAAAGACTAATACGAACTTTGTCTTGACTTTTTTTTTATGACTAAAGTTTTAGAACACGTCCTTTATACCTACAGACCCAGAGTTGGCCAGCGAGGATTATAGTTACATGTAAAGTACAGATGAGAGGTTGTAATGCTTGTTACGCTTCCCAGACTGACCAATGATTCTATTTCTTTGTTGGTTGACCAAAAAATACGCCTATGTTTATTACAATATTATGAAGGTTGAGATCTCGGAAAGTTTATCTGGAAAATTTGTACCTACCAATGTGAACCTTATTTTTGCACCTCATTTAACACGCATCTCTAAACTAAATGTTTATATATCCTTTCGGGTTATGCGTTATTTTTCCAAGAAGAATAGCTATGTTGAACATTAGAAAAATGATAGTGACGATTGTGGACATTAATGATAGTCCGCTTTCATATATTTGAATACTCATCTTAATAAAATTAATACTTGAAATAGAACTTGTTGCATAATCTGATTAGTAATAACTATAGAACAAATTAGACATAGGAACGCCTTCGATGCATTCGGTAAACTCGGGTCGAAAAGAAGCGTACTCGACAGCGTTTGCTTCGTTCTTAAAGGGAAATAAACGTGGATTGTTTTAGAAATTTGAGTGTATGAATGATGGAGTGGGCTGAGCGCAGTTATGTAACTCCAAAGTAGTCATATGGTCAAAATTGTGAAAAAAAGTTACATGATTAGTTTTTTATCTAATCCGAGAAGAAGACCTAAAATGGTCAGGAAAATTTGCCGTACGCAAAAAACTTTCATTCATAAATATACTTTTGCAATGATTGAACTGAAGGCGTTATCTGCATGTATATGTGCATATAAATGCATACCTGCGTATGATATATACGTATATGTATGTGTGAGTAATTGAAAAGTTTCAAAAGCTGTTCATCAAAGAAAGAAGTTACAAGAGGTTTTTTGAGTATTCGAAATATCTTAAGGAGAATCTGTATAATGGAATGAATTAATTCGAAAGCAATTGCAGAAATGCTGTTAAAGGGGTTTGAAGCAGAAGAAGAATGAATGTGCAATGTTTTTAAGAATTAATTCGCCCTATTAGGCAACGATATTTTTGGTAACATAATTGTGACAATGAATTTTTTTTTTTATAATTTAGGGCACAGAAGGCCAAAAAATCATGTCTGGAAGTTGGCTTACGTGACTAATGACAAACGCCACTTTCATTCAATTCTAATTTTTTTATGTTACAATACAAGGACGAGTTGTATTTAAGTTCTCTCTCTGTTCTGTTTAGGTGAACTCAAACAATTTTATATTCTTCAAAATTTGATTATTTCCATAGCAAAAAGTTTGTGCCATGACCAATAGAATCAAAAGAGTGAGAACAAAAAAAAGCAAGAAATTGGTTTCCAGAGGCATCTTTTCATAATGCCTTGTTTTGATATATTTTACTTTAAAATTGTCTATTTGCGATTGTACGATCGCTTCCTCATATTGTCTAGAAAAAAGAAAAAGTTTTTCAATACAGAACAAGGATTTTAAGTGACGCATGCAACAGTAATCCACGAATGAAAAGAAAATATGTACTACACAGAAGCAGCTGCAATAAGGACATGAGTTTTTGTTAAAATTAACTTTTATAATTTCATTAAAATGCCTAAGAAAGTAAATATAAACTTTAATTATAAAAATACTTTAACAACTATTTCGATGTTGTAGTTTAAAGATCGGTTTAAAAGAGCTTGGTTTACTGGTTTTTGTGTAATGGAACAAATTTGAAAATCAATCATTAACAATGTAAATAAAAAAAACTTGCAACACCTTAAATAAATTGAGATCAAAGTCGTCGCGTTAACTTAAAAAAATGGCAAACTTTTTCAAAATCGCTAATTACTTGAAAGTTTGTGTGTAAATGCCATCAACGATGGCTTATGAAAAATGAGTGTATGTGCGAATATTCGAGTACGTTCTAAAAATGGCAAGGAGTTTATAAATCATGTTAAAAGCGAACAATGACTGCAAACAAACGGCCCAAAAATTTATGAATAAATTTTCTCAATAAATACTTTTAAGGTAATAAATAATGAAAGGTGGTTCTTTTTGTTTGTTGTTGCCGGCATCGGTGATAGGAAAAAAGAGCTAAACTGAAATGAATATACACGCTTTGTTAAAAACATCTAAATGTAAATATGTGCACAAGTTAGCTAACAACTATCGCAAGTAACTGTATAACCAACCAGCCAACCATTCAGTGTAAACAAATACAATGGAGAGGAATCGGCACTTAAATAAAGTCAGATCAACCGACACATAACACAGAAAGGCCTTAACAGGGACCAAAATAGAGAAAAACCCCAACATTTACGTACGAACAAAGGAGTCTACATGCATATACTTACTCATATAATGCGAATATTGTATTTATGTATGCATGTATGTACGTATGAGTGCATGCAAATATATATTTATATGTGCCAATAGTGCGAAGGTAAAGCGGAAAGAAGAAGAGGGCAAATGCACAAATATATTGGATTCATTGAATTTTCCAAATTTTCGATTGCTACTCGTTTTCAAATTTCTATATTCACCGCAGCGCAAATATTAAATTTGTCAAATGCTCGTAAAGCATAGAGATATTTTTCAAAGGATTTGTAAATTATATATCTGTACTTGGGTTTATAATCAATAAAATTATAACTATTTGCCTCCTGTCCCTTACGTAATATATTTTTTGATCATCATATTTAGAAAATGCTACGCTTATAGGATGTTTGCATTAAAGTTCTCAAAGCGATGATCACCTTCCACCACACATTCCTCATTGAAAGGACTTAAATATACGTTTGATGAAAAATCCTTTTTGTTATGGTAAAATGCATTTGGGTTATGCGAAATTCAATTAAAAACATAATCTGCAGCTAACAAGAACAAATGTGTTGAAGGATAACTGCAGATTTTTCAGAAAATCATTTTCCTTTCAACGTCTGATAGGGCTGTTGTGTTCTTTAGTGAATTGTTTGATCACAATTTGGGTCAATATAATCGTACCCCTAATTGTAATGGTAGACTGCTTGATCTCTGCTTTGACAATTTTCCCGAGATTAACGTAAATCGTTGTCCACCTTTTAGTTTACCTGAGGATCCATATCATCCATCAATTTGCATTTCCTTTCATTATAAGAATAATGGTTTGTTGAAATGCCTTAATGTGCCAAATCAAACTTTTTTAAATAATTATTATGATTTTCATAAAATCAATATTGTATTGCTAAAACATCGTCTTTCACATTTGACGCTTGATTTCTCAACCGGTAGTATTGAAAGCTTATTGTCATCGTTCTACATAACATTAAATCTAGCTATTGGTGCATCTGTTCCGATCAAGCAGTATTGACCTCGAAGCAGGTGTCCCCCGTGGTTTAACAAGACAATTAAATATCACAAGAATAGAAAAAACTCGCTATTCAAAAATCTTCGAAAAGCGGCTTTGCGTTCGACTATTTCGCTTACTCGGTGGCGAGGCATAGATTTAACTTCCTCAACCATCATTATTACTGCAGATACCTTCAGTCCATTAAATCCTGTCTGTTTGCTAATCCTAAATTCTTCTTTAAATTTGTTAACTCTAAAAGAAAAATTTCCACATATCCCTCGCATGTTTCTTTCGATGGGTCTGATTCCTCGGATGATTTTGAAATCTCAAATCTATTTGCTGAGTATTTCCGACGAAACTTTTCGATTGCCAATTTCGATTTATCAGCAAACTAACCATATCCTGTAACTAACTCGGTTTCAATACCTAACTTGGTTATTTCGGAAGATGACGTTTTTAAAGGGTTGAGTTCTCTAAAATACAGTTGTTCGCCTGGACCTGATGGAATTCCATCATGTGTACTTACATCTTGCGCTGTCGAGTTATGTGGTGTGATCTCAAAGATTTTAAACATGTCCTTGTATTTAGGTGTTTTCCCTTCATGTTAGAAGAGCAGTTCCTTCATTCCTATCCCCAAAAGTGGAAGTAGACAATTTGTTGAGAACTACAGAGGCATAGCCAAGTTGAGTGTCTTGCCCAAGTTGTTCGAGCGAATTGTGACTCAGCATCTGGCCTTTGCTATTAATTCGTATATTTCTCCGCACCAGCACGGCTTTTGGAAAGGGAGATCTACAGTCACCAACTTGTTAGAGTTTACCTGTCAAGTTTTCTAGGCTTTTTCTAGTGGCTCTCGCACAGATGTTATTTACACTGATTTAGGCAAAGGATTTGATATGGTTAACCATAACTTACTTATCTTTAAACTCCAAGCCTCTGGCTTCCCTTTCTACTTAGTGAAATGGATAAGCTCGCATCTGCACAATAGATCCTTCAGAGTTCTGTTTAACTTCATCACCTCGGATGAATTCCCCGTTACATCTGGCGTACCTCAAGGAAGTCACTAAGGTCCCATTTTATTTAGTTTATACATTAACGATCTCCCATCGGTGGTTAATTCCAGCCAGATTTTAATGTATGCTGATGATGTGAAACTGTTTTCTTCCTTCTCTGTTGGATCGCAATCACATCAGCTTCAAGTTGATTTGGATAATTGTGTTGCATGGTGCTCTCTGAATCTTCTGAAACTAAATCTGAGTAAATCTAAGAAGCTTTCATTCTCAAGAAGAAAATCATTCATTATTCAGTATTTCATAGATTCGCATAAGTTGGAGGACGTCGATTCGATTACAGATTTAGGCGTTCTATTTGACCATAGATTATGTTTTAACTTGAATATTGAGCTCTTGTTAAGCAAAGCTAGGTGCGCGCTTGGTTTTATAAGGAGGTGGTCCAAAGAGCTTGATGATCCTTACATTACGAAAAGGGTATACATGTGTTTGTTTAGACCTATACTCGAGTATGCCTCTGTAGTGTGGTCTCCTTCATATAGGTGCTACGTAGATTCAATTGAATCTGTTCAAAAGCAATTCTTGCTGTTTGCCCTTAGAAATTTGGGTTGGGATCCGATTGCCTCTCTTCCTCCGTATGAAAATAGGTTGCTTCTGCTGTCCCTACCGTCTCTTGAGAGACGTAGGTTTGTTCTTGGCGTTTCCTTTCTAATTAAATTATAATTAATGGCGCCATTGACTCGCCTTCATTACTTGGTGCAATAAGCTTTAATGACCCTAACCGCTTCTCTAGTCACTTTATCTTGGGTAAGCATAGTCAGTGTAAATTTAATTATGAACGTTTTAACTTGCATATTGAGCTTTCAATAAGCAAAGCTAGGGCCGCGCTTGGCTTAATAAAAAGGTGCTCCAAGGCGCTTGATGATCCCTACATTACGAAAAGGCTGTACATGTGTTTGGTTAGACCTATATTTGAGTTTGCCTCTGTTGTGTGGTATCCTTCATATGATGCTACGTAGATTCAATTGAATCTGTTCAAAAGCAATTCTTTCTGTTTGCCCTTAAAAATTTGGGTTGAGATCCCATTGCCTCTCTTCCCCCCCATGAAAATAGGCTGCTTCTGTTATCCTTACCGTCACTGGAGAAACGTAGATTTGTTCTTGGGATTTCCTTCGTAATCAAATTTATAAATGGTACAATTAACTCTCCCGCATTACTTCGTGAGATTGGCTTTAATGTCCCTAACTGCTTCTCTAGGCACTTTATCTTGATAAAGCTTAGTCAATGCAAATATAATTACAAACTGTTAAACCCGCTCAGAGTCGTTTGCAAGAACCTATATGATGTCTACCACTTATTCTCGTTATCGAACTCTTTAAAGTCGTTAAAGCAACATTGCTTGATATGCGCGATTTACCTATGTCGTATTTAAACTAGCTTCTATCCTTAAAAAGTCGTTACGTTTCGAAAATGAATTATTGTCAATTTATTATCGGTTGCCAGGCTTATGCATGCTTGCGATGGCTTAGGGATTCATTTGCAATTTGGTCCTGTACCGGTTGTGGGCGTGGCCCTATGCTGATGGTGTACATGCTTTTTTTTTTTTTTGGTCTTATTTGTTTTATTGTACTTATACTAAATTTTATTATTAATTAATATAAGTTTTGCATTAAGAGCCAATTGAACTCGACTGTTATTTGTTTAGTTGGGTAAATAATTTAGTAGAATAAATAAATAAATAAAATAAATAAGTAAATAAATAAACCATTGTAAAATTTGAACTGATTCAAAAGCAAAATTTTTTGGCTATTTGCAACTTTAAATGTGTTTTTCTTAAAACACGGTTTTTCAAAAGGATATGCAGCATAGCTCATAAGACGACATAATAGTTTTCATTCTTTTCATTCCAATTTTTTACTACACAATTATCATTTTATTATAAAATGACAATCTTTAGTTAAGGACGCTGGCGAGTTTCAATAAGAGAGTTAATTTAAGCTTTACCAATTAAGAAGCGCCTGCCTTTTTTATTTAATCACTCGTTAATCGCACAAAAATCAATGTTTTCGAGAAATCTTGCCTGTTTCTCTTGCTGTAAATATGTAGATGATTCGTTTTTTGTTATATTCACCACTGAAGGATGGGGCTATACTCTTTTTGTGATAATGTTTGCAACACCCGAGAGGGAGTTACAGAGACCGTATAAAATATATATATTCTGGGTGAGTGGGAAATTTGAAATAGATCTAGCCAAGTCTATCCGTCTGTCCACCGTATGTTGTTAACACCGTCTTGCTTGCAAAAATTAAGACGGTTTGGTTTTTACCAAATTTGGGTAAAACATTGAAATTTCTTGCACACGCGCGCATATTAAGAATTGGTCAAAGGACGCGCCCACAGTAAGGCGTAAGCTAAGTAAACTTTCGTCGACCCTATAAAGCATACACATTCTTGATCAACCTGAAGTTCTGAATTGATTAAGCCATGTCTGTCAATCTATGTGTGTTTTATTTTTTTTTTTGCTCTGCGATAGATAGAAAATCTTCAAAAGCTACTGCTGATTCTTAGTAGGAGCATGCAGGTTTCGCCATCCATGCCGCCTACGTACTAAAAAACTACCCCCCCACACGCTTCTTGCACCACCCTCCTTCGCTGGTTGTCCTTAGCACGCTTCCGATAGTCGAACCTCAGTGGAATACACTATTGGCTTCCACTCTCTCTGCTCTCCATCGGCTATCTTTCAAGCCCTTCTAGTTCTTTGAGCACTCTGCTTACAAAGTCGCTTACGGTGTTGCAGACCCTTTTACTAACAGTTAACCCCACCAATATTACACTCGGCTCTGTTTAGGGTCTTCCATTCTCGAACCTTCTGCAGGGAAAGATGCTATGCCCTGCATCTTCGTTCGTTTCCGAGCATGCCTCGCAAATTGGAGAACTTGAAGAGGTGCTTTTGGAAACAGCGATGGCCAGTCAGGAACTGGGTCACCTCACCGTTTGGCCTTTCGATTCGTTGCATTATGTTTGGGATAAGAACGAACGTCCATCTTACTTTCGTTGTTCTTTCCCAACGCGATTGCCAAGTCGTCATCGACGCTAGCCGCTCTTCTTTTCTGATCGCCTCTTGGGAAGGGGCGTTGATCCGGCTCTTTTCGTGGATGTGCCTCATTTCGTCCACCAAGATGGCGGTTCGCATGGCGTCAGCAATCACAAGGGCTGCATCTTCCGACACTGTCCGGAATCCGCATATCTGTCTTAGCTCACTTAAACGATATATTGCCACCAGCTTTCGGTACACTGTCTTCACTGTGAGTGCACCGGCTAGAACTGCACTTCCGTACTTTATGACCCAAGTTATCACCGTAGCTATTACTTTTCGATTGGTGAATTTCGGGCCTCCAATATTTGGCATAATCATCGCCAGCGACGCCTGGACACCAGCAGCTTTCTCAGCCGCGTACTCAACGTGGTGCTTAAAGTTGAGTCGATGGTCGACCATAACTCCAAAGTATTTCAAGGCGGGAGATGACTTCAACGTGTGTTTCCCGATTCGTATGCAGCAAGTTTCCACATGCTTCCGGCTTATTAACACCGCCTCAGTTTTATGCTCTGCCAGCTCTAGCCCCATCTCTTCTAGCCACGCCGTCAATTTAACGATAGCCTCGTTAGCCCTCGTTTCTGCCTGCATTTTGCAACTACTACGATTGCTATATCATCGCAAAGCCGATAATCGTTACCCCGACAGGAAGGTTAAGCTCAAAAACACCGTCGTACATTATGTTCCATAAGAAATGACCAAGAAATGATCCCTCTGGGACATCCGCGGTTATCTTATGCGAATCTTCTCCATTGACGCTATCATACACTAACGTGCGGTTCGAAAGGTAAAATGTTATTATCTCAAGTACATACCTTGGAACCTGCATTCTTATAAGGGCTTTACGAATAATCCCCCAGTCTGCCGAATTGAACGTGTTTTTCACGTAAGGACGACGCAGCACTTTTTATCACCGCCCCTCCAACGATCTCTGGCTACAGCGTCTAAGGCAAACGCCACGACATGGTTTATGGCATCTATCGTAGACCGCGCTATTCTCAATCCGAGAGAGCACGAGTTTCTTCGACCACGACTAGAAGGCGTTTGTATGAGACCCTCTCCAATAACTTGCCCATTGTGTCTAAAAGACAGTTGTGTCGATATGACGATGGCTCGGTCGCTGGCTGATTAGCCTTCGGAATGAGGACCAACCTTTGGACTTTCCATTCATTTGAGAATATCCTTTCTTCCAGACACCTTTGCGGCATCGTCATGAAGACGTCTGGCCTCCTTCGTATCGCTGTCTTTACGGGCTTGTTTGGACTCCGTCCGGGCAAGGTTTTTTTCCTTTTGCAGGCAAGTATGTATGTGTGTTTGTGTGCGTGTGCTGACTTCAAGTCTAGTAGCAACAGAGCACAAGGCTGCAGTGAAAGGTAACATAACTCTATACTATTTCTGTGCAAAAATGGAAAATATTGAACATACTAAGTTATGTGTGATTGAGTTCGCTTTTTCCATTTTTTTGAGGGTTAATGTTTTCTAAAGTAATTATGGTGACGTTATGGCGTGGTGGATTAATTTTTTCGTTACAATACTCTTGATCTGAGCATCAGGTGCATGAGCAAAACTACTCGGAGAGTAGAAAGCAAAATGCTAAGTGTGTTAAATCTAAATTAATTATGACCTATGGTGAAAGATAAATTTTATCCCATTCACGTAACACATAATAAATGAAAACATGAGGCGCTTAAGATTTTAATGGTGGTGCATGTGCAAGATATAAGGTTTTGCTTGATTTTTTTTCTTAAATCAATTTTGCAGCAGTTACACTACGCGCTGTCGGTTTCTTTAAATTAATACTTGAACTATTACGAGGGTTAATTTGATATTTTACAACTTTGGATTTTAAGAAAAATTTTTTACACGCCATGTAAATTTTCAAAGTTGTACAGTGACTTTTAGTTATATGGAAACGCCTGTTGCCTAGTTTCTGAGGTATCCCTATTTCTTTTACGGTTATCTGCCTGACTAGTCCAGTTGCGCTTACAAACAAACAAAAACAGGATCGAAAATAAAACGAATCGAATAAACTAGTATAATATATATAGGGAATCATCACAGTGGCCGTTAACTAAAAGTCTTACTGTCAATCTGCACCATTCTCTTGTACATTAGTCCGTACCTAAGTAAATGTTGGTCCGTTAAGTCACGCACATACACGCGCTCACCCATCATCCTTAGATTGATCGTTGTGATTTCGTAGCAGGGGGATGTATTATTAAGTGCCCCTTTTTTATGAAAGGCGATTGTTATTAGGAAATTACCCAGGTGAAATTCTTTTAATGAAAAACAAAGTAAACGATATTAAAAAGTGCGACAGTGCATCTGATGCTTTCTAATTAGATATAAAGGCAATAAACTATAGTGTGAAAGGGGAGATCTCGTTTTTCTTGTTTTCTTCACTGTGGGTTTACCCGCTTTCGTGTTCAATTTGAGGTCGTTCAGTGAAACTACAGCAACACGTAAATAAACAAAAGAAATTGAGCAAATCACAGGAGGACTTTGCCAACTATTGCTGCTATAAAGCAACCCTGTTCGTTGGCAGGAATATTTTAGAATATCAACCAATAGCACAGACTTACTCCTTCTTTTCAAGGACTAGCTTAGAGTAGCATCGCTAAGGGTGACAGTAAATAAATAAGCAGTATTGGTCAACCATCGAACGACCCAGGGCCGCGGAAAGACAAAGACTATACAAAGGCAGACAAAAACAGACAACGCTTTTATAAACACACACATGCACAAATAGTTAGATAAAATACAAAGAAATATTCAAACACGAACACACGCACACAAGCGTATACGTACAAATATACACCCACACACACACACACAAAGAGAGGAGAAAATCGCATATGTATACGTATATACATACACAAGTAAATATATACAATTAACTTGATATACAAAACATAACTACGTACAAGTTTTACGCAGTCAAACATTAAAACGAAAATCTTACCCGCTAAAGCTGGAAATAAAGGGACACTTCCCGATCCGTTCAAAAGAAGCATTCGAACCCAACGCTCATCTGAGCAAGTGGGCGGGAAACAAACGCAGAAGCGAAGTCAGTCCTCACCGCCGATTCTTCAGGAGACGTCAATGATGATAAAGAAAGGTGAAAATTCATTTGTCGAGCTAGGAAAGAAAATTGTAGAACTCATCGAAATGATGGCCCCAACACCTACCAGGCGTACCATTCATCAACCGATAAGGGATTTGATGGATATGCTAGCTGTGCTTCATAAAAAAGCCGTGAAAGAGCTAGGAAGCCATATGCAAAAAAAGCAGTCAGGGATGGCACTACCCAGACGGAAAGGGAAGCAGAGTAAACGCTACGAAAAGACTTAGAGAAGAGGGATGCACGGATACTACTCCTGCGAAAAAAAGTGAGCGGACGGGCGGTAGAATAGATTTCACTAAGGAATCACCAAAGCAAACAAAGCACGCTAATAAAGAGTGGACCTAGGCGAAAACCAGACAGGTCGAGCCAATCAAATTGGTGACTAAACCGGATACGGTTGTAAGTAAGGAAAGGGGCATTATAACTTAAAGCGATATGCTGAAAAGACTAAAAACTGATGCGGAGTTGCAAAAAATGGGCGAAAATGTGACCAGAATACGGAAAACATTGAAAGGAGAAATGTTGCTGGAATTTAAGCAAAGTGCAAAAGAAGAAAACAATGCTTACTAGCAATTGATGGAAAAAGCACTCGGCCAGGATGATGTCAAAATAATGACTAAGAAAACAAAGGTCGAGGTTAAGGACCTAGCCGAAGTGACCTCGACGGATGACTTAATAAATATGAGGTTCAGCAGCTTGAATATCAGTTATGTCAATCGGGAAGCCATATGCCGGCACACAAACAATAACTCTATCAGTTCCAACGAAAAATGCTAAAGAGCTACTCGAAGCCGGAAAAATCAAAGTAGGTTGGGTAGTAAGCAGGATCAGAGAAAATCCGCAGTATTGGAAAATTATAGATGCTTCGAAAAGGGCTACATCGCTGGAAACTGCAGAGGAAAAAAAAGTAGGTGCAAGTGCTGTCTAAAATGCAGCGAAGAAGGTCACTAAGCAAGAGATTGCACTAAGAGCCCGTGTTATGGGATTTGCAAAGAACAAGGCAAGCCTCATAACCATACACTGGCCGGCAGAAATTGCCCGGTAAACACACGTGGTACTCAATAATGGTCAGTAAGAACTACTGCTTCCAAAATCTGATTAACGAGATAAAGGGGTTTGGCGTATAAGTTGGTAATGAAGAAGCTAAAATATTCAAAACAAGCAAGCTGCGCAAAATTTGTGGAAGAAACAATCGACACCCTGTTTCCCCAGAAAACCATGTTTGTATATGCGCTACTGATTGAGGTCAGAGATATTAATTTCACCGGACCTGAGTAGATTATTGCCATTGCAATTGAAATAAAAGGCAAGTAAGCGCCGGGTCCTGATGGCATCCCAAACTGCGCTATCAAGCAAGCCAAGTTGGCAAGCCCTGCTATGTTTGTGAGCACATTCAACGCTTGTTTGAAAGAAAAATTTTCCCAGATAAGTGAAAACAACAAACACTGGTGGTCCTGCCAAAGCAAATTAAGCCGTCGCATGAAGTAATTGAATACTGCCCTATTTGTCTATTGAATACGCAAGGTGTGTGAAAAGATCATTCGAAATCGTTTAGAGGACTCAATCAAAAGTACTTCTGAGACCATCTCTCCCAGAGGGACCATACATCGTGGGTTTTGCTGACGATATAGCGATAACTATCGCGGCAAGAAATTTTGAGTGAATTACAGTATAACGAATAAAACCACCGACATGATTAAGAGTTGGCTGCGGTCAGCGTAATTAGACCTGGTGGAAGAAAAAAGAGAACAGGTATTAATCTCTTCTAGGAAGAAGATTGAGGAAGTCTATCCAAGTGTGAGATACAAGATTACAGTCCCAAGAAGCCATAAAATTCCTACATGTGATTTATTTATTTATTTATTTATACCACTTATACATGAAACTCAACTAAAACAAATTGACAGTCGAGTTCAATTGACTCTTAAAGGAAGTCTTAAATTAATCAATATTAAAACTTAGTATAAGTACAATAAAACAAATAAGAAAAAAAATAAAAAATAAAAAAAAAAACATGTACACAACTAGCATAGAGTCACACCCACAACCGATACAGGACCAAATTGCAAGTGAACCCCTAAGCCATCGCAAACAGGCATAAGCTTGGTAACCGAGAATAGTTAACAACAATTAATTTACGACCAATCTTGACATTTTAAGTGTAAGAGCTAGTTTAACCACGACATAAGTAAATTACGCTCATTAAGCAATGTTGCTTTAATCGACTTTAAAGAGTCCGATAATGGGAATAAGTGATGGACATCATTTAGGTTCTTGCAAACTACTCTGAGCGGATTAAACAGCTTATAATTACATTTACACTGACTAAGCTTAACCAAGATAAAGTGCCAAGAGAAGCGGTTAGGGACATTAAAGCATGTTTCACCAAGTAATGAAGGCAAGTCAATAGCACCATTACTTTGATTACAAAGGAAACGCCAAGAACAAACCTACGTTTCTCAAGAGACGGTAAGGACAGTAGAAGCAACCTATTTTCATAGGGAGGAAGAGAGGCAATCGGATCCCAACCCAAATTCCTAAGGGCAAACAGCAAGAATTGCTTTTGAACAGATTCAACTGAATCCACACAACAGAGGCATATTCAAGTATAGGTCTAACCAAACACATGTACCTCTACAATGTCATCAAGCTCTTTGAACCACCTCTTTATACAACCAAGCGCGGACCTAGCTTTGCTTAACGAGAGCTCAATATGCAAATTAAAACGTAACCTATGGTCAAATAGAACGCCTAAATCTGTGAACGAATCGACGTCCTCCAACTTGTGCGAATCAATGAAATACCGAGTAGTGAATGACTGAAAGCTTCTTACATTTATTCAGATTTAGTTTCAGAAAGTTTAATGACCACCATACAATCAAGTTATTCAATCCACTTTGAAGCTGATGTGATTGCGACTCTAGAGAGAAGGAAGAAAACAGTTCCACATCATCAACAAACCTTAAGATGTGACTGGAATTAATCACCGATGGGAGATCATCAATGTATAAACTAAATACAATGGGATCTAAGTGGCTGCCTTGAGGTACACGGGGAATTTATCCGAGGTGATGAAGTTAAACAGAACTCTGAAGGATCTATTGTGCAGATAAGAGCTTATCCATTTCACTAAATAGAAAGGGAAGCCATATTCTTGGAGTTTAAAGATAAGTAATTTATGGTTAACCATATCAAACGCTTTGCTTAAATCAGTGTATATCACATCTGTGCGAGAGCCACTAGAAAAAGCCTTGAAAACATGAGAAATAAACTCTAACAAGTTAGTGACTGTAGATCGCCCTTTCCGAAAGCCGTGCTGGTGCGGAGAAATATACGAATTAATGGCAAAGGCCAAATGCTGAGTCACAATTCGCTCGAACAACTTGGGCCAGACACTCAACTTGGCTATGCTCCTGCAGTTCTCAACGAGTTGTCTATTTCCACTTTTTTGAATAGGAATAAGGAACGTACGCTTCCGACACATAGGAAAAAACCTAAATTCAAGGACTGGTTAAAAATCTTTCAGCTAATGCCACATAACTCGGCAGTGCAGGATTTAAGTACACATGATGAAATTCCATCAGGTCCAGGCGCACAACTTTTTTTAGAGAATTCAACCCTAGCAAGTTTGACATCTTGTTTTTCTTCTTTTTCTTTCAATTTGTTTATTTCAATATACATGAATTTTTAAAAGTGAATTTCTTATGTCTATTTAAATTAAATTCTTATTTATGCATTTTATTCTTTCTTTTTTCGCACAAATTGTCCATTACGTTGTTATTTTTTTTTTTCAATTTTGTTAATTAGAGTTCATAGCCTCATTTACTGTTGTTTAATTTTCTTGTAAATAAATTGGTTTTATCCATACACAAAAATATTTGTCACTTTCTAAATATCACTGTCCTTAATTATTTTAATACTATTTCTTTTTTTACCAACACGGAATTCTGCTGGCTGACGTTCTGCCGCGAAAAATGCTCCAACGATGATCAACCTCGACTGCGCCATTGTTCCTACCCTGACTCTAATTGTTTTTCAAAGAGCCTTATGCTATACAGACGAACTTCAGACTTTGTTCTCTTGTCATAATTCTCTCTCTAAATAGTGCTACTATGTAAGCGGAGAATTATGAAGGGATGTCTTAATTAGTGAAAACCCTTATTATGAATAACTCTACTCTTTTTGGGAAGAGCAGGAACAAAGCAGACCGACGGAAAACCCCGACAAGTATATACGCGGACATTACAATCCTCATATAGCACAGAGGCAAGCTTCAAAAACCACATAGAGCATATAAATTCTTAGCATGACAGCCTGTTCATCTTTCCCTCTATCCTTTCGCACAACCGTGTAGTATCGCCTAAAATATTATTACTATATCAATTTCTCTGCCATTCCAAAAAAGAAATTAAAAGTACCCTTGGTTTAAGACACTGGTGCTAACATTATTCCGATAAGTAACAGCAAGATGTGTAACGGAGGGTAACAGTAACTCGGACATCTTCAACGCAAGAGCTCTGTATTCACTTTTCATCTCTATTAACCAAACTAGGCATATAAAAACATTCATATGATAAAGTTTTTTAAGTATGTAAAACACACTTCCAGGATAAATCCGTTGGATCGCATCCATCCCTTCCTTTCGAGCGATCCTAAAACATATCTGTGTACCGTGTTTAGAAGTAGTAAATCGTCAATGACCAGGCCAAAGGAATAATTGTACGTCTTATTATTATTTACTAGAAAATAAAAGGTGGTGATCATAAGAAAAAGATACAACCTAAACTAAATGTTATTTCTATCTTGTTCAGGTTGTGATAAAACTATGTCGTATTTTAAGGGTTAATTTTGCATGAATAAAACTCGAGGCCAGCAGAAAATTAGTTTTAATCGCCCGCATACATAAAATTGTTCAAGTTATGTAGCTAATATTGAATATTGCACGAAAATTTTATTCCCTTAAGTCCGCATTTTAAGTAAAAAAATTGAAAAATATTAGAACATTTCACAACTATATCCAAACTTCAGCTTCTTTTGTTTTCTTTTGTTTTAATTTTACAAAAAGCATTTTCCCAAAATGAAAGCATTTGTTTTTTGTTTTAAAAACTTCGGTTTAACTTTGTCATCCGCTAGATAGAAAAACGAGTAAAAGCAAGCAAAAAGCTTTGACTTTAGCTGCAGTTCAAGACTTACATAAAAAACAGACTGATCCTGGCATTTCAACGAAAAACTACATGCAGCGTTTTTGTCTGCGTGAATTTACATGTATGCCTTATCCTGACCTTACATTATAAGTATCTGCAAATGAATATGTGTTGTTTTTTAATTTTGCTACCAAACTATTGCGACTTTTCTTTTTCAGCATAGTTAGGTAACGTGCACAACAGATATGCAGATATAGGGGAAAGTAATTGCAAATGTTTTGCAGTCAATGTAAACTCACATAGTAGACACTTGTATAAATTTTTGTATTTGATTAAAAGGCTGGCGGGAAGTGGTTACTTCTTTAGTTTATTCACTTAATTTTTTTCTTCTTTCGGAATTGCTTGAAAAATTTATTTTTCATATTAAAACAAATCTCTCCACATCTGCTAAGAATACAGAATTTGTAGCAAGGGTTCAACGTATGTTCCTGCCTGAAAGGCTTAATCCCACGGTGGCCCAAGCCACTTTAAGCGTACTACGCCCCCTGGCGAGTTAGACAATCCCCGCAGAGTAGGGGCCTAAACAACACCAGAGTCCAGAACGGTTTATTGTGTATGGAACAATAAACCCCGTTCTGGTCAGTGGTGAGGCCTAGCAGCACTCAAATTGTTCCACTTTGGCTAGGAACTTGTCAACCACAACCACCACGAGTACTCCCCGAAGGGCCGCACCCAAGCAGTCAGAACTCACAAATTGATCAACGATATGCGTTCAAAAAGGGAAAAATTGCGCTCGCTTCTGCCATAAGGCTTCCACGGCGCCGTTGATCAATTACCACCATTACCCGCAGGCATCCGTGACATATGTTCAAAAGTAAAAATAAGGCAAAACGGGAAAAAGCCTTTCCGTCAAATCCCTTTTTTAATTTTTGCGTGTATTAATTCTCAAGAGAGTTTATTAATTAATAGGCCAAAGGGAAGGCCATCCGTCAATTCCTTTTTTTATAATTAACTCTCTCTTGAGAAAATTTTAATTCCAACGACTTTATGGACAAAGTCCATCATACACCCGCAGGTATACATGGCTTTGTGAGGCGAGCCTCCTGACCCCCGTGGCTCCCAGTTTGTTTTACAAAGCCTTTGGCATACTTTGGGCGGATGTTAAAAACAACTGTACTTGCTTCGGATTCACCATACTTCCTTGGTTGCCAACACCATGAACTACTTTTCTTCGAGATATATAGGTCTCGGGTATTGCACTGACATGGCAGGGGCGATCTACCATGCACTCGCTAGATTACTACCTTCAACGTACTTAATACCATTCATATATTTCCTAGGTAGTAACCAACTATTGAGCTCATCTTCCAGCCAACCCCTCCACCATCTCTCAGAAACTCGTCGCAGATTTAGTAGTCCAAAACCTTAAACTCTTCTTAGCCAGCTGAAGCCGTTGCACGGGGATCACCACTGGGAGGTGAGAGTTTCGGCACATCTATGCTCCCCATTAAAGCATAGTTTATCCCCCCAGTGAGATAAAAAATAATAAATGATAAATGATAAATACGGTCACGATACACAACTATGCTAGTCTTTACGGCAACTAAGCTCATTTTTAATTCATAATTTATATATGGTATAGAAGAGAAAATGAAAGAAAAATCGTTTCTTTTCAAGGTTAAGTGAGGTGATCTTTATTTGATCAAATTGACAAAGTTATTCTTGAAGTTATTGGAATATTCAACACACTGACTAAATCTAACAGACTATTTCCTGTTTCCCTTAATCGGGAAAGTTTTGGTGGTTAGAAATCATCTTAACAAATTTTTGAACATAATGTGAAATAAGCCATTTCATATCAAGTCTGATTTTTTGCAAACTATTTCCAATAACATAGAGCGTGAGAAAATTAACAGTGTGTCAAATTCATTACAAATATTGTGTGATAAACCTTAAAACATAAAATTATTCCCGAAAAATTTGATTTTTTAATTTCGAGCAAAATGAAATACTGTGGAGCACTGTGCATGCGAATACGTTCAATAATTGATTATTGACGACAGAATAACTTCGTAAGAGTTATTATCAAATAGACCACACGGTTTCGGGACCAATTTTTCAATGTAAGGCTTTATATGGAAAAGGGCATTAAAAATGGTCCAATGTAATCCATTTTCAATAAGATGTGTTCCTACGCTATTACAACAACTGTACTGAATTATCTTGAAAATTTGTTATCTATAGATTTGGGATTACAGCCTTAAGTCCAATTAAGGAAATAATTGTCAACTGATTAGTTCACCAGAGAGTCGACAAGAAGAAACTAATATCAATTTTAACAAAAAATATGTTGGTCTACTTAAGCGAGTGCTATAAAAAGTATTTAAATTAAGGAAGGTATTAACAAATTTTTTATTTTTGTACCTCACATCATTTATATGTTAAGTGTGTTTCGATATACACAACACGGAGAGGTACTTGAGAAGGACCCACTCTTTATTACTCATCGATTCAGTATCCCTTTCTAAACGCAGGCTTGTCTGTTCGCGTTTTTTTCCTGCGTTCAAGCTACGTCAAGCCTTCCAGTTTTGAATTATTTTGAATGAAGTTTGGTACACTGGCATGTTTTGACTCCAAGGCGAACGCTATTAAAAATACTTCGGACGGGTTCTCGTACAGATCCTTATTTTGAAAAGTCATATCATGAATAACTATAGGGTGGTGTTGAGTGGGAATGGTAAATTGTGGCCTACTACAGTGGCCTTAAATCGTCTTTTTTTGAAATTTCCATAAAACTATCGAGACGTGCTTAGGAACTTTAGGGGCAAGAAGAGAATATTAGAACAGTTAGCATTTAAAAAGTGACTTTAGAAGACAATGCATCGCCGAAGCTTAACAGCAGCCGTGCTTAGCTAAAAATGTAATTCTTATACGTTTGAATCTGCTTTTATTTGCTTCCGGTCTTCGTTGGCGAAAAACTCACGTAATGTTTTGCTGTTAGACGACTTCAATCAATGTGGAACCTATTTGTCTTAAAGGAAATTAGTTGAAATTATTGAAGAGAGGCTTTGGGCAATCCATTTCAATTTCTATTCGATGCAACGCGGTTTAGAATAATGCCACTCTCAAATTCTGGCTGACTGGTCCAGTTGTGAACACCAGACAGAAGCATTTCGACTTAAGCGTATAATCCCTGTAAACTAAACGTCTTATAAATACAATATTATAGCTTACTGCAATTATAAGAAGGTGATGCAAAAACAATCTATGCACTTATGACATATATTGACTTGTATGCATTTTAAAGGATAAAGTAACGAAATATATTGTAACCCGGATTATCCTAGTGAACGGTTTATGGCATATGACATGCTTAGCATGTATAACGCATGACCAATCATTGAAATTTCTTCGTTTCTAATAATTGCTTTCATTTATAACTTACTTTGTTTCAGTTCAGCTTGTCTTTTGCAATTACTGGTTTAAAAAATTCAGAAAATTGAGATAGATTGAATTTATGAAAGGAAAATTGATTTTCTGCTGCTGGTTTCCGATTGAATTTTCTTGACACCGTTTTGATCTGTGAAGAGATCAGCAATAATGAAGGTACAGATGAAGATGATAATTTAGGTGAGAAAAAGTCACATTCTGACGTGTAATGCACATTGTCTAAACTAAGTGATCGTACTTTTAAGAATATGGCGTACACATGCCATATTACTCCCCTCGCATCTCACGATCTAGCTAGGTGACCTATGCTTACCGCATAGGACTACATTCTTCTTCAAGTGGCACTATAAAGTTGCCCTATAGTAGAAACATTTCCCCATTTAGTTATCCACTTTTATTCAGATGAGTAACTTTATTTTTCCTCTAGGAAAGAACTCTAGGATGACAATGTCGTAACCAACGTCTTTATTAAATTTTATACCAATTTCTTCATCACTTGAACAATACTCTCGCTTAACGTCCTCCAAAAGAATGCAAATCGGACTGAATAAGACAATAGAAGAATAGATTAAGGAAAAATATGAACTGAATCGGTGGTGAAAAGTCTCCGAGAACTGGTGCAGCCTCAAAAGATTCATTTTCGTGATACAAAATTATGGAAATAGCTTCAAACAAATAACCTATAAAGCCCATATAATATTCATTGTCAACAGTTTAACATACCGGAAGCAATTCGTGCCACACGTTTATCAAAGAAAACTTAATTTTGCTACTTTTTAATCACAATAATGCATTACTATTTTGAACTGTCAGGCAGGTAATGTCTGCGTTAAAAAATTAATATCTTCGTGTGATCTATATGACTGATGGTGTAGGTGAGAACACCATAAATTAGCATGTAATAAAAATAAATACTTGAAAAGCAATTAAATGGTTGTTAATATTTTCTGCTACATGAATATTATAATAGTGGGATTAAAGCCATATATGTTATATGTGTATAAAAGAAGAGGAGAAGTGTTGAGAATTTTGTGATGGCTTCAATTCGCATGTAGCATTTTAATTTTTCTTAGTTAAATTCTAACAATTTTTAAATAATCTTTTTAAAGAGATGTCTATTATGTATATTGCAAACGTCATGATTGAGAACTTTTAAGAGAAGTAAAAAAATCATTTCTTGCAGATACTGCTTTTGCCGTCAATAAAATGCAAAATTTAAATAATCACATCACACATTTTAAGCATGAAACGGAATTAAAAAGTATAAGAAGCCACGACAACATTATGAAATAAAATAAATAAACTAGATCATCACATACATGCACATATGTGCATGTAAAACTTGTTCCTCAGTGTAAAATTTAACATCCCGTTAAACTTCAAACGCATCAAAATTGTGTAAAAAAAGTTTGTTTTTTTGCATATAAAACGAGGAGAGAAAAAAAAAAAAAAAACTGAAAGCAAAAAAAACAGATAAGGAAGAAAGGAAAGCAAGACAACAGCACGTTTCAGATTGTTAACACCTCTCAGAGAAAACCACACGCAAACGAAACGAAAGCATAACGACATTGTCGCACAAGCATTTAAACATGTAATTTAATATAACCACGTATGCACACGCACGCATATATATGCAAATTGCAAAACTAAAGAAAACAAACATATATTTTTAATACCGTATATAACGATTGTACGTAAAGACAATGCATTTACGTTAAACTATTAAAACAACAACTTGCACTCTCAAGACCCCGCGCGATCCCAGAATAAGCATTGAAACATACAAAAGGAAAAAAAGGAGGGAACGAACACTCTAATAGCAACAACATATGAACTGAAATGTGAAATTTATAAAATGAGAACAAATCATGCAACAAAACTAGAAGAAGATGTATTACGAAAAAACGCAAAAGTAAGGTGAAACAACGGCAAACGCAATTTGCGGCGAATGCTTTCAGTAAGCCATTGCCAGGGGGACGTTTTGCTTATTCTACGCCTAATTCGGCTCATAACACTTACATGGGACAATCGCCTAAACATCACTATCGTACGGCCGCGGAGGTTTTCAAAGGTGCAAACTTGGAACGTAGATTATCGGGAGCGTCGAGTGAAAGTAGGGAAATGAAGAGTTTACGCAAATCTCAACCCACCACACCTAACGTAATCAACTGATTACGTTCAATTTGAACAAGGAGTTGTAAACGGTGGGCGAGAATGAAGAAGAAACTGAGGATGAAAATATGTTAACATCGGGACTAAAACCAGAGATAACCCAAAGACATAGACACACTGTATCTGGTAGACGGTCCCAAGATTTGATAAATGCAGTAACGTGGGCTCGCAAGAGACCGTACACGAAACCGTTACCTGTCCCATGTATCGCGACGATACTTTCGATTTAAGTTTTTTGGTGTAAGTTTCTTGTTCTTGTTTCAGTTTTTTGGTGTAGGTTATTTGTTCTAGTTTAGTTTTTTGGTGCAGGGTTTTCGGCTGGTGGTTTTGCGACAATGTTTTAATTTTGAAAGAAAAAGTGTCTGAGAATTACAATATATTTAATGATTGGATCTCTTCCAGAGGTTTTTAGCGGGTTGCGAATGCCCAAGGATCTAATAATAAAAACGACTTGTCGTCTACGTGTTTCTCAATTTGTAGTAAGATTATTAGACTTTTTTCATTAAATTGCTACCAAAGTGCAGATAAAGTATAAAAGTATTAGGCGAAAGGGATAATCAGTCAAACCAAAAAACCAAAGCAAGACTGAAGAAAGAGAATGACGGCTAAATACGTTAATGATGACCGGTGTAGTCACATGATATAATTTGTAATATTCATTTGCTATATGGTGTAAGTTTCTTCTTCGATTTAAGTTTTTCGGTGTAAGTTTCTTGTTCTTGTTTTAGTTTTTTTATGCAGAACTCATAGCATAGCTGAAGAAAGCAAAAACTTTAAGTTCACGCAATCACCAAATTCTCCGAGAAACGAGAGGCGTTCAAAAGGATCAAATCGACAACCTTCTATTATTTTTATTATAAAAAATACGAAATAAAACGTGATGACATGACGTGAAACGTAA
This sequence comes from Glossina fuscipes, assembly GCF_014805625.2. Lineage (NCBI taxonomy): Eukaryota > Metazoa > Arthropoda > Insecta > Diptera > Glossinidae > Glossina > Glossina fuscipes. The sequence continues at coordinate 801,477 of NW_023998485.1, forward strand.
GCTATTGCCGCTTCAAATCATAGCTACTCTGACGAAGCATAGAAGGAATATTTAATAAAAGAAATTCTTTCAACATTTGAAAATTGCTTTTTTTTGATTATGAACAAAGTGTATGCTAACAAATTGAAAACAAAGTAAAAAATTTACTCCTAAGAAGTAGTTATGAATTACGTTAACTAACTAAAGCCTACAAAAGCCTTTCTGGCTGTAGAATAAATATCTTATTCTCACCACTTATGAAAAATACACCACGCTTAACTCTTAATTCAAAAAAAAAAAAGAAAAGAAAATCAAATGTCTGATTACAATAAGCAAAGAAAGCAAAAAAAAATACAAAAAAAAAAAAGGAACAGGATAAAGCAGTTAAATGCTGTGTATTTAATTTGTTGAGTGAGGAATTCGTTAAGTTGGCCAGGAAAACTGGGATAAATTGGAAATTGCACGCTCTCATTGTAAAATTTACGAAATTCTCTTTTCTCACCACTCTTTTTGACGGAACCGAGAGAGAGGAAGCTTTCGCGCTCTCGGCAAGAAACTTCATTTAATTCATAAGCACAACCATCTGGTAAAGTTATAAGGGTTGAAAGCCCTTAAAAAGTTTTTGGTGTTTCTTCTGCTATTTTTATAAGTACATACATACTCACTAGCACAAGTGAAAACAGGTACATATATATATACATATGTATGTGCATACATATCGTTGAGAGTTCTATGTACGTGCGTATGCATGTGTTATACATATACATATCTTTTTTTGTATAATCAAATAAAATAATTTTGCTTTTTGGATACAGAGAATATAGGTCTGTGTGTTATGCTTTTGCTTATGGTTGCTTATCCCTGCTTCTTTCATGTTTGATATGCTATCGCAGCAGAAGGCAGGACAAGCCTGGGTTGAGGGAATAACAGGAATCATAAAAAAAAAAACCAAAAAATGAGTAAAATTACATTTCATTCATGCGAATTTGTTCCTTTTTTTTGTGTATTCTTTTTATACGTATGTACCACTGTGTATAAGTGTATATAAAATCCATATTTATTTTCTTTATTTCTATTTTTTGTTGTGTTGCTTCTGCTTGTAATTATTATATTGTTCTAGTGTTCAAAATTAATTTTGTAGAACAATAAATCATAGTTAAAATGTAAAAAGGAATACCAGAAAATTACTATGAAATGAGTGCAAATTGTACGAACACAGAGACAGAAAGCAGCGGGACCGAGTCCTAAAGACTTGTTAAATTTTAAGTGTAATGCTTGATATAAAAACAAAACAAACGGAAAGAAAAATCGCGTAGCGTAAAAATAAAAAAGAATTCATAAAAACGGAAAGGAATAATTAAATTTTAAAAACTTATTTTAAAATAAACTTAAACATCAGGTAAAGACACACGCTTAGCTAAACAGTAGTGTCATTATATCGCAGACGCTTTTTTAAACTTGCATATGTGCGATATGCAATATTAAAGTTAGTCCTACTGCTTGGTTTTTAATGAGAATATTTTGGCGGATCTCAGCCTAATGACTAAGGGCTAACGTTCAAATATCCCGCATACCTTTCCTTGAATGTCGTTATAGACTCTTTATGTAAAAAGATATGATATGAAGCCCCCAAAAAATTCATACACTAATAAACATGCGTTTACTTCGCCAATAGAGACAATTTCAAGACACCGTCTCTAACATGCTACGCACGAAAAATTTGATAATAGATAACAACAAGTTTTCCAGAATAGTTCACACTGCTGTGGCTTATGAAGCGTTTATATGCTTGCTTAATGCTTAAAATTGATTTTTACTACTTTGATAACTTTTCGCAAAGACGATGGAAAAGACGGCGACGTAATATCTGCCTCGCGGATAAATGTGAACGAGCGTTTCCGACTGCAAGAAACCCAATCCGAACATCGTGGATGTCTGCAAAACATAACGATAATTGAAGGACGTAGCGCAAAAATATAGAAAAAGGATTCAGCACTGTCTTTAACGAAGGTATTAACTTCTTTCTTTGCTTTGTAGGTCTTTTCTATTTTAAGGGAATCCGAGCGGTCTGTGGAAAGAATAATCGCGCGATTAACTTTCCCTCTTAACGTATTTCCAAAACCGATTTTAGCTTGATTTCAACAAAAATCTTTCATTGATCAAGCTTTACTATTTCTATAAGTACCTTGCAAAGTTCGCTATCATACAAACGTATGCGCAGCGCTAACCAGCAGCTTTCATGAGCAGCTGCGTTTACCTCTTTTTCGTTTTTGTCTATGAGCATGCGTGTTAACACCAGTATCACAGACACAAGCTTAACAATGTATTTCAAAATGAAAAGCCACAAAAAATTCTTAATAATTTTCAATTTTTCGAAATGAATTCCGGACTTTTATTATGGAGTGGATCAGTTGTGCTATGGGTGACCCAATATGTTTACCCACACTGGATATGGGTTCTTAACGCCATGCCAGCACTCATGTTAATAAATCACTCAACTACAAGACCATGCCGTCGAACAAGCGATCAGCAGATGCCGAACTAAGTAGAGGACTTTCCACCGCTTATGTAATATATTAAAGCGACATCAGAGAAATCGAATTTCGGTTCAACAGACGAAGAGTCTCTTTGAGTAATGAGAAGTTCGTGAATGAAACGCCCGCATTAACAAAAGCCATCCGTAACCCGCGATCTAATCAAAACACTAATTAAATTAATTCGTTTAGATTTTGAAAAATACGCGCCAGGAAAAGAAAGGACGCAGGAATCACAAGAAACTCCATTGACTGATGCTTTCCAATTCACTTATGACTGCGCTAGTAACTTAACTAATTTTATTTGAACACATTTTTCTCTTAACATCTATATTCATAGTTCGATCATTTCTCATCAAAGTCCTAAAATTCCTCTTCTTCTAAACGCAAACATTTAAATTAATGCCTTAGAAGTCTTCTTCTCTTTGCCAAGTTTAAATCATAAATATTCTAATTTGTTTCTAAAAATTAGGTATTATACATATCCAAGAGTTATTGTCAAATATATGCTGAGATATCAAAAGGATTTTTTAGTTAATATTTTGGTATGAGTTATTCTGCAAATCCTTCTCAAATAACTTGACTTGCTTAATTAGCAACCGTCGCATGGTATATCTAGCTAGCATATATATGTAAATATATATAAATATACATGTATACATTGTTTTTATAATTTGTAATATTCAATGTAATGGAAGAAAACTCTTTTAAGGCATCGCTTTCATTTCCTTTTTTTCTCAATTTTTTTTTTTTTTTTTTAATTTTCAGCAACAAAAAAACCAACAAAATTATATGGGCCAAACAGGCTAAACTCAAGCAGAGATTTTTTTTGTAAATTGAAAAAGCTTTCGAAATATCCTTGGTTGTTCTCTCTTGCATATTCGTTTTCTCTCACTCTCTCGCTCGTTCGGAGTACTTCGTACGAATGCATAGAAATTGCATTTGCAATGCGATACAATCCCAGCTTCCCAGTTTATAAAATTCCAGTAAATCTCTTTTAAACTTCCAATAAATCCAAAAACGGAGCTGCATGTATTCGTATTGCTTTGGTGGAATAGGCAGCAAATAAATTTTCACTGGTTCGTTGTGGGTAATAACCAACTTTTAGTTGGTGTTCCGGTTTCGGGTTGTGCTGTTTGTTGCCTTTTCCTCAGAAAATAAGAAACGTGACGGTTTATAAAGAAAGTAGAAATTAAATTCTGATAAGCAAAAAAAGAAAAACCAAACAAAAAAAAGCATGAAACCAAAAAAGCAAAAGTTTTGAAACTACATTAGAATAAAAAAAAACTTTTAAATTAAGAAAAAAAAAAATTTGACAAAATATTAGAAATATATCGGTTAGAAATAATATTTGATCTTTTATCTAATTTTTTACCAACAACATTTTTTGAATATTTATTTAAGTAATAAGAAATAAATGGAACGAAATAATGTAGAAAATTTCACCAAACAAAGGTAAATGAAAAATTGACTAAAAATTTCGTTTTTTCTTAAAATTTATTTATTTACTTTAGTTACTCTTCTATTTCTTTGCATTGTTCAATATTGTTGCTTTAATAAACAAATTTTTTTTTTTTTTTGTAAAAAATTTATACCTTTCTTTGCAAGCCGATGTTGTTTTTATTGAGTGGTTCTCTTTTACGTCCTGAGTACGTTACGAAGTAACAATATCAATTGTTCGAGAGTTGGTTGGTTCAGTTATTCGAAATAATTGTGCTCTTATCAGATGTGAAGTGAACGATGGCATCATGATGGCATACAGTGAGGGTGTAGAGAAATGAATTCAAATTTAATTCGTTCAAAGGCAGGACAAACAATATTTTTTTCTTTTTAAATGCTTCTATTTTAAAATCAAGAATTATTTGGAATAATTTTAAAGCAAACAGAAAATATTTAATATATTTTTGATTTCGAAGAACTTTCTTTCTCAAGGACATTTTATAAATTTTTTTCTGTGTCTTGTGTATAACAGGTGCTTTCATGCTTAATGAGAACAGATATGTAAAGATGTGTAAAATTGTTTAAACTTGCGAAATTTAAACGCACGATTTCTTTAAAAAGCAATTGAAACGTAAGTTTTTGTGCGTTCTTCGCAATTTCACGCTTAAGTAAAAAGAAGGTTTTAATTAAAAATTTTTTATTCGTGTACATAAAATATTGGCTGGCGCCTAACAACCTACTTACTTTTACCTTTAATTTCCATTTCAATTTCCCTCATTAAAGGGATTTGTGACAATACTTTAGTCCAAATGTAGAGAGAATGGTAAAAAAATTGCTTCTATTTTCATCAATATTTTTAATTATCAATATTCGACTTGATTTATTTTGGATTTAAATATTTACGATATTAAAATATGAAAAATTTGTGGTTTTGTAGGCACTTAATTGCATTCTGTATTCACGTGCCATTCACTCTGTCATTCGGTTTTTCAACGACACTTCGCTTCTGTTAAAAATCGACCTTTGACTGATCCAGTGTGCTTTAAGAGTTCAACACTTTAATAAAGAAATTTTCTCTCAGCAAAACATATGCATCTAGCAAGCCAGTTCGTCTTCTGCGGTGGTCATAAAAATGTGAGAGATAGAAGAAAATTTCTTTACTTCATTCTTTGAAAAATAACTAAAAAAATGCTATGGCTATTTGGTCACATCTCTTTTTTCAATGTTTTATTTGCATATATTTAAAATCTTCCTTTTGACTTATATATTTAATAATTGTTTTTTTGTAATATTTATTTACTTATATTTTAAAACTATATTTGTGTAAGATAAACATTTCCTACCCAAATACATTCGTAGACAATAAAAGATGACTAGGAGGTCTTCTTACTCAGCGTTTATAACAAGCAAAATTTATACAATATGTGCACGAAACGATAATATACGGAATAGCGTAAAAGGAAAGAAAAAGGAAATAAACAATTTCAAGTCACTAGTCAAGTATATATAAATTCGCCACATAAAAAATAAATGACATGCAACAATTAATTCTGATATAATTTGGGCACATCCAACTATGTAAAGTCTCGCATTGCCAGGATAGATTCATGGTCAACTTTAACACATGCCTTGTAGTTCGTTGTTATGCTGTTAAGATCTCCACACAAGACATGCACACAGTAAAATAGAGTAAAAAAAAGTTTTAGCTTTTCAAATTTTATTCTTAAGATATTTGAATTTCGATTTTGTAGTCAAAACTTTTCAAGTTCAGCAATCAACTCAATTGCTCACAAAATCTCGGTGACAAGCTTGGTTTTTTGCGTTTTTGTACTTCTTTTCAGGTAAACTCGAGTATGCTATTTCAATCTTGGCGAACATTCAGCTTGTACATTCACTATTTTTTTACAAGAGCAAAACATGACATTAATGTATGTATAAGTATCCGATATTGATTACGGTTTTATACCATGTCTATCATCGAAAAGTGGAAGTACCGTCATTTTATCATAACTTCTGCAATACGCTATATATATATTCTTGATTAGTATCAAAATCTGAATCGATCGGTACATGTTCGTGTGTCCGTCACCCCGTCTTTGTAATGCCTATGCAAACTTTCTAAAGCTTTCTAAGCTAAAGACATCGGCCTCAATTTTGAGCGCGTTAGAACATTGCACGTCCTTGCATACAAGTTAGTGCGAAAAACGGACCAGACCGGGAACACTTCTGTTTTCAAAAGAAAAAAAATTTGAATTTTTTGCTCTATACTTATAAATTACTACACAATATATAAGACGATAAAAACGTCCGCGTATGTTTGATACTACGGTATCTGCAAGAAAATGCGAACAGTCAACCCAATCGCTTTTATAGTTTAGCCAATAGTACAGTGTTTGTTCCTTTTTCTTCGACGAAGAAGAGCCTTAAGTGGTTCTTAAAATAAAAGTATAAAGTTTCCACTTATTAGAATTGTCCAACGCTTTTGGATAAATTTAATTTCTTTAATATTGAGAAAGCGAAAGAGAGAAGACAATGTTAATACATACCGTCAACTTTTGTTATATTTTCAAAGGCCAATGCCTTCTTTTTTTTAATAAATGGTCGCGTTAAGAGAATCTGATCACTTTTCACGGGGCGAATACAGACGTGTAGTGCCAACATCTCCTTAAGTGGTGAATTCAGAACCGTGTGCGTTCGGGAATGTGAACAGTTACGGAAATTGGCAAGAAATTGAGATGCTGTGGCTGCCATCAGGACAGCTACTAGGACTCTTTGATTTTTTCAAAATCCATGACGTTTGTTGCATATGTTAGCCTGCAGACCTTGTATGCGGTCGCAAAACGTCTTGGCATTTTGATTTCATTCCACATTTTGAATACCGTTTTGTAATGTTTGTAATTTGTAGCGGTTAATTGGTTGCATACATGTACTCTTCGATTGCAAACATTTGTAAGATTTACATTTCTTAGAAATGTAAAATTTAATTTTATGGGATCTTTGATTTCTAGATATGGTTGTTAATTTTGTTGGAAGCTATTGTGTCCTATTAATGTTTTCTTACAATTCCTTTTGGACATCACCTTATCATCGTAGGATCTTGAGAGATCCAGTTCTTTTAAATTGTTGTGAATATTGGCTTTTACCTCCAATTAATTTTGAGTAGCTTGAGTTAAGACACTACATTTTTAAACAATTTTTATGGTGTCTACTTTGAATATCTTAATTGTTTAAAATTCATATATTTAAAAGTCACATTTTTTCGGCAGCATTTCGTCTGACCTGTTAGTTCCAGTGTTGCGGTCCGTGTGGATTCAACGATCCCAATATAATCTACATACGTTACTTTAGGTCATCAATTTTTGATGGCACTTGTAATATGGATCAATTCGTACCTAGTGATTAGCTATTGATATATGCTTCCCTAATACAGTCACGTTGTCTATTCTATCCAAGATTGGTGCAACTTATAGTGACATATTTTCAGTTTGACGACATCCAAGTCGGCATTCAACGAAAATTACAAGCACTATTTTACATTAACTTTTAAGTAGTTTGTCCTTTTCATTTGTGGAAGTGGTTGCGTGGATGTAAACCAATTTGAAGCCATTTTGTCTATTTTCTCTTGGTTGCATTCATTTGACTTAACGGTCTAGTAGTTTCTTCCTGATAGGTGGTGTTTATTAAGCTTTCTTCATTTTAAGTGGACTGTACTCAGATTATTATTAGCAGTGCAAAGCGTGTAACGCCTTTTTTATTGCTTCGCTATCTCATAAAAGAAATCTCTGAGAACTTTTGTTTTCAAGTTATTAATGCCTATCAGCTCCTTTCGTTATAGGTGCCTGGAGAAACAAGCCAGTCGTTTATTTGACGACTTTGGCTGATGTTTCCATATTGACAGTAATCTGACCCAGACTATCGGTTTAGTGAAATTAGATGTGAATGAACTAGAAAAACTGGAGAAAAGAGCAGGGGTTTCAATGCGGTTATTATTCGTGGAAATAACGAATTGTAAAAGTTCGCTGAACTATTTCATTATAAATTGTCGGGTACAAGATTATTAGACCGCTTGCTTATAGTTCATTAAACTATACAAATTGAAAGTTTAAGTGTAAGAAAACACCGGTAATTAATCAAACTTATCCGTTTTCTCCTCCTCTTTTCATTTTGCTTATAATAGGCTAAAATCATTACAACTAGATGTTTCCCACTACTACTTGGAATAAAGAAAAAGCGCAGCAAAACAAAACTAGAGAAAAAGTGTATGTGTTTATATTTGTGCTTGTGTATATATGTCTTAAACACAACATACTATTTAATACAAAAGAAACTCGATTAGAAACTAAAAATTGTTAAAAGCAAGGAGAGAAAAAAAGAGGAAAAAAATCTTAAACCAAATTATAAACTGTCGGTGTAGCTTTAATTAAAACCAACCGAGACAGGAAACAGTGATTTAAAAGATTCTAGAATGGCGAAGAACTTGCAATCATAACAAAAGCAACAAAAGAAAAGAAAAAACAAATTCGTTTAATAAAGCATTTCTATTATATAAAAATGTTAATATAAAACATCACTACCAGACGCTCTTAGAAAATGAAACGCACACATATTACAAAGCAAGTATTATTAAAAGTGACAAGAGAGATTCGGAAAAATGTAGAGAATATCCAAAATAAATTGTAATCGTGAGCACAATCTCATCGACAGCACGGCATTTAAGTATAGCGCAACCAAAACTATTAGCTCATCAATTCAAATCAATTCTGCTTGAAACCAATAACAATAGTTGACGGAAGTTTATGCTTGTGCTTACATGTGTGCGTGTGTGTGTTTGTGTACGTAATGGATGCAATATTATCTCTTTTCACTCGTCGGCGTTTTTCCCATAACCGACATTAATTAGTAATTAAATAAATGACTTCGTTATTACTTAATAGTTCATTAGTGTGCACTTCACTTAACACCGCAACAACAATACACAAAACATTTTAAACAAATGCAGTAAACAACATATAATAAAATTTGTACAAAAAAAATTAACAAATGTGCTAATTTTCAATTCTTCCCTCATTAAATGCAACAACAAAAACAAGGTAAAAAAGCAAACATTGAAATAAATAATATTTTAACATAAGAATTTTTAAATAGTTATGGAACAAAACTCTTTTTTTCTAATATGAAATAAAAAAGAAATATTTTTGCCTTTCTCTCACTTTCGCTCGTTACACTTTATGTACTAAATAGTAAAGCCAGATAATGTGTTCTGCAATTAATAAATACATACGATAATTGAACAATAAACAAATCGCTGAAAATGTTTGTTTATTAAAAAAATTATAACAAAAAAAATGTTTTAAAAATTCACCAAAGTTATAAACTTTTATTACTATGAAAAATTTAGGAAAACATGTTATATATGTAGGTAAAATAATTGGAATTTGTCTCTAACAATTGGACGGTTAAGCATTCTTTAACAACCTTTAGAATAAACAGATGGTAAGTTAATAATAATAAATAAAAAGTTATTCTTTTCTTTTGCTATTTTTATATGGAAAAATTGTTAAAAATTTAAAACCGTTTAAATACAAATAATGGAAAATTAAATGACATGCGGTTTGAAGAAAGTGTAAAGCAATTACCAGTTTGTATAAAGGAGAAAGAAACTTTCGATAACTCGTAGCAGATCAATAACTTATATATACATTATTATATATTATCATACATGGTACATCGTAAACTATTGGTTTATCTTAAATGGGCCCATAGATCAAACTTGCTGGTTCCATTCAACGTGCTAGTTATGAAAAGATTACATTGATTCCCAACTCTAAGCCGACCCATATTCGCTGCGCGAAATAGTTACTTAATAAAACTTTATACATTTTAATTATATATGTAATGGATGAAGAAAGGGGCAAGACGTATGTATATACGCACATTTGATTTGAAAGTGGAAACATTTGGAACACTAAGCCAGATCGTTTCTGGTAGGTTATTGCAAACAATGATGAATCACGGCGGTTTGCCGTGCGGGGTGCGGAAACTTCCAAAACGAGACATTGCAAATTGTAAGGAAGTCGAGTAATGATGGTAAAGGATTTGATAGGTGTACTGAGTTTCTTTATAATTTTATAATTTTGGGATGCTTGCTCTGCCTTATCTATGCGCAGGCATAAGACAACCCTTATTATGCGGACGACCAATTGTATCGAGAGTATTAGGCACAGTCGAGATTTTCGATATACGCGATCGAGGGCCTCCAGGCAAGATTTAGAGGCTTCCGCTCGTCCATGTGAAAAATATTTCACGCTGCTTTGGAAAACCTAAACCTTCAAATACATATTCCGACACCACCAAAGTAGAAGGATTGTTAAACACTTTTCCTGGGCGTAAGAGATCGCAATAAGTTTTGAAGTTGTGCAAGTTTACCCCATTTGTTTGATCCCCGAACCCTTTACTTTACTCAAACGTGCCACTCATCCTGCAATGCCTTTTCTATCCCCTTGTGAAAGAGAACTTATAGCTTGGTTTTATCTCTGGGTGAGATAGGATGTCACCAATCGACATTGAAGATATCTTACCAGATGTTAATTAACCACTGTGTTCATGCTTTGGGCTATGACGGAACAGATTGAAGTTGAGCGATAGCTTGCATCATTACTAGAGTTTACCTCCGTGGGTGCAGGCTGGGCATTAGCAAACGTTCAGCGCTTGCTTAAGAGGTTGGCAACTGGCGTTGCAACTGTGCTGTATTGGCTTACTTTTCATTAGTGCATAAAGAATGAACCGACTTATTATTATTGTTTTTAAAAATATTATTTTGTTAAGGACCTCATACACTATTAAACATTAGAAGTTTTGGCCATGTAAGCGTCTACTATTTATAGACATTTTTCAACATTTACTTAATATTCCAATATGTTAGGTTTCACTAACTTCATCGCAAATTTTTTTCATGTAACAACTTCTATAAAATAAAATGGGGGAATGTTTAGTCAAAAAGGATCCGATTCAATTGATTTTCAAACACATCAGCTTTGCATCTTTTAGTGATATTCGTAACAGATTTATGCTTAGACACAGCTTTTTCTTTCCAAGGATCACTTTTTTTTCAAGGATTCTCAAGTAAGCGAGGTAAACGCCAAAATTTCACTTTTATATACGCTGTAGTTTGTTGATAATGTTATACTGTACTTCCGCTTAATCTGCGAAGTTCTGTAAAACTTCTTTGCCTTTGTAGTTTATTCACACTAATTTCGAAAACATTTTTGAGAACTTCAATAAAGAAAAAAAGAGAAGGATAAACGTTCAGAAGTCATGGCTGGCTCCAGCCAGAATCCCATACATGTATTTACTAAATTTAAAACCAAGTTGAAAAGAAAACTGATTATAGAGAGTTACAGCCCGACTAAGGCTTTTTCACATATAAGGACTTTTTGTGGGTAGGGTAGGACGTGCGTACACTTTAGCAAATCAAAACTCCAGCTCTTTAACCCATCCATACAAGGATATTTTTAACAGATTAATGTTAGTTTTATCAATAGATTTAAAATTTGCTAGAGCACACGCTCTTGTTTTCTTTAACGCAGTACTCCGCAATAATGCGACGTACATACATTCGTTGCTGCAAAGGAAAATAGAAATATTATTTAGGATTGATTCAACTTTTCGGGAAAATATTGATTGTGATACAAAAATTTCATTAAATATTTACAAATTCTTGTGCAAATACTTGCACAAATAAATAACACATCGACACGGATGACACCATACCAGACGATGACAGAAAATTAAATTAATTTTCTTGATTGCGATTTGATTTCATTATGCGGCGGCTAAATAATTGAATTAATTTAAATGCATAGCTTGAGATGTTAAAGATTTATGGAAACTGAGGAAAGCTAAGAAGAAAACTTGAAATTATAATCTTTTCTTAATTCATGTTGGCTGCGTGTTCTTATCGTTAACATAAAAATTAATCGATTTCTAAAAGTAATCAACATAATATTTAATATATAAGCAAGATACAAAGAGATAGATAGATAGATAGATAGATAGATAGAGAGAGAGAGAAAGAGAAAGAGAGAGAAAGCTAACGAACCACAAGTTACAAGAACACTTTACTCTATGGCGAAGGACGAATAATATTTCTTGCGATTGTTCATTCGAAGGCTTAAGACACGTGACTGCGAACATGTATTCCCACGATTGTCAATAATATCAGCTTATATGTAAATGGATGTGTAAATGATTGCCAAGATAATTGAAAATGTCGCTAAAACTTTGCGTTACTCATACCTTCTCCTTCGTCTCCCGTTCCAGTCTTCTTCCATCTATCGCTGCGCCTACTACTACTACAAACTGTGCCAAGTTTTTCTTACGTCAGCAACAAAAATTTTCTACTTCTAAGAGCAAATGAAAGCCTAACAAAAAGAAGGTGATAAATTATTTGAACATAAGACATTGAGTAGAAGAAAATTTACACTTGTTTAATTATATAAATATGTTCATGTATATTGTAACTACAAGATATTAGAATGAAGCTAAACTAACCAGATATTTATGTTAACAAAGCCAGTCGTAAATAATTATTACAATTTAAAAAAAAAAAAACATTTTTATTTCGTCTTTGCTGCGAATTCTTATCTAAGACTTCCTTCACACCACAAAGCTCAGTTTGTCCAGGTTAGTTTATTTCTCCGAAAAAAAAATATAATATAATAAAATATGTATTCGTTATTTGCGTGTGATTGACTTCAAGACACTTATGTGTACGATACAATGCAATATATAAGGCGCCAATGAATACATGAAAAATGCCAAAACGTCATCTTGTTTGCTACTTAAGTTTCCGACATTTGTGTAGTATTTTAAATTTCAATAAAAATTGTACAAGTCTCTCGTTTGCAAATCGGAAGCCCTGGTAGCGTTGCTTCCTTCAATTTCAAGAAATAATACCCTTTTTCATTGCATTCATTATAACTTTTTAAGAACGGCGGAAAAAATGAAAGAAAAGTGAAATATTAATCCGGTTTAACAACATAACATAGGCTGTACCTTCCCTTTCCATTTGACAAAGTCTCATCGATTTGAAAGCTTTAAAAAATATACATTGGATATTCTAAGCGATTTCTTATTAAAGCACAATCGTCCTTTCAGATAATCGATGTAAATTGGCGACCAATTATATATCATTATCTGCTTTAAGTTAATTAAATAATTTACAATAGCCTTTTGCAAGTTTCGTTTTTCAAACAGTTTCCCAATTCTTTTAAGGTTGTCTGTGTACCTATTAGGGTTATTTTAAGGCTCGATTTGCAAATAAATAAGAAAAATAAATAAATGACCTCTGCATGAACTTTGACGGTCTTATGAGAAAGTTTTAGTACGTCAAGCGATTGGCGTCGCCCAAAAATCGCATACATGTTCCTTATAATATTTCTGAGTTTCACATAAGCACTGATAAAAAGGCATTACTTCATTATTCGCAACAGGGAGTAAAAGTTTGTGATAGCGTTGTACGTATGGTGTAATGAAAAGATGAATTAGTCAGCAGTATGTCTACAAACTTAAAATGCACGTCACAATGAAAAGAATTGCATTGTGAAGACAACGAAAAGGCTAGAATTCTAGTGCATTATATGGTAAACGAAAGATAAAATTGTTACTCGCTTACCGATGATCTTTTCCCGCTGTTCAGCCGACAATGGTAATTCTTTGCTATTAAGATCTTTTCAGTGATGATTTCCTTGTACATCTTAACAATTTAGTTTTATTTTTGAGTGGAGACGCCACAGTTTGTAAAACACACAATAGAAACCGCTAAAATTTTGTAAATGTGCTTTCAGTGAATAAAAAGTAAAAAAACTGCATTTGCTTGCGACTGAGTTTTTTACACCCTACACTATTATTCCAAAAAAACAAGTGAAAAAGTTATATCCGGCGGGGAGCGAAGCTAGAATACCCACCACCATACTTTTCGCATTCCAAGTTCGTTTATTTGATACCCATATCGCTGGTATTATTAAGAGAGAAGTAATGGCGATGTTTTTCGTATTCATTTTAAAATTAACCCATTTTTACGCAGATGAAGTATGTAAAAAATTGTTTTAAACATTTTGACTACTTTGTGGTATGATAAATAAGTAAAAAAACAAAATTTAATCACTTGTAACTTTCCACGGGCATGGTCCATTTTTGTACGCAGAGAGTGAAGGGTTTCGTAAAGTAAATGTGGAGAATTTTACCCCTTTTATAATTTCTGAGTAAGGAGCAAATATCCACAAATTTTTCTTGAGAAAAGCACTTGAAGTTGACATCTTAATTTTTGCGATTAGCTAGAAATACCACACAGACGGATAGATATGGCTAAATGAACTCAGAATTTCACTCTGATGAAAAATATATACATTTTGTAGGATATCTGAAGCGCCCTTTTGTATGTTACATACATTATGGAAAAAAACAAAATGCGTATATCCCCATTTTACAGTGGTTGGTATAAAAAAAATCAAAACGGAAGATGTTAAATTTTCATACTCTACAATGTTGCGTTCTGTTTTTGTATAATGAAAATGTGAAGAAAATATCTTCTTTTTTGCGACCAGGAAACTGTTCATCACAGGCATTAAATAAATGGACAGACAGATGAATATTAAATCATTCAGAATTTGATGCTGACAAGGAATATGTATACTTTACGAGATCTTCGACGGTTTTCTCGGTATGTTGCAATCAATTTTGACAAATAACTACATCGTTCATCCATCGGTGATCGGTATAAAAAGGGAGAAAAAGTGAGGTTATCGGATAAACGCACTCTTTTATTTTTGCATTAATGCCATTGAAGTAGCTACGCTTTTCGCATCGCTTGCAATGCGAACAACACGCACTATAATTGATACGAAATAATTTATTTTCCTACCGTAACAGTAAAATAATTGTTGCTTTGCTCTTTTGACCACTCCTATGTTTATCTACCTTTCTAAAGAAATAATCACCGCATGTTTACATAAATGATTCATAATTACTTCTATTAGTTTAAAGAAAACAAAATACTTATCAATGAAGGGTGTTTACAAGCCTTTTATCACATGTAAATACACAGTGCACATATGCATAACTATACCCGTTTTGAATATGAAATAAATTAACGCATAAATATAAATTTATGAAATTTTAATACGTTTTCTTCTTTGACAGTTTATCTTAAAACGGAAACGCAGTATTCAAAACATACATATGTGCGTATATGTAAAGAACAAGACACTACGCGAGAGGCTTTAGTGCGGGTGTTTTTGTTGTGAAAGTATTATGATAAACTTTAGTTTCATAGAAACCCGCGAGAAGAAAACAACTTAAGTACATAAAAAGAATTAAGAGATAAAATAGAAACAAAATAAATTTAAAATCTATTTTTAAAAATTGATTAAACTTTACCAACTTTCTAATAAAAATGCAGTACGAGAGACCCTTAAGCATCTTTTTTCTATGTGAAGTTTTTTTATTTATGTTCTCTTTTCACGGGGTATTAATTTCAGCTTATAACGTTTCAATCACTAATAATAAAAAAAACTGTACCTCATTGGAGGTAACATTTGCTAACGTAAAAAGAACTCGTATCGTCTCAGTGCCGGTTAATAATTTTTTGTCGAAATTCTTTAAAAAAACGACTACCAAACTTGAAACGTATCTAGATGAAGAACCCGTGACAAGAGAAGTCTGTTGCAAAGGTTACAAATGGCATTCACAAACTGATTTATGTCAACCTGTATGCGCACATAATTGTCCGGAACATTCGATATGTGTCGAATCGAATTTTTGTGAATGTAAAGAAGGTTATTATTCAGCTCTTACAAAGCCTGATGGCAAGCATTACTGTGAACCGATCTGTGAGCAGCCCTGCTCACCTCACAGTGTATGCTTAAAACCTAATGAGTGTGCTTGCCAAAAAGGCTATCAGATGGCAAAATCTCAACACATAAAAATATGTGAACCTATATGCGAGATGGCTTGTCCTCCAAAAAGTATTTGCAAAGCACCCAATGAATGTGTTTGCGAGCCGGGGTATTTTATAAACACTACCGACTGGTTGTGTAAACCGTATTGCAGGTCACTATGTCCTCAAGGTATTTGTATAGCACCAGGTCAATGTGCTTGTGAAAAAGGTTATAAGGCACTAAAAGGCACTTGTACACTTGAGTGTGATTCAGAGCAATGTTCTGATACTTTAATGTCAGCTGAAACTGAAGACATTGACTTCAGTTACCCAGACGTAGGTATTGAACACTCCACTCAAGTTACAATAGAAACGGACACTACTCACGATTTTTCCGAAGAACCCATACACAAATGTTCGCAAGATTACGTTTACTATCGCGGCCAATGCCGACCGTTAAAGTTTTCTAGCACTAATTGTCGCATGGAGCCTTGCTCGGATCTTAATGCTGTCTGCCTGCAGAACGGTACATGCAGATGTCGCGAGGACTATATGGTCTTAACATCTCTTCAAGGAATTGATAGTAATAAATGTGTTACTCTAAAGGATTATGAATTTCATCTGCAAAGCTTAAATGGTGGCGATAGCAGAGGAGATACCTTTGAAACTTCTTATAGCTGGATACTGTTGGCAACAGCTGCGATAGGAATAACTGTAGCCTTAGGTTCTTTAATCGCGTTTTTAGTGAGAATTATACGGAAACCACGTGGACATTTGAATATTGGAGGTGCGATGATATGCGATTAAAAAAAAGTTTTTTCTTTAATTTTTTTCTTTCTTTTTATAATTTAGCTAAAAATCTGTCTTGTGTTTATGACAACAAAGCTTGTATCGAAACACCGAAAACAAATATTTAATGAAGCTGGATTTCTTGAAAACTTCATTTTGACTAAAATTTATTTAAAATTGAATACACAAATTTTTATAGCATTTTTTTTTTTAAATCATTTATTTCCATTATAAAATATATGTTAGTTCATATTTTCAAATTTTTCCTTTCATAACATTTTCATTTTTTACTCTTCAGTTTAATTTGTAAATCATGTATTTTTTTTTTTTAAATATCATAAGGATAAGTATTTGCTTATGTTGAAGTTTCAAAGATATAACAAAAATTTCAGCGAACGCAAAGTTTTTAATGATCTCATGACGCCGTCAGAAGTCTTGATGTTTAAAAACTTTAATTTCATTTTTTTTGCTCCTTCTTTGTGTAACAAATTGAATATTTGTGCTTGTTGAATATCACTTCATGCCAAGGCAGGGAGCAAAAAAGAAAATATGAATAATAACGAGAGATGGGAAACGAACTTTGTGTCGTAATCATTAAAATTTATACAAGTCATAGCGTACAGGACGCATTCAACTAATCTTTTTTTTTAGGAACTTTGGAACTTGGAACAACTTCTGCTGTAGTTCTTTGTTTTTTTAAAAGTAACAAAATTTATGGAGAAAACTATTACTACTATTTTATTTTTTGTATATTTGCCTTCTCTTTCGTTTTCTCTAAGTGAAAAGAATTTAATATGATTTCTCTACTTGAGTCCTTTAAGCTTGAGGCCTTTAAGCTTTTAGAATAAGCTTAATTTTGTGATGCTGGCTTTACCTTTGCACATTTTGCAAAATCTTAGGAAAATGTACTTACAAAAATCCATACAAGCGCATTTATCTTCCAGAAGTTTTAAGTGAAATGTGACATTGGAATTTATATATTTTATAGTGTACCGTTAACCACATTAAATAAACACAGAGAGGTTGCTTTAAGTGTTTAATAAACTTTTAATTTATTGCGCATTTTCGATGGTGTTTGTCTTCTCCATTCAAGTGTTTCGTTTATGGTTTGCTTATTTCTCCTCCATTTATAGTTGCTTCAGCAAACATATTCACAAAAATTATAATTTTTCAAGTGGTGTTTATATTCATACCGGCTGGTTTCTTAAAAGGTATTCATCAATGACAGCAAAATAGATAAAAATAAACACTCTTAACATTTAGTCCAATCACGACTCGTGTTTGTTATTGATTTTACAGTCTTTTAGTAGTCCGCTTTACTTTTCATGTAAAAAAAACGAAAAATATAAAATTAGTTTAATTTAATTATTCAAATATTTCATGGGACTCGGTCTTTGACTAAAACACATAATTTACGCGAAACGGCATTTTATACGGCGGTAATTAATTTAAACAACATTGTATTACATATACTGGTATTCTACTTCTATTATTATATAAGATAAAATGTTATTATATAAGATAAAATGTGGTAAGCTCCTCATATCTCTCTCTCTCTCCCTCTCCACACTTCTTTCTGACCATCACCTTGAAAATATCACCATGATTGGTCATATTCAAATAACAAAACAAAAAAAAAATATATATATATATATAAAGAAGACTGGAAATTATGCTGTAGTTTATTTTCGAAATCGATTTTTTTTAAATAATTGGTAAATTTGGGTTTAGTATTTTAATTATATATGAATTTACAACTCATAAACGTTTAATAAATATCGAGGATAAAGCAAATTGTACTCACTTTCATGAGATATTCCGTAATGTCTCCAATATTATAACTATTACCTCAATACTTCAACAAGACGAACACTTTTTTATAATTCCATTACTAACAGTTGCCGTTGCCAAAAATTTATTTGGCAATCGCTTTCATGTCATAACTTCTTTTATCTGATACAAGTATATGTTATCAAATCTTTAGCTTTAGAAAGACATTTTCCCTTCCCTAACGATACGATACAAATTCGAGTACACCAAGATATGCACATCAATCCCTTATGAAAGTCCAACTCTGGGAAACAAATGCTGCATGCTGCAATCGGGTCACAATTTGAAAAATTAAAAGCGTAAGAGAATGAAAGTTTTTTAGATATAAGGATCGCCGCACAACCACCATAAGAGGTGTTGCAGATCCCATTAGATCTTACCATTTTATAATTTTTCATAGAAAATGAATCATGAGAATTAAGGAAAGCTTCAGAAAGATAAACCACAGAGATGTCATTACAGTGAAGGTATTACTCAGGCTGTTTTAATTTATTGCGGATGCTAGTGCAGTTAAGTTGGATTAAGAGAAAATAGAATTAAGAGAGAAAAGGCGCACGAACTCGAAGAGGGTCGTTGGTTAAGAACACTGAAGGTCGCGAGACAAGCGTGTAGCGGAATTAATAATAGAATTTAATTTGCAGAACGGCTTGACATTATGTAGATTTTGAATATTATCAGAGATTTGAGATAAGTTAGAGGAAGTGGTACAATCAGTAATTATTTCGTGATCGGAAGGAAGTTGGTCAGGATATGAAGATTTTATATTGGAAGGGGAGATGCTAATTTCAGGATTTAACATCGTCTTAGTCATAACTGTGACAACAGACTCAGTGTTTGGTCGTTTGATTGTTGGTTGAGAGATTGGGGGAGGAAACTTAGGGAAGCTATCCAGAGAAATTGAAAAATTTAGATTATTTGGGTGTGCGTAAATATTCCGAGAGAAAAAATACACTTGTGGTTTAAGTCATTCTGCTGCGTCCTTTTTGGATTTAGCAATTTTGTTGCATGATGGATGGCATTTGGAGTTACCATGATGATCACCCTTAGGGTTAATGCATTTTTTGGCATTTTGAGGACAAGTCGAGGAGCAATCGTGGCTTGTGCCATAGGAAGAGCAAAGCAACCTCTGACGTGCACACCTTCTCTGTGTGGTCGAAACGACAACATTTGCGGTATTGTAATATTGGTTCAACGTAAGGTTTAATCGAGAAAAGAATGCATTCCAAATAGATGCGGGAGGATAGAACATTCCCGGAAAAACTTATACGAACTGTGTCCAAAGGCACACGAGAGTTAGACATTTGATCGAGTCTATAAAAGCGCATGGCTTCCCCAACTTTGCGAGAGTCAGGTAGGGAAACGAATTAAAGTAGATTAGAAGATAGATGGGATAGGCAGATGAGTAAACTTTATGCTCGATGAAATCAGAGGAAATAGAAGCAACCCCGCTGATTTCACAAAATTCGGATGGAATGTAAACTTTATACATATTATTAAGTGAAGCATTAGCGGCAACTGGGCGCAACTGCATCGGAAGTGATCAAATTAGTCTTCTTGTTAGAGAGGAAAAATTCTCTAAATTAGGGAAATTATGATATAAATTTCGGCCAAGTTCGATTATTGGCAAAGCATTTTTTCTGGACTGCATTGATACTCTGTACCCACTTCTGGTGTGGGCTTATGTACTGGGGATTTTAATGTGACGATTAGATTAAAATTTTCCCTCACAATACTCGATCGAGTCTGGCAACTCTGTCGCGCGGTATAGTCGTCTATATTTTGTTTCGGCAATTAATATTTTAATTTTTTATTGAATTTCGTGGCTATCTTGCCTTATAGTGTGTGAATTTATAACATACTTTGAGAAGAAAGTGAGTGAATTCAAAGTAAAAGAAATATTTTTTCTTTAGCTTTGATTCATTGAATTTTTGCAAACAAAAATTTTGAGCTCTGATATAAATCTTTTTTTTTTTGTTTTCTCTCTTTTTCTCTGTTATTTTTTCGCTGTTTGTAGTTTGTTTTGCTATTGATCTCTCGTTACAGTGTCAACGCAACAGAGAAGTTTTGCACAAATTGGTTGATAAATTTTTTTGTTCAGGATTTGTTTTAGCGATTTGTGTGTCTGTTCTTCATAATCCACAACTGTCTTTTTGACTGGACATGGAGTGTTTATATACACCTTGTTGGGCGAAAACGGGCCCGGAATCTGATAGACTCGTTTCTTGTTGGCTCTGCGAGCGCTTTGGTCATGCAAAGTGTGCCGGTATTCTCGGTCGTGCTGCTGACGCAGTCGCTGACCCTTCCAAAGGCTTAAGATGGTCATGTCCTGACTGTAGGCAGCGGGACATTGATTTTTATAAACTTTTCACGGAAACCCGTTATGGTTTCTCGGATTTGAGTAGAAATCTCGGCTCCTTGTGGGAAAAGTTTGAGCTCATTAAATCTAGGTTTGATGAGTGTCGTTTTATTGGACACTCATCTTCTACTCGTAGCGTAGCGTGTGGGACGTCACCTCCGGGTTTCTCCAAATCAGATTCGTTGATACAAGTTACCGCTCCCTCTAACTCTAAAATGAACAGTAATGTTTCCGATATTGCTGAGTCGGTTGGTAGCAAAACAGTTACAAACAAACCGGCAAGTCCGTCGGTTGAAAGCTTATTGTCATCGTTCTACAATACATTAAATCTACCTATTGCTGCATCTGCTCCGATCAAGCAGTGCCGACCTCGAAGCAGGGGTCTCCCGTGGTTTAATAAGACAATTAAATATTATAAGAACAGAAAAAACACGCTGTTCAAAATTTATTCGAGAAGTGTCTCTGTTCTTGACTATTTCGCTTACTCCGTGGCAAGGCATAGATTTAACTCCCTCAACCACCATTATTATTGCAGACACCTTCAGTTCATTAAATCCTCTCCGTTTGCTAATCCTAAATACTTTCTTAAATTTGTTAATTCGAAACGAAAAATTTCCACATATCCCTCGCATGTTTCTTTCAATAGGTCTGATTCCTCGGATGATTTTGAAATCTCAAATCTGTTTGCTGAGTATTTCCGACGAAACTTTCCGATTGCTAATTTCGATTTATCAGCAAACTACCCATATCCTATAACTAACTCTGTCTCAATTCCTAACTTAGTAATTTCAGAAGATGATGTTTTTAAAGGCTTGAACTCTCTAAAACATTGTTGTGCGCCAGGACCTGATGGAATTCCATCATGTGTACTTAAATCTTGCGCTGTCGAGTTATATGGTGTTATCTCTAAGATATTTAACCGGTCTGTGAATTTAGGTGTTTTCCCTTTGTGTTGGAGGAGTAGTTTCCTCATTTCTATCCACAAGAATGGAAGTAGACAATTTGTCGAGAACTACAGAGGCATAGCCAAGTTGAGTGTCTTGCCCAAGTTGTTCGAGCGTATTGTGACTCAGCATTTGGCCTTTGCCATTAATTCGTATATTTCTCCGCACCAGCACGGCTTTCAGAAAGGGTGATCTACAGTCACCAACTTGTTAGAGTTTACCTGTCATGTTTACAAGGCTTTTTCTAGTGGTTCTCGCACAGATGTTATTTACACTGATTTAAGCAAAGCATTTGATATTGTTAACCGTAGACTACTTATCTTTAAACTCCAAGCCTCTGATTTCCCACCCTACTTAGTGAAATGGATAAGCTCTTATCTGCACAATAGATCCTTCATGGTTTTGTTTAACTTCATCACCTCGGATGAATTCCCCGTTACGTCTGGCGTATCTCAAGGAAGTCACTTAGGTCCCATTTTATTTAGTTTATACATTAACGATCTCCCATCGGTGGTTAATTCCAGCCAGATCTTAATGTATGCTGATGATGTGAAACTGTTTTCTTCCTTCTTTGTTGAATCGCAATCACATCAGCTTCAAGGTGATTTGGATAATTTTGTTGCATGGTGCTCTTTGAGCCTTCTGAAACTAAATCTGGGTAAATGTAAGAAGCTTTCTTTCTCAAGAAGAAAGTCATTCATTACTCAGTATTTCATAGATTCGCATAAGTTGGAGGACGTCGATTCGATTACAGATTTAGGCGTTCTATTTGACCATAGGTTACGTTTTAACTTGCATATTGAGCTCTCGATTAGCAAAGCTAGGTGCGCGGTTGGTTTTATAAAAAGGTGGTCCAAAGAGCTTGATGATCCCTACATTACGAAAAGGCTGTACATGTGTTTGGTTAGACCCGTACTCGAGTATGCCTCAGTTGTGTGGTCTCCTTCATATAGGTGCTACGTAGATTCTATTGAATCTGTTCAAAAGCAGTTCTTGCTGTTTGCCCTTAGAAATTTATGAAAATAGGTTGCTTCTGCTGTCCCTACCGTCTCTTGAGAAACGTAGGTTTGTTCTTGGCGTTTCCTTTCTAATTAAAGTAATAAATGGTGCCATTGACTCGCCTTCATTACTTGGTGAAATAAGCTTTAATGTCCCTAACCGCTTCTCTAGGCACTTTATCTTGGTTAAGCTTAGTCAGTGTAAATTTAATTATGAGTTGTTCAATCCGCTCAGAGTAGTTTGCAAGAACCTAAATGACGTCTATCGCTTATTCTCGTTATCGGCCTCTTTAAGGTCCATTAAAGCAACATTGCTTGATACGCATAATTTACTTATGGCGTGGTTAAACTAGCTCTTATACTTAAAATGTCAAGATTGGTCGTAAATTAATTGTTGTTAACTATTGTCGGTTGCCAAGCTTATGCATGTTTGCGATGGCTTAGGGGTTCATTTGGAGTTTGGTCCTGTACCGGTTGTGGGCGTGGCCCTATGCTGATAGTGTATAGGTTTTTTTTTTATTTTTTTTTTCTTCTTATTTGTTTTATTATGCTTATACTCAACTTTATTGTTAATTAATATTAGTTTTGCATTAAGAGCCAATTGAACTCGACTGTTATTTGTTTAGTTGAGTTTCTAGTATAAATAGAATAAATAAATAAATAAATAAATATGAGTTAGTATTGCAATTTATTATTGTTGCCAGAACGCAAATATCCTTTATAGACGGTTCTACCAATTTGTTTCTCAGGTCCGCATATGCTACTTGCAGACCTAACCATCGTCATGCCGTCTTAAAAACCATTAATTTTAAAAGTGCCCGCGACTTTAAGGCATTGTCAATAATTTTCTTGCATTCTAATTTCTTTTACATTAAACCACGGTTTTGACAAACCGTCGTAAGAATGAGGATTTACTTAAGTAAATCTATCATTCTGGATTTTATTACTTCATTACATAGTGTGGGAAAACATATGAAATTGTTCACAAATCAAAGCGAAACACAAAGGTAGACACAAAATAGCGAATTGAAAAGAAAACATATGAAATTGTTCACAAATCAAGAGGAAGAGAAGAAACTCCAATGTGTAGGATCACCATTATTTAGTAAAACTAAATTGCTGCTTTCAAGAAAATCTTGAATATGTCTGCTTCTCGAATTGGAAAAAAAACTACTCCAACCCACATTGCGAGTGTTGAAATCATCACATATAAATGCGGATTTGTCGGATCTGAAAGAATATAAGCTGCAGAATAAATTGTAGAATCAGAAGCACTACAATTAGGTGGAATATAACAACTTATGATGAAAAGCTAGCTGCAGGCTTGATCTGGAAAGAAACCCTTCTTACGTCTTGCACTTATAATTCGCAAGTGAATGTTTACAAGTTTCGTCTCTAACGTTCTTCTTGGCCTGTAAGGTTGTAACACATTTTGCATTTCTTAAAAACAGATATTGTAAGTATACGTACCCAAATCCGCCTAAGCCTGTCACATTTTCAAAAGCTATAGAATATATAAAAAGCGGATGGGGTAAAGTCCCATAAGGATACGAATATTTAAAGTGTTTAAAAAGAGTTAAGAACGCTGGCTGGAGAAGTTTACAATTTTCTTAAAAACCGTGTATTTTAGAAGTCGGGCAAACCCATCGTCAATGAAAATTCTTTTATAGTAACATGCTTCATTAAGAAATAGTACTTACTATAAGTTGATTTTGTCAACGAGGATGGGAGAATAGATGGATGTTTCACCTCGCATCAATGACTGTAGTACTTAAAGCACCGAAAACCTAAGCCTTATGCGGTTAGCATGATTATAAGCAGAGCACGCCCATTTTCGCCAAATTTTCTCTTTTTCTCTCACTTCTCTTTCTATATTCTCTCATTACAAATTTCGCGAACGTCATTTAATTGTCTGGTCAATAAAATAAATAAAAATATTATTAAAATATTTCGATTACTAAGGAAGAAGGTTTGTGTAAGGCACTCTTTTTTGCTTACTTTTAACTGACGGCTGCAGTTTTATTGGTGTTAGTTTATAATTAAATATTGTTGATTTTAATTTAATTCAGTTAGAACTTGTGACAAGCTGTATACAATTATGCATCAGCTCAAAAACAAAAAAGAAAATGAAACTAAATATATTAATATTAAAAACAATTGTACGGTTTTTACAAAATTTAATAAATACTTCGAAGTCATTTGCACTACTAAACTTTCACGACTTTCTCTTTAAAGAAAAAATAGAAAACCTCACTTTATTCCTCGTTTTCAATGTGCTGAGTTAATGTATATTTGCTGTGCAACGCATATAAAACAATAAAGGCAGTCTTAGCGGAACAAGCACATACATAACACGATAGTGTAGTTTCCTCCGTCCTGGCAAAGTAATACAATAATTATGTCAGTAGCAGCAAAGATGAGAGTGAAAACTCAGTAGGCTGAGCGTGCATGTGTGTAACAGCGGAGTGTGAAACAGTCTAACGACGGCGTAAGGTGTGAGGAAAGAGAATGACTGTTACTAACATGTGCATGTTGTTGAGCTGCGAAGCCGTGGTGCATACATTTGACCTATTTTTTATGCATTTTTTCTTTCTTTTAGTAAAACTGAGATATGCTTCAAACACACGCATTTGTGGGCTTTTATTTAAAAAAAGAAAAAATCTAAGAAAATAATAACAAATATATATGTACACATATATGAGATACGGTGCAGAATGACGCGTGGGTGTATGTATGTTTTGCTTATAATTTCACTATGTATTACATCCTATCCTTTATATGCCATTACGCTTTCCGAGTTTAGCTACTCCCTGGTACCTTTTTTAAAGTTGTGTAACATCGTTTAAGCGCTTGCTTTACTGAATGCGTAACCACTACATGATTCTTATTTTGCTGCCTTATATACAACAAGGACACACCCGTTAGATATTTTTCCTGTTGCTTTCCTGTCTAAATGTACAACCTAATTCTTTTAAGAAAATGAAGCTCGTGCGTTTCGATATTAGATGAGCAACCATGTATGGAGATCCGCCTTTGTATACGTAAATACGCATATACTTGAAAAACTATGCTAATAAGCTGTTAAAGGAATATTCCTAACGTATATATAGTATATATGCTGCATAGCTTTGGCTTCAAATGGTTGAAGCACTTGCACCACAAACTTAAATATTCAATATTTTTATTAGACTGACATTACACGTTGTAGATGTTATATTATTACCAAATTTTGATTATATTGATAAATTCGCCTAATACCTTTTTTTGTTGGTGTACTTAATAATATACCAAGTAATGGTAGGATTTATACAGAAGAGGGCCAAAAACATGGACCGACGTGGTCCAAATGTTACAAGACTTATTATATAAAGTGCCAAAAATCAGACTTCATTGTCTTTTAAAAGGTTGCTTTTCATGAGCATCGGTCTATGAGCCAGGGTGCGAAAAATAGACGTTGTTCAAGTTTAGTGCAGTTAATTTTTATGTGAAATTAATGGTACCGAGGAATTTTCACCGCAAAGTATTAAAGAATAGAGCTTTTTCTCATATAAACGCCTCCTTTTCATGGGAATGCTTGTGCGGAGTGGGAATAAACGATCAATGCAGGTTGAACAAAAGCAAGCATCAAAAAAACAGTATGCTTAAAGTGATTCGGAAACTGAATCTGAACCAATCGCCACTATAATAATTGGTACATCTTGTAGTCTTCTCCAGTTTTGTTATGCCCTATACAGCAAGTGACGTAGGTTGTAAGGACCTATAAATAGAAAGAAAAGAAGTACACAAAACAAGTCAGGAACCATGTTATCCAAAGTCTAAGAAAAAGATGCAAAACAAAATTCCCTATTGTCTGTTTTCGAAATCTAACGACATTATTAGTATTTTTTATTTTTAAGTGCAATATTATAACTTGCTGTCATATGGGAAGAAGTGTAAAGAGGAAGTCTACGATTATTTTGTAATAAGTGCCCCGCTTCCATATTATTCTTAAAAAGTATACAATATTTTTTATAGCCCTTACGATTCTTACGTTCGTACATAAGAGTCAGGACGTTTTTCAAATAAATTTAGGAAATTTAAGATGATACGCCTTCTGAGAGATAATTCATATATCTGCAGGCAAATGAAACTTATGTACATGTTCAGTTCATTATTTATATGGTTTAATAGCATTAAAATCAATTTCAATCATTATATGATTTTATCCTATGGTAATAATTATTTCTGGTGTATCGTTTAATATTATTTTTGTTAAAATTTTGCAAGCGAAAGTAAACCAAGATGTAAAAACATGAAATCGTCTTTTTGTTATTCCTCATAATAATGCGTCGTTTTAGATAAAACTAATATCATAGTTTTTTCTTCTTTTCCTCTCTAAATAAGAAATTTTATATAGACTTTCGGATTTTTAAAATATGTTTAATTTTCGAAAAAATTAATTGTTACTTTGTGTTTTGCGTCTTGTCTTTCTCTTCCTTTTCATTCGTTTTTTTAAATTCTACATAAACCATTCGTTGGTTTTCTGCTATCAAGCTCTGTAATCTAAGAGCTATCACGATTTTGTTGTCTTGATGTCTTCATTATCCTTATTTTTCTTTTCAATTTTCCGTTTTTTTTTTTGCTTTCATTTCATGCTCTATAAGCCCCTGCCTGCTGTTATTATTGTTTAGTGCATTGTTTTATGTCTCAAATTGTTGTCGTTGTTCGAGTTTTTGTATCCTTCTCTGTTTACTGCAATCGTTTTAAATATCCTCGTCTCAAAAGTTTCATATTTTATATGCAGCAAACAAGAAAAGTGAAACAATAATTTTTATTTACACCCATACCTACATTTAAATATATGTACATATATATATTTTTTATTATCTTTCTTTCTCTTACCTAGTTACAAGTTGTCATTTGTTTGCCACATACTTGAAAAAATATACGTGCGTGTGTGTTTGTATTTATGTTACTGAATGCTCTTTGTATGTGTCTGTCTACCTATCTACTTTCATTTGGTTGTATTTACTTTGTTGATATTTTGTGTTTCTGCGAAGGACCTTAAACTTATCTGTTAGAGAAAACAAAAAAAAAAAAATACCCCACAAAAATTTACATTAAGTGCTTGAAAGGTCAGTGAATTCAAATTCATCTAAAAACGCTAGAAAAGAAAGGAAGAGAAAATGTTTGATAAAAACATACTTTTGTTATCAAAATTCAACAAATATCGTAGTTCTGCGCTTCTGTTAAAGACAACTTTAATTTTTTATTCTCTTTTTTTTAATAGGAATACCTTAACTTAGTTTGGGAGAAAAAAAAATGGTTTCTTCATAAACCATATATGCGAATTTAAAATCGCTTGTGAATTGAATTCATTGGAAATGTAATTTAAGGAGTTTTTTTTATGTGGTAGTATCGCTCTCTGTTTATTAGCCATTTGGAGTCCTAATTCCTTTTTTAACTAAAACTAACTTCTTAACTGATAAGTTTAGATGGTACAATGTCGTGTAGACTACAAGAGTCGGTGCAAGAAATTTCATATTGACACACATTTTCTGAATTGATTAAACTTTTCTGCTTGTCTGTCCGTCTAACGCCTGATGTCCTTCTATGCATTTCTGTAATATATTGATAAAATCTGATATATCAACGTCTTTTGGACCAAGAATGAACGCTATTGGATATCCTTTGGATCGGACCGACCGCCTCCGATATAATGCCTTGTATTTATTTCCAGCACCACTCGCGGTATAAGTGCATATTAAGGCCTTGCGGATGCATTATCCAGAAGGACTTGAAATAGGCCCACTTTTTATTATATCCATCGTTTCAATATCACTTTCTGAACAGATCTAAGTTTGTCTGTCTGTCTGTTTTATTTTCTTGTGTTTAACCTAAGTGCCTTTTGATATATTTTAACAAAATATGGTATAATAATGACGAGTTTTGTTCCCAGGACGAACGCTAGTGAAATAGATTTCGATCGGATCGCTTTATCGATCACTTCCCATATAATGTTTTATCTTGAAAGGCCGACATATGAATAGTCCCTGAATGGTCTTTAAAGTCATAAATTTGCGACTAATGCAACGAGAGACAAATGAAAAACTTTCGAAGCACTGGACTCGCCGCTTTTCCCTTTCGAAAAATTAGACCAACTATCAATCAGATGAAATTCCAGCATCTGTTGGTACGGCAAACACCAAAAGTATGGAACGACAAAAGGAAAGCCCGTTTAAAACGTCAAATATTATAATTTTTCATTTTATTTGTGTCCTAAAGTGTGTTAATTTTTGTAGACCCTTACCTCTCACTTGTTTGTATGTATTAGATTATTCAGTTCACTCGAAACACTTGCAACGCACTTCCACGATTATGTTCGAAAAATTGATTTTTGCTACAGTTGAAATTTTTCGTCAGGCATGCTTTCACGTCTATTTTAAACCGCTTAAAGAGTATCCAAGCCAATCAAAAAACAGATGAAACAATTATACAGTGTTATAATCTTTGATTCAAAAGAGGGATGAAATTATATAAATTTTTTCCAATATTTTTGAAATACATTTAGCCCATTCATGTTATTTTTACACAGTTTTCGGCAATGTGGAAAAAGGTACGTAAAAGCAAATTAACATTAATATTGCGGTTGAACAAATCGCTATTTGCATAAACAAACATTGACCATATGCAGGTTCAAGCGAATCTGGAACTAATGAACGCATCATACAAACGTATGTGTGTGACTTGTTGAATATATTTACGACTGCCAAAGGTAATCGAAAATACACGTGACAAAATTACGTACCGAGCAGATGGAATGACTTTCTAATAATAAGGCGGTTGGCAGATAAATATAAAAAAGATTGCTAGGATGGTTCAGAGCTGAGTAATGTCTAAAGGCTATCTTCAGGCCTTTGTTTTGATCATTTTGTAAGAATTAGTAGTATTCTCAAGAAACGAACGATGTAACAGGAACAGCTCGTAAGAAGAAAAACTCCTTCATGAATGACTGGCTCGTTCGCGATAAGAAAAGTGATGCTTCCTGGAAGTAAAACTCTTTCGAAATAAAAAACAAAATTGGAATAGGAAGAAATCAACAGTAACCAGTGGGTTGCAGCTTTATTGTTTTGCTCTTGTTTATTTTATTTTACTTTATTCTATTGAAGTTAACTCATGCAAGTTTTGCAAGTTTCTAGTTATACAAAACTTTATTTTAATGGGTACTTACGTATTAACGCCACCGCGGAAAAAATTCCATTATAAAAGCCAATAAAAAGCAGCCTTACTTACTTGTATGCCAATAAAAAGCAACCTTGTTATTTCAACGTTTACTTACGTAGTTACGCGCGAAATTACATTTTAGTTTTCTTGTTACCTTGTTGTTTGCCAACAACAGAACGAGACGCAATTTTATATTTCCAGGAGCGAAATATTTTACATTAAGAACGAAAATGTACCAATTTCTTCTGGCAGGCGTACAATGCGCTATCTTCGGGTCTTTCTAGGGTGAAAGCATACGAAAGCCTAGGAGAATCAACAATACAGAATAAGACAAGATTGTGGTGATTCCCATTGCAAAATAAATAATCGATTTTGCACTTTGCCTGACGCAATTATATATAATCGATCAAGAGAAAAGCTTACAGCAGTTGTGTATTCAAAAACTCGTTTCTTATATTTTAAGAAAAAATTCGCGATACCGAATAAGCGCTTTAAAGCTATTATGACATCTTTGTAGAGCTTCTCGAATCTCTACTTGACAAATCGAACCAAACGCCACCACAAGCAAAAGTCATCTTTACCTCATTAGGGAAATCATGCAGAGAGCGAAACAAAGGGGAGACCGCTCGTCTTTAACGCCTAAATTTGCATTCAATTTTTTTGCTGCAGTATTCATAGTAGTATATAGTTTTAAAATAATTATAGTTTTAAGCTAATATATCGTTTGGCTATCGTCTCTAGTTTAGAAAATAAGAGTAAATATTGAGCTTATTGGTTTTAATTAAATAATTGGTTTCTGTAAGCGTTTGCCTACGATGTCTCGATGATATAAAGTAATAGTTTAAACAGTGACAAAACATATAAGCTTTGTTGTAATTTGTCCTCAATTATAGATTATGAAAGTGCTCTTGTACGGCCAACGCGAATTGTTGGTTTAATCTCGATTTTGTAAACATTTGTTGAATGTAAAGAAGGACGGGGAACGAGGTGAAGGTTAAAAGAGGAATAGTGGTAACTATAGTGTATTCCACGACTTTTTTCCCAAGCGTTTAAAGTTCAATAATATTGCAAAATATAGCGATTTCTTGCTTAGAATTTCGATTCATTTTCAAAACGCAATTAGTTTTCACCGGATTAGTAAATATTAAAATCATAAACATCATTAACTGCTCTTTATAGCCAATACACATAAATTGAAATAATTTCAAAAGATGAAGCAAAAAAACAATTTTAAAAATAAAAATGTGATAAGCATAATTAAACTGACAGACAATTCCCAACCTTAATCTTAACGTTAGTATGTACAATTAGCTCTGTAATTGCACATAAATGTACGCAACTGACAACCAACATAGTAGTTCGTGGAACTTAATGCCTAGGAAAACGCCATGGAGTATTTAAAGATAATTGACCGAGAAAAAATGGGCAGCTAATATCTTCCTTTATCAACTTAAACCCAAAGGACATTCCGAACATGTGCCTTCTTTTCTCAAGAGCCGGTAGATCAATTACCCCACCATAGTCGACGCAAGGTAAAAAGCAGGAAATGTTTCTATAGATACTGCTTCTATGTATACTGTCAATGTGGCAAGGATAGCTTGACAATTGACGCATACTGCAAAAATAGGTTCTACAAGCGCCACATACAAACTCTTGATTAGGTAAGCATAATCGAAGTCTTTCGCATATTCCAGAAATAGGTTTTACAGGTGCCACAAACAAACTCTTTATTAGTTAGGCATAATCGAAGTCTTTCGACCTTTTTAAATCCTATCCTTGTATCTTTTTAAAAAGCCTAGCACCTATTTTGTACTATTTACAATTGATTGAATGTAGAGATTGAAGTTCTTTTTTTGATGGAGCGAAATATCAAGACCATTCGACGTCCGCAATATTATTGCTAATAATTGTGTAAGCGTAATCAACGCGAGATGATCTAGAGAATAATATCTTCTTGTACTTGGGAAGGTTCAGTAACATTACGTTAATTTTACACCAGTATACCAATGGTAGTAAATCATGAGTAAGAAATTCTAAACTTCGAACAGAGTGAAATAGCTTAGCTTCGCCTGCAAACATTAAAATTTTACTGTACTGAATGACACCAGTAAGGTCGCTGATAAATAAAACAAATGTCTGCCTTATGGCACACGAGAAGAAATTGATATCACTTTAGAACGGACAAATTTATACGCTATTTTTGATAAGTTCAAAATAGGTCTTGGTCAACTCCATCAAATGCCTTACTGAAGTCTGTGAAAATAACGTCAGTTTGATTACATTCGGAAAGAAAACATAACAAGAAGGTTCTAGTGCGTTTGCAGCGGAAGATTTTCCGCCGCAAAACCCGCATTTAGACGACCCAACGGAATGGATCAAATAATTAATCGCAAACAACTGAAATCATTTTGCTGTAACATTAAGTTTAGCAATGATTCTGTAATTATTGATGCATTGTGTTACCACTTTTATGAAGGGGTAGTAAATAGCCGATTTTCCATAAGTGGCGGAATACCTCAATGCAAAGCGATATGTTGAAGATGTTTACAGAGAACATTAGCGACGTTAATAAAAATGCAAGATGGAATACCGTCGGGATCCGGCAGTGCAACATTTTCAGTTTTGCAGGCCAATAAAAACTTCTTTTTCCGTAAGAATAATGTCAAAAGATCATATTTCAAATGATCAAAAGGTTATATTTCAAATGGATAAACAAGTTCATCCCCTACCTGATCTGAAAATGTTCCTTGCAACATATTAACTATTTGCACAGGTCCAGATTATTCTTTGAAAACATAAGGCATATGTGTTAGAATCATTTGTGCTTGAACCCTCGATTCAACTAATATGTAAAACATTTTAGAAGTCTTCCTAAAATTGACTATGGAATACGTTTGTTCGCACAAGTACAATGGGAAAAACCAACCGTTGCGAATTCTTTTGAGCTCCTCTGAGAACCAAATAGGACAAATGTTGCATAGCTTAGCGATTGTAAACGCAAGGAAAATTGAAATAACTTTGTTTATTAAATCGCAGAATTCAGAAAGTACGTATTGTAGATTAGATGCCCTAATATATACAAGTCTATTCCATGACCAGTTGTTAATTAAAGAAAAATCTGCTTTATTGAAGAGATACCCTTTGATTTCTGAATCCCTCGTTGCTAACTTTCTTATAATAATATCCAACACAAGGGACGTTGTGGAATGATAAACCTCTTCAGGAAGAACGAATGGACTAGTTCGATAAACTGATATATCCAGCATATTTATAGAAATTAGACCAAGATTTTTTTCTGAAAATTAACGATAGTATTAAACTGGGCAATGCATATATCTTCAAAGAATTCGTCGTACCTATTAGAGGTATAAGATTGTACCAAAAGGTATAAACGTTCATCGACAACCCCAGCAGATATAACACCACCACAAGTGCGACCCAATCGATCCTTTCTGAAAACGTAAAGAGAATTGTGAAAAAGTTGCCACGAATGTAAATCAGGCTTTAACCAAGTTTCAATGAGAGCCGAAAACTCCGTAGTCATTAAATTTAGGAAAGCAGCACAAATTTTTGAGTTTAGGCCCCTAACATTTTGAGAAATTAATGTTACTGCGCCTAAAGAAACATTTAGTTTTTTGAGGGTAGAAGAGATACCGACAACTGACCACAATGGTTTGTTTAACAAAATCTCTATGCTTTCAGTCGAAACTAAGACTGTAAAAGTCGAGACAGCTCTAGGTTGAGATGTAGCCAACTTGCAAATACGTACGCGCTTCAAATTGACAGACGCGACTTTTGCAGCCAGATAACTTCTTTTGTTATCCTCAGAGGTATCATTCTTGACACGATTATATTCTTTCTGAAAGTACTGTCGTCAAGCAGACGTCATTACTACTAGGAACGATAGCATATAAATGTAGATAGTTTTGAGATGGCTAGAATATCGACGGGATGACCACACTTGCACGAGCAAGTTGTGTGACTTGCTTAGCATGGTGACCAGCAGACACATCCGAACAGCCCTATAAATATAGACAGCACCACTGGGAGGAGATACGCTTGCCACTTCAGTATAACTAAAAAGGGGAAGGCTTCCTGGCTTATTTATACTTTTTTATTACCGGCCGGCTCAACGATAGCGGAAACGGTAACGTTCTTCGTAGGCATTCAGATCAGTCGACAAATCAGATTTAGGCGAAGACTACGAGTTAGTCTTTTACAGTCTGGTGGAGAAGGTGAATGCTCTAGATAGCGACACTCATCGAACATTGCCTTGATTTTTTCAACTTTCCACACAACGTCACGACGTTTTGCTTAATTCATAAAGCCCATTCCCTGTCTGCGTGAAAAGCTTATAAAAGTCAATATACCGTTTGTTACAGTCGGAACATGACCAACGTAATCCCTCAGAAGGATCTAGGACTGCAGATGCAGAGCGACTTCTGGTACCTGCACACTTCGCGTGAAAAAAACGCTCACAAGTAATGAATTGTATAGAATCAGGGCCGACGTGATGTATATAAACATTCCATGTCAGAAAGCAAGAGACAAAGTAGAGTTTGTGGAAAAAGAAAAACAAAAAAGTAAGCTTAAAAATTATCTCTTCAATTAGCAGCAAACTCACACTATTAATAACGCAGTAAACGAAGAGTAAACCAAGAGAAAAACAGTAAATGCTACGAGCCAACTCAGATGCTTGGAAATAGCAACACGCAAAAAAACCCGAAAGAGGCTTTTTGACGAAAACAACAAATTGTGATTGCAAAGATCAAAATGACTGTCAACATAAAAAGCCACATATAATTCAATAAATTTAAACATTTATATAGTTGATTAGGCTTTGAAAACGTATAAAGCAATCAACCAATAAAATAGAAAAAAAAATTTCTACACAAAGTGCAAAGCGCACGCAGAGTTGCTAAAACTATAAATTGCATCATGTCATTAATGGGTGCTTTCGCAGCTACTCAACTTAGAAATATCGATTTTTGGGGCGCCACGATTTGCAATTGCACTAAGTCACCATTGGCCATTCGCATTTCATTCACACTTGATACATTACGTTATCTCTGCAAACGTCAGCTGGATAATTTTTGTGTTTTACCGGTTTTAGTGGAAAAAAAAAAAAAAAATAAATAAATAAATAAGAGGAAAAAAAAAACTAGAATTTAAATATTTAAAAAAGAATAAAGAGAGGAAAGACAAGAGGTTTAATAAAGTAACCAAATTTTTTGAAAAAAATTTAAAGGAAGAAAAGGAGGGAAGGAAGAAGAAGAAAGCGAGAGAAAAATTAAAAAGGAATATATATATTAAATTTTTTGTCTTTTCGTTGTGATTCTTTTTTTCTTTTATTTGTGTTCCCTATGATAACAACCCAAACAACATCAGCCCGTTTCCCTATAGTGACTGGGTCTGATCTTATAACTACTGATAGAGACTGTTTTGAAGCTTTTTATATGAACGCCACTGGGCACTTCAAGAGATCGAGGATGGGTGAGAATAAAATCCTTTTATCTGCTAACGAAAAAGCTTACGCAAACGTTTTAATTGCGTATAGTAAACAGGCAGTCGAAAAGCCCTTTGATTTGGGTGCGACATCCGCCCCAAATCTCAAGATCAATTTGTACGACTGTTTGTCGAAATGGAATTTTTTTGTTTTTGTTGAAACGTGCCCAAAAGCTGAAGGGAAACGTATGAACATCGATTCCGATTACTCTTTTTACGATTATTTGAAGGATTGCACCATGTAAGGCTTGCAAGAATTAAAAGTTGTTAGCAGGGGCATAGCCAAACTGCTTTTCAGCTCTGCTGCCAACGCCAAAAGAATTCTCAGATGTAACGATTTTACTAAGAATTTAAAGGCGCACATACCGAGACCACCAAGAGATTTGGTGTCATTCGAAACATCCCACGTATATATCGTGTAGACGAGATAATTAAACACGCCGTGTCCGATATTCGGGTCAAGTCCGCTGTCCGTTTTCAAAGAAGGAATCCCAATAACAAGGATGAGTGGATTCCCACAACCGGCATCAAAATCGGCTTTAAATGGAAAATACTCCCTAAGTCAATTAAATTCAATCATTGTCATCTATCGGTTGAGTACTTTGTACCAACCTTAAAGCAATGCTTTAAGTGCGGTAGATACGGTCACGTTTCAAAGTTTTGTAAAGCTGTGAGAAGATGAAGTGTTTGTCCTGTGGTTCAGGTGAGCACAACACTCTCAACAAGTCTTGCCCGAACAGGAAACTTGACCCAAATATTAACAGGATCATGGCAATTAAAAATCTCTCGTATAAAGAGGTAAAAGAGAAGTTTTCGTCTAATTACTTCGAAAGTCTTGACGACAACTTCCCTCCATTGTGGAACGTGTCTGCCATTTCAAGTAAGGACGACAATTAAAATACCAATAAAATTTTAACCAAAAATAAATTTAATGCTGTCGTCAAAAGAAAATCGGTTCGTTCCGAATCTCCTGTCAGTTCACCCACCAAACTTTCTCTCAATTCACCCCCCAAGCCATCTGGAACAAGTCTTCAGCTTCCAGCAATTTCAAATAACTATTTTCGTTCCTCAGAACTTGAAAGATTGGTCTCTGCGATTAAAGAAAGTATCCGTCCGACAATCCCTCATAATCTTATTAAGAATTTGAAGGGAAAGTGTCCGTCTGTACCAATTCTCGCCAAGTTCAAGCGCCCAGCGCTATGAAAAAATCCACTGGGGTTCCTTCTATAGTTTAAATATGATGTCCTTTTTACAATATAATATCTAAAGTTTTCGACGTAACCTGTCATTTTGGACTTTTACTTGAACTCAAATAAGATTGATTTCTGCATCTTAAGTGAAGTTTTACTGAAAGATGAAAATTGTTTTGAAGTTAAAGTTCCGAATTATGCTTCTGCCACCAGATGTCGAAATGATGGCTATGGTGGTGTTGGTATGTTAGTTAAAAAAGGTGTCAATTTCAGACGTATTTCCTATAACTCTGCCGCTAAAATTATCATCATCAAAACCATGAACCTTAAACCGAATCTTTTCATAGCATGATGATTTAGCTATTTTCCACCCAATCTCGATGTACAAACCTTTAATGATGAGATTCAAAGATTGTGTGACTTTCTTTACGGCGAACAAAATGTAATTCTAGCTGGCGATTTCAATGCAAGACATTGCTTGTATGGCGATCAAGTCTCGACCAACAAAGGCAAGAAACCTGTAAATGCCATCAATTCCAGCAGTTTCAGTGTCTTATATAATAGCAATACTACCTTTCACTGTAACATGAATGGTCGCACGGCGAGCAGTGTCCTGGATCTAACTTTCGCGAATTCAACTATTTTATCTTTGAACTAGGACACATCCAACGCTTCCATTATGCAAAGGTCAACACTCTCCCATTTTGTTCCACAGTTGCAACAATTCCGTTAAGAAAATAGAAAACTTCATTTCACACAACTTGCTTATGGATCGCCTTTCTAAAGCTGATCCTCTTCCCGACTTATCATCAATTCAAAGTGCTTTTCGGTCTGTGATTAGGTCTGCTAGAACCGACTTTCCTGACATTGAGTCCTTCTCACCTAAATCTTAGTGGAACTCTTCCCTGTCAACACTTTTTCGCATATACCAAGCTGCAAGGAAAAAAATGAGTAAATATGCCAATCCAGCCAACTACATTGATTATATGAAAACACTGAAATAATGGAGGTCTGCAGTTAGAAAGGCGAAAAGGACACACAGAGCTATTTCGATTAAAGAGTTATGTGGTATCGGTAAGCCACGTTCTTTCTGAAAAGACATCAATAATCGAAAATCAAGCGGTTGTGCTGTGCGGAATGACCATGATAATAAGAGATATTTGGAGCTATATTTCAAGTGTCAATCCGATTACAATATCTTGAATTCCTTTTAGTAGTCTCAACAACACACTCTTCTCATTTCATGGGCTAACGTATGTTTTACATTCCAGAAAGAGGGCTACGGCTGCAGGTTGTGAATTAAGTAAGGCATGGTTAGAGCACTGTCTGGAGGAAGCTTTAGCACTCTCTTGCATGCAATTAACAACTGCCGGTATACTAACTTTATACCCTTAGGATTGCAAAGCATAAAAATAGCTCCCATTCTTAAGGCAGGTAAAGACTTTAATGATTTGAGTAACTTCAGACCAATTTCACTAACATCCGTATTCATAAAGACTATCAACTTCATGGTTAAGAAGGGACTAAGTAATTTCTCGAAAACTGAGAACATTATTCCAGCTCGTTCTTACGCCTATCAAAAACGCAAATCCACGAATATGTGCGTTAACGAACGTTCTTTGCTCATAGCTTTGCTTAAAGAAAGCAAGTAAAATGATTGTCATGCCTTCCCTGGACATCAGTAAAGCCTATGACTGTGTCAACTTGATTAAGCTTGGTAGAATTCTCTTAAACTTTTCGATTCCCCTTCAAATGCGGCTGTGGATACTAAATTTTTTATCCAAGCGTGTGTTGGTGATGGGTACCGAAAAAGTTGAAATATGCGGTCGTATCCCTCAAGGCAGTTGTTTAAGCCCCATACTCTTCAATTTATACGCAGCTTCTTTGCATGATCTTCATATTTTTCAATATGCAGATGATTTTCTAATTGTATCTGCGGACTCATCTTTTTCAACAGATATCAATAACCTCTCGATGAAAGCGAATTTGTTTTTCGATGCATGCGCTGATCTTAATTTATATTTTAACCATTAAACTCATGAATAACAATCAGTCAG
Source organism: Glossina fuscipes (assembly GCF_014805625.2). NCBI lineage: Eukaryota > Metazoa > Arthropoda > Insecta > Diptera > Glossinidae > Glossina > Glossina fuscipes. Next base: position 840,237 of record NW_023998485.1, read on the forward strand.
GCTTGCCTCCCAAAAACGCTCTGACTGTAGTCAGGCGCAAAATTGAATTTGGACATTCTACGTGTTGCAATTTCCCAAAATATATTGAGAAACGTATACAAACATTTGAAAATCGAATATTAAAACGTTGCACTCGACTGACTCCCTCAACTCCTCAACATATTCCCAATGTCATATCTGGTGAGTGGCCGGTTTCCGAAAAAGCTCTTTTTTGCACTGTCAAAGAGTTAATTAAGATCAAGATGACGAATCTTTCCTTTTTTCAGGAAGTTATATCTCTCAGTGACACTGTCTCTTACAGTGACATTTTTTGCTGTCAAAAACTTCGTCATATCTTTCATAAGATAGATTCAATTCCTCCCTGGAATTTCACTACCAACACTTGTAGAGTCTTCATGAACATTCTCGAATCGATCTCTACCTCAAAAGAAAATGCCGACTTCTCTTGTATGAGGGTGTTATGCCAAGGCCCTTCTTTATTACAACAACGGCTACGATATATATGCCACCGATGGTTCCGTCGGACGTAATGTATTTGACTTCTCGGTTGCGAAACATCTACCTAAAACAGTACATCGAGTCAAAGTGGCGGAGAAACTTTCCTCGACTTTTATTGAGTTGCTCGCCATCCAAAATGCCATTAAGCTTGCTATCTCTGATGGTATCAAAAGGTTTGTTATTTTTTCTGATAGCAAGACAGCTCTACTTCTAATAAATGTAGAGAATCAATATGTGTTTGATATTCATAAGATGTTGCATGAGTCTCAAGTGGACGACTGTCACCTTGTTTGGGTACCTGGCCACTGCGGCTTTTTTTTAAAGCCGACTTTCATGCAGGGAGAGCTCGTGTTGATGGAGCAATTTTGTCCATCAAATACACTCCCAATGATATCGGGCAATTCGCAACCCCATCCTTCAACAGCTAAATGACGAATTTAAAGATATCGCGCGCGTTAGATCCTATCGCCTTTTCTATAAATGAAATCCCACATTTGAATTCAAACCCTTTTCTATATCTTCTTTTAATTGCTGGGAAATTAAAATTCTTTGGAGACTCATGAGTGGTCACACTTATGTTAAGGTTTATTTAAAAATAATTCGCGGTATACCAAGTGATGTTTGTGAAGTTTCCAATGTTGTCGAATCTGCTGAGCATCTAATCTTCAGATGGCTTGATGACATTAGAGATTCCTTTAGAGATTCTTCACTTTACATGACTATCTTCTCGATCTCTTTGCAGCAAAACATGTACGTCATCTCGGCGAACTAACTTGCTTTATCAAAAAAACGAATTTATCGTTTTAATTTTTTTTTTTCTTTTTCCTTTTTTTTCTTTTTTTTTCTCTCGTTCATTCATTTCTATTACTACAGCATTCCTTTTTCGATTTCAGCCGAATACTACAACACTGTTTTACTTTCAAGACTAAACTAGCACAATTAGACATACACACACAATTACACTTAACATACCGGCTCCAGTTATTACGGCCAGTCTTGTTCTTGTCGCGTTTTATACATATTTCTGAACAAAATTACGACATTTTATTATCTGGACATATAAGCCACAAATCCTTAGTCCATCTCCACCCAACCATTCCAAAGAAAAAAAAATGTCACCATTGGCAATACCAGCCGCAAGTCCGGTTGAATAATTTTCCCTTCCTTGCTCCGCAGGCACCGAACGATTAACCAGCGTGTCGGCTAATGAATATCTTTAATTTTGGTTATTTAAAGTGGGTACGCTAGTCAAATCAGTTCAAATAGAACCGGTATTCGCAAATGACCTGCCTTATTCTCTCCTGTAATCGGCATATCAGAAGATCCAGTTGCACCGGATTTAGTACTTGAGTGTCAACGCCTTGAGAAATGATAGGATTATCATCAGGTATCACTGACGTGATCGGCTGTGACCCCGATGTCGAACATCGAGATATGAAAAAACCCAATGATCAGGCGGGACTTGTATTTGAAGACGCGAACCCACGGTGGAAACATATAATGGCTCTTTCTCAGTAATGACAACGTTAAGTAGACAATAAGTAGAACTTTTGTTAAAAATATCGTTAAAAAGTTCGTTACATTTGTCGGTCAGCTTCTTCATATCTTTGCATAGCTCTAAGAAAGCATAGCTTGGGGAGTTTGCGAAAATCCACATTCCCCTGACGGTTTTCGTTGCAAGCTCAGCGTAGACCTTTTAACGTATTAGTGATTTCGACAAATTGCCTACCACTGGAGCCTGTACACATGTAGGCGGGCGACATTATCACACATCCAGCAAACTAGCAAGGCGTCGTCCGGATTCTTATATTTAGGATAGCAGCAATATATGCGTCTAGGCTTCACTCTACTTGTTGTCACAAAGTATTATCATGATTATTGCTGCGGTTGAATTTTGTTTATTTTGTTAAGGTATGCGAAAATGTCCACTTAAAATTCTTTGCCAAAACTCTTCATTTCACAAGCAATAAAATGCAATTAGTGTGTGTAAGATAACAACATTTTTATTAGATTATCATCGATATTAGCTTACATATGTCAGCTTAAAAGAATCGTTTTTGAGATTTTAAGCAAGACTTTGCAAAATTGTCGAAAATTAATAAATAGTTTTCCATATGACAATCGAAAAACAAAGTTATTTTGTTATTTTCCTTATCAATGTTGTAAACGAAGCTGAGAGCCCTAGCGCCCCACATGGATTATTAGATATATTTGGGTTCCCTTAGGTTGCAAGGCACCTAAAGTTTTTTTTTTGTCCTCTTTATTTAAGACACAATGAAAGAGTTCGAAAGTGGAATATTTTAGAAAAAGTTAATTTTTTCGCAGAAAAACTGAAGAATACGTAAAAAAACGCAATCGAACGGTACAGAGTTACCAGATGACCTTTCACCTGCTAGGAATGTCGCATCGATCTTTCATTTAGTATAGTTTCACTTTCCATCGTGTTTGCCATGCAATGCATTTAATATTTAAAGCACAACACCAACCATAAAATCGTAAACCTTTTCTCATCAATGTGCGCCTATGTAGGACGGGGCGTATACACATGTTTTTGGCAACCTACACAGCAACTGAAAGTAATGACTTCACTTTCTGTTGGTATTACACAATAATGATGAATAAGCATATAAAGCTAAACCCCACTTATGATTTTAACCATGTTATAATTGCAAAATAATATAAAGAGCTTTAAAAGAACGCACTACGGTCCTGGCATACTTTTCTACGAAAAACCATGGTGCAAAGATTTTTCGCACCGGTCCAGCAAAATGGAAGCAAAATATGTAAAACTCCATTAGTCCTTTCTTGCTTTTTTTTTAACAAAAAGTTGCAAGGAAATAAATTTTAACACTGTTGGCATAAAAAAGAAAAAACTATTTAGCTATCTAAGAGAATAATAATGCTTTCAATAACTGTTTGCCATATGTTTTAAAAAGCCTCGATTGTAGCGTATGTAGCAAGCAAAGCCTCTAACATATGTAGACTAAGTTATTTTTCATGGCAAATTTCCAATTTATTTTAAAAACTGTCCCGCTGAACCAAACATAAAAGTTCGACGAAAGTAATTCTACTATTCTGTGCTTTTGTCCTCAACCGTTGAGAATATTTTTCATATGTGACCTCATGGAATTGATTTAAACTGAGTTTAGAGAATTTCATTGCAGTTTTCCTTTTCAAGCTCTCTGCCTTGTCGCACAAATGGACATAGTTCAGCTGCACTATTATTGTTAACGTTCTCGTCTCATGCGCTAATTTGGCTAAATTTAGTGAGTGGATCCGATTTTCAGTTGACAATATTTTTAATATAAAAATAGAATTATTTTCCCCCTATTTTTTATGCGGATTTTTCCTTCTGAATTTTTAATTTTTTGTTTTACTTAGCATTAGCGTTTACTACTGTAATTAGAATTTGAGGTAAATTTGTTTAAAAAAGGAAATATGTTTATGAGCACATATATCTCCAAAGCCCCAAGTTCATTAGCTTAAGAATACTTCCCCGTCCATCGTGATGCTCTTTTTTTCTAATTTTCAAGACAATTTTCGATTTTACTCCTATCTAGTCAATCGTCTCGAAATGGTGTTCCCGGAGAGATCTTTTGTATATGTTGAACATCTGCAAATCGCACGGCGTTAAATCATGTAAATAACGTGCTGGTAGTTGCAAATGATTTTTCATGGATGTCGATGCGGCGCCTTTTTTCCAACAAATAGAGATTTGACGCATTCAAGGCAGATGATATTTATTAAAATGGTTAGGGTTGATGCAAATGAAATCTTCACATCATCGGTGAGGGCTCTTTCTCTGATCTCTGATTGTCTATCGCCGATTTTCGAGCATCCAATATTTCAATTCCCTGCCGTGGCTTCCTTCAGTAGATACTGTCGCCGTTCTGCGCCTGCTTTGAAATCTTTGTACCACTTTTAAGCATTTATTCGTTATATAGACCCACTGCCAAAATCCTTTTGGAACATCGTTGAGGTTTTTGCGGCAAAATATCCTTTACGCAAAGAAAATATGATGGCAATTCTTCAATATCGAAAGTTTACTTTTGTATATTTACGAAACAAACAATGACAATCACTCAAAGATTGTAAATCAGATTGTAGGCCGCCAGCTGATCGGAACTAAACTTAGAAATAGTAATTTTCTTCGTCTCAGCATACATACTTTTTCCGGATGCAACTTAATACCATATCCATTGTTGGGCTCTAAGCAAAATGTGAAATGACCGCTCAAAATTCTTCCTTTTCCAAATTCATTACTTTCGTTGTTTATTTGAAGAAATCTGCTGCCGAAGGCCACCAAACACGTTCAGAGGCTTATGGTAAAGCTGCTCCGTCGTATCCCAATTCTCGGTTTTAATTTCAATGGTTTAAAAGTGGCGACACTTTGGCCACTTCTTGCAATGTGGTCCAGGATACATTGTTGCAGCTCGAATGGGAAGTTCTGCCACACCTAGCACTCACCAGGCATGGCGCTTTATGATTACCACTTTTTCGGATCGGTGCAGCATAGCTTGGCTAGAACGCGGGTCCGCAAAGTTGAAGAAGTGCGAAAATGGGTCGATGGGTGGATCACTGCCAAACCAATATAAATTCTTTCGACATGATAACAAAAATGTTGCCAAATATATTCTAAAACGTTGTAGAAAATTGTGGAAACTATTTTGATTAATATATATTGTACCAATTTTCTCCAAGTAAAAAAGTGATCAAAATTTTTGCAAACACCTAGTAATTTAATAAATTTACTTTTCAACCCTTTCAGATCCTTATTTAGTTATTTTAAGTTTCGAAGTATTTTAAAATTTCGTTAACAGATATGACGAAGGTATAATACATTGGTTTGTGGCCAATCCTTCTTTTCACCAAACTTTTCATACCAATTTGGTATATGCGAACACTATCACTCAGCTATTACTCGCTATTACTTTGTCGACAAAGTTTGAATATTGCAATTTATTTCCGAAAAGCGGATCGATCCGAATTTTCAATAGATTTCGTCCTTTGGTCAAAGCGTGTCAAATAAAGCCTAAACCCATTCAGAAAATGCATCTAGACCAGTGTTATAATATAGAGTCGGCATAGTAGGAGGTGGGTGTATCCGAAGTTCTTTTGCATTTTCCATACATCCGCACAAACCTAACATACCCTTGTACTACTTCTTTTCGCCTGTGAAAACTTTTGGAGTGATAACGCAGAGAGTAAAGACGTGAAGCTTCTGTCTTTACATAACACACATTCACTCATAGGAAGAATGATTAGCAGCTTATTGCGTACTTCAGTCCACATAGAAATGAAAACTAATGAAGAGAGAGAGAGAGGGGGAAGAGAGAGAGAGAGAGAGAGAGAGAGAGAGAGAGAGAGAGAGAGAGAAAGAGATTAAGCTCTTCAACATCAGAATTCCAGTGCATGCTGGATTTGAGGTGGAATAAGCGCATATTATATTTCCAAAAAATCTGAAAGATGATCAAAAGGCAGCTAATTAGCAGCATGTTTTTTAATAACTCGAGTTTACCTTACCCTATCTACATATACATGCATTTGACACTGAATCCATATATATGATTCCTCTTCAGGGAGGCTATCAATAAAAGAGGTTAATTTTAATCTGAGCAATTAATTTTACGAAAATAAACGGATGATAAATTAAAGAAGTCGTAACAAATAATTGTACATCATTTTAATGCAAAATTTGCTTATAATAATGCTTGCAACTATAAGTCCGCCTTGCCGCACCTTTAACCGTACATATCAAACGTAATTAAAACTATATCCTCCGAAAATAGAAAATGAAAGAAAACTCGTATGGAGAGAAAGTTTAAATTAAACTCATTTAATAACTAGAGCATAAGTAAAAAAAATAAATAAATAAAAAAAAAAAACAAGAAAAAGAAATAAAAACTTAAATAAATAAAAACGAACAAAGCAACAACTAAATATAGAACATACAAACCAGCGCACCAAATCTGGAAGACAAACGTTTACAACCAACTAGGGAGTAAGTTTGTAAGTTTTGTTGTCAGAAAAACATTCACACGGCTATGTATAAACAACAGGAAATATAAGAACTTCTTAGGTACTGCCAAACGAAGATACATTGCCGTAGCGGATAATTCGCACGTCTACGAACATCTGGTGGAAAGGTATAACTGAAAACTTAACATAATTTCTCAAGAATTTCTGAGAAAGCAAATAAGAAAATCTGGAACAAAATTACATTTATATATGTTTATTGCAGAAAAATTTTGCGCGCTTATGTGCGTTAATGTGTTACCTTGTATGTGTATACACACAAATACCAAGTTACCAAAAAAAAAGGGAAAACGAAAACTGAAAACTTGACCCGTATTTTCACGCTCGTTAAGTAGAGCCATAGAAGAAAGAAAAATACCGATCCACATATGCGTTATAGAATATCAAGGAAAAAAGTATAATTTAAAAACATAGTGGCAGCTGCTGCATCAGGAGCACGTTGTGTTTGTGCGGTGACTTGAATAACATGCAACAAGATATCCTTAACAAGAACCCAGCACTTCAAGGCGTAAGGGAAAGGAAAGTAAAGCAAAGCAAGTGACAAATTAAGTGAATATTAACACAAACATGTTCTGCATCCAGTTATCAACGAAGACAACTTAGCATGCTTACGCATACTCACCCATCCATCCAAATACAATGCACGTACTCATACACTCATACATTTATGTTTACATTCTGCAAATGCTTTCATTCAAAAAATTGTAACACGCTTCATTCGTTTTTCAGGCTAACAACCTACAAACATAGACAAAGCCATATTCCATCACTCAATCCCCTCTTAAAGCTATATAACCTCTGCATATATTTTACACAAGTTTTTCTCATATGCATGTGTATTAGCGTGTAAAAGTAATTAATTTAAAGGCTTCAAAAAAAAAACCAGAGAAGAATACATAACACAGTTACTGGTATTTGTTGGCATACTTTCTCTCTATGAATTCACCCATACACACACACACACACACACACACACACATTTCCATATCTTATAGACTAAAATTAATAAGCACCTACATGTATGCCTATACGCATGTTAAAAATCCTTTCGCACATACGTTTCTTTCGCTTTCTTAAATTCGTCGCATTTGCAAAAAGGAGAATTTTTTTTTTTTCATTACTGTTTATGAGAGTTTGCTGCTGAAAGCTTTTTATCTTTCCATTATGACCTTTTTTTTCTGTTATTTTCCAAAAATCTTATTTAGTTCTATCCCTGGATGCTGGAATATGAATGTTGAGTATTCCTGTTGAAATATTTTTCATATATCGTTATGCATATCTTTGCTACCTTATATTCTATCTGTTAATACAAATACTTAAGTGAAGTATACTAGCTTCGTCACAAACATCAATGACCGATTAATATAAGTAAAATTGTTTAATTCAGTTTGCTTTATAAAAGAGATAAACTTGTTTTTTAACCAATTAGTTGCGTAACTTATGTTTAAAAGACCCTCACAACTGTTGCGTAATCGAAATCAAATGGTAATAAGCGTCACACTAGTCGCATGATAAATGTTATGGAAAAATCAAAAGCGAAGCGAATAAGAATAAGATCTATTGGATACGAAAATTAATAGCTTATTATCGAAAATTTACAAGTTGTCAAGAGAATAGTAAAACTCAAAGGCAAAGCGCATCGGTATACCGAGTTTCACCAAAAATTTCGTACGGAAGGACGCACAGACCACAGGTCAGATCAAAAAGCTAACTCAAAAGGTGATTCTAAACGTGATTTTGAATCGATCGATATACTGAAAGACGGGTGTATTTGAAGTCCTTCCGGATATTGTGCACATCCACCAAAGGTGGCTTAAGATCTGTACTACGTTTTACTGAAATTTGACTCGATTCGAAATCGACTAGTAACTTTTCATTTTATGTGCCTATCGCCACACACAAAATTGAAGATTTCGATTGACCTGTATATCATATATCCGGTAAACTGTTTACTTTGATTTGCATGAATTGTCTCAGAATTTGATCCTAGCTACGATATATACGTATGTACATTATCGGATCAATGTCTATCTTCGACTAGTTCACGCAAAATATCTGAAACTGGGTGCTTTTGCTGTAGGTTATTTGAACGATTACTTAATTTAAAAAACAAATGCGTATGTATTCATTTAAAAGATCCGTTTTCACGTTTTTATATCTCAAACAATGCAACTTCAAGAACAACTTGCAACCTTAAGACAATTTACTATTTTTTAATTTTTCAGCTCAAAATATTAACGGTGCCCAACAAGAATTAAAAATTGATAAAAAAAGAAAAGATAAGAAAAAATAGAAAAGAAACTGATTGCTACATTTCCGTTGGTCATCATAATGATAATTGTCTGAAAAAAAGATTATTACGTTTCGAAATAATAAGTTGCGACTGTTCGGCCAATTTCATTATCCAGTTTTCATAAAATTTTTGATTTTATGTAGCAAAAAAATATCCTATATATGAATTTAAACTGTCATCTGAATTGAGAGTTTTGTAAGATAAAGTGTTTTGCTGAGAACGAAAAAGATAGTAATCTGATGACGCGATGCCAGAATTATAAGGTGAATGTGGTAATTCTTTCCAGCCGAGTTCAAATAATTTTCAGCGGGTGAGGCAAGAAGTATGAGGTCTTGCATTGTCGTAATCAAAACAATATTATTTCGATAGACCAATCCAGGACGTTTCCGATGCAAGCGTTCATTTAATTGATTTAATTGTTCACAGTATATTTCAGAATTAGTTGTTCTGTTATGCGTTGAAAGCTCATAAAACACAATTCCTTTATCATCCCACCATACTGACAGCAAAATCTTCTTTTCGTCGGTGTCCGGTTTTGACGTTGTGTGAGACGACGGTATTTTGAGCAAGATTTCTTTGCTCACTTTTACGTACGCCCCATTTTTCTTCACCAGTTGCAATTCTTTGCAAAAATAGATCGCTTTGGTTTCGTTTTAACAGCATATCGCAGATATTAATGACTTGTGTTAAAGGAATTCCTTTTAAATCATATGGAATTCATGTAATCCGACAAATTGCAGATCCCAACTCTGTTTAGTTGGTGAACGCGATGAAGCTTTCAATGAAAAATTTTCAGAACGAAATTTTGCTAACCAACTCCGACAAGCGCATTCAGCTACAGCATTACTTCCATACACAGCATATATGTCTCTTTGTGCTTCTGCAGATCAAAGTCAAAAGTGGCTTATATGCTCATTTCGATCTTCCATTTTAAGAACAGCGTCTCTCCAATAGAATACAACAGATCACGTTGACAGTTTTTAGGAACATATGCATAAGCCTCATAAAAAAGGAAAAGTAGAAGAAAAGTAAAAGGGAAAGGAATTCTTTTCAAAGGTTCAAGAGCATCGAACATACTTAAAAGATCTGATCTTTTAGCATTTTTACATACGTTCCCGGAACGGTTAACAAACCCAGTTGCGGCGAAGAAATGCATTTCGAGAGAATCTTCCAGAAACTGAACTTAAAGATGGAACATTGGTACGAAAAAGCAAAACAAAGTAACTTTTGTAGCTTATATCACTACATTTGTTTCAATTAACCTAACATTTGTCAATAACAGATATGTTATATTAATAGGTCTCTTACCCCATTGTATGAATTTTAGGAGCACTCTTACAAAGTTGATATTTTATTGTTCCCTAGCGCTGTATCCAAAACCAATAAACTAGCAAAACACATACACATTTTATTAGAGAGCTATTGCCCTTTAAAGTTCTAATTGTTATATTAACTAGAGCATATTGTTAGTTTAACAATGTTTATATGCACACCTTGCAATATAAGTATATTTGCTTGTGTTATATTACACAAGCTGTTATCTGCTTGAAGAACTTCGGTGCATATATATGTACGAACCAACCTATATTATTTATATTAAAGCTTATGCTGGTTATATTATGACCGTTTATACGCATTTCGTGTGCGTGTTTCTGTGTATTTGCAAACTATAAATGTCTTAATGACCACTATTGATTGGTAAATGAATATGTTTCGTTAGTTGGCTATATATGAGTGTGTAAGCAGAGGCAAACAAATTTTCCATTTTATATACACTTTGCCTATTAATGTTTGTTGTGCTGGTATGTATATATGTGTAATAGGTGGTTATTGTGATTATCCTTTTGTGTGTTTAAGTGCAAATTAGGCCAATTCATGCAAAATATTAAAATACTCAAATTTCATAACCGGGTAAATTCAATTTCGAAAGCATGCTTTGAGGTTGTGTTTATAAATAAAAATGTGTGATAACATTTCAAACTCTCGGTAAAAGGAGAGACTACATAATGGGTTGAAAATGAAAAAAAAATATTTTCCCTCTTTTTATTTTGTAATCGCTATTTTCCTATAAAATTCTTTTAGGAATTCCTTTGAAAATCTGTTAAGTTGTTACACAAACGTTGTGCTGCATGTCTCTTTACATAACCAACATCAAAGTGGCTTTGTTTTTCTTAAAATCCATAAACAACTCGTATGGCTTTTTTAAAAAGATAACAAAAAAACCTGGCAGACATCAAAGTCAACTTGGAAGGGTATTGAAGACGGAAAAAGTTTTGACAAGTGTATTTAAGAAGATTACGATGAAACTTGCCTAAATTGCTTCCCAACATCAACATTTTACTACTAAAGCATAATTTTCAAGTCAGGCAGAACATTTTGACATTTATGCATTTTTGAGTTGACAAAATATAGAAGGACAAATCTTAACTAAGGGAAACTTGCAAAGTTTATGACATGACGCCCTACGAAGATACAAATGCACAAAACATAAGTTGTCGTTGCCAACAAAGTGAGGCATAACGTGCAAACAAACTTTCAAAATAAAAGAGATATTCCAACACAAAAGAAAACACATAAGTCATTAGAAGTATAAAATTATTTATTGTGCTCTACAAGACAAATTGAGAGACTCACCAAGTATTCTACTCTGCTTTAAAAACAAAATAGTAATAATAAACTAGTAGATGAGAACAAAAAAAAACATTTCATATAAAACAGCAATGTTTTACTTCCTCTTTGCAGCTCCATCCTGCTCTTAACCGTTTGAGTACCAGACGGTTTTGAAAAAACACTTTCGAAAAATTCCAAGGAGCGCGATCGCGCTGTTTAGATTTTATGACGAGAAAACCCAACACATTTCGAGCATCGTCGACAACTGACGGTGCCTTACGTATTGTCGAAGTCGAGCGCAATACAATTACAATAGTACTATAGTAGTGAAATAATATACCACAAAATAAAAATCTATATTTTGGTATTGTGTTTTCTACAATTTTTGTGGAACAAACTTGAAATATTTATTAACAAACAATTTAAATGCATTTAAATACATAAAATTAAATACATTTAAAAACAAGCGCTATGGCGCCGCTTGGTATTTCTCGACATCAAACCTAAACAGCGCGATCGCGCTGCTTAGGATTCTGGATCGCGCTGCTTGGCAGTCAAACGGTTAAGGTAAATGAATATTGAGTTCCGCTGCCAGTATGTAACACGTATACAGTTTGAAACAGCCTAATAACGATCAATACTAATCAAGCTTGAGCATTACAAAGAGAATATCACTGCTTATCTGTAGAGTTTGATTTTCGGATATTTCGAATTTCGGTGGCCGCAAAAGTGCAGCAGCACAAGAAAGAAAAAAGATGTGGTCACATCTGAATTGGTCTTATCCTTCAAAAACGTTTGCTTTTCATTCAGAAGCACCTGAAAATCATCCAAGTGTTTGATGTGATAACTTTCTCTCTCAAGTTTTTCATTTTAACACAACATTCTCCCCTCGTGTCAACTTGCATAAGAAAAAGAAAGGAAAAATAAATACCCGAGCAAAGCATACCCAGCATAATTTATTTTTCAAAAAACGATGAAATTTTGTATATATGATAGTTGGGTGAATACATTCTTGTAGTGCAAATTTTATATGCAGAGATTTATCACAAACGCAATTTCTTTTATAACAGCTTCAAACAAATAACTTGAAAGCAATTGTTTACGACACACTAAAAATGCAAAGCACATTTTTAGTTATGTGGTATTATCACCAATATTTTCTTAATTTAAACGCAATTAGTTTTGCTGACGATATTCCACACATTCTCTGTATATTTGGAACATTCTCTGGTAGAATTTAAATAATGTTTTCGCCAATTATGAAATCCTATTATGCTTACAATCCCGTGGAAGCTACAGTTAGTGGTAACCATTCAAATATAATCACGTCTAATGGTCGTTCGTCTACCGCACTGAAAGTTTCCTGGAAAACAGGTTAAATCATCAGTAGCGAGAGAATGGATAGATATATTATAATCCTATTACGATATGCCATGTTTCAAGTAAATTTTATTATACGGTCCTACATTCATATTTAATTTATCATTTTTAACACAAATATAATGAGGAAATATAAAGTTCTTGAATATATTTTGATCATTTTTTTCACTTTAGGAAATTGAGAAGAATTGGTAGAATATATATTAATATAATGGGCAATATAAAAGGTCTCCGAAGTTTTTTGCCACTAGATGGTATTGAGATCTGCATATCGGGCAACACTCACCTGATTATCTCCAACGAACATGTGCTTAAAAAGTGACATTTCAGTCACGTTTTTTGTCAAAATAGTTTTCTAATTCTTTGCACGTGTAAAAAATTATATTGATTTGAAAAGGAATAAAATATCAGAAAAACACGCTATTTGATGCTTTTTTACTATTTGTTCTTTATTTATTTTTATTTATTTTAATTCTACTTATACATGAAACTCGACTAAACAAATAACAGTCGAGTTCAATTGGCACTTAAAGCAAAATTTATATTAAATGAATAATAAAACTTAATATAAGTACAATAAAACAAATAAGACGGAAAAAAAGCATGTACACAACCAGCATAGAGCCACACTTACAACAGGTACACGACCAAATTGCAAATGAATCCCTAAGCCATCGCAAACATGCGTAAGCCTGGCAACCGATAATACTTAACAACAATTCATTTTCCAATTATAACGACTTTTAAGGATAAAAGCTAATTTAAGTAAGACATAGGTGAATCGCGCGTATTAAGCAATGTTGCTTTAATGGACCTTAAAGAGTCCGATAACGAGAATAAGCGATAGACGTCATTTAGGATCTTGCAAACTACTCTGTGCGGATTGAACAGCTAATAATTAAATTTACACTGACTAAGCTTAACCAAGATAAAGTGCCTAGAGAAGCGGTTAGGGACATTAAAGCTTATTTCACCAAGTAATGAAGGCGAGTCAATGGCACCATTTATTTATTTAATTAGAAAGGAAACGCCAAGAACAAACCTACGTATCTCAAGAGACGGTAGGGACAGCAGAAGCAACCTATTTTCATACGGAGGAAGAGAGGCAATCGGATCCCAACCCAAATTTCTAAGGGCAAACAGCAACAATTGCTTTTGAACAGATTCAATTGAATCTATGTAGCACCTATATGAAGGAGACCACACAACTGAGGCATACTCGAGTATGGGCCTAAACAAACACATGTAATGTAGGGATCATTAAGCTCTTTGGACCACCTTTTTATAAAACCAGCCGCGGACCTAGCTTTGCTTATCGAGAGCAAGTTGAAACGCAACCTATGGTCAAATAGAACGCCTAAATTGTGATCGAATCGATGCCCTCCAACGTATGCGAATCTACGAAATACTGAGTAATGAATGACTTTCTTCTTGAGAAAGAAAGCTTCTTACATTTACTCAGATTTAGTTTCAGCGGATTCGAAGATCACCATGCAACACAATTATCCAAGTCGCTTTGAAGCTGATGTGATTGGGATTCAACAGAGAAGGAAGAAACAGTTTCACATCATCAGCATACATTAAGATCTGGGTGGAATTAACCACCGATGGGAGATCGTTAATGTATAAACTAAATAAAATGGGACGTAAGTGACTTCCTTGAGGTACGCCAGACGTAACGGGGAATTCATCTGAGGTGATGAAGTTAAACAGAACCCTGAAGGATCTATTGTGCAGTTAAGAGCTTATCCATTTCACTAAATAGAAAGGGAAGCCAGAGGCTTGGAGTTTAAAGATAAGTAAGTTATGGTTAACCATATCAAATCCTTTGCCTAAATCAGTGTAAATAACATCTGTGCGAGAGCCACTAGAAAAAGCCTAGAAAACTTGACAGGTAAACTCTAACAAGTTGGTGACTGTAGATCTCCCTTTCCAAAAGCCGTGCTGGTGCGGAGAAATATACGAATTAATAGCAAAGGCCAGATGCTGAGTCACAATTCGCTCGAACAACTTGGGCAAGACACTCAACTTGGCTATGCCTCTGTAGTTCTCAACAAATTTTCTACTTCCACTTTTGGGGATAGGAATGAAGAACCTGCTCTTCCAACATGAAGGGAAAACGCCTAAATACAAGGACAGGTTAAAAATCTTTGAGATCACACCACATAACTCGACAGCGCAAGATTTAAGTACACATGATGGAATTCCATCAGGTCCTGGCGCACAACAATGTTTTAGAGAACTCAACCCTTTAAAAACGTCGTCTTCCGAAATTACCAAGTTAGGAATTGAGACGGAGTTATTTATAGGATATGGGTAGTTTGCTGATAAACCGAAATTAGCAATCGAAAAGTTTCGTCGGAAATACTCAGCAAACAGATTTGAGATTCCAAAATCATCCGAATAATCAGAGCCATTAAAAGAGACGTGGGAGGGATATGTAGAAATTTTTCTTTTAGAGTTAACAAATTCAAAAAAGTATTTAGGATTAGCAAACAGAGAGGATTTAATGAACTGAAGGTATCTGCAGTAATAGTGGTGATTGAGGGAGTTAAATCTATGCGTCTCCACCGAATAAGCTAAATAGTCGAAAAAAGATAAGACATCCCGAAAAATTTGGGAGAGTGCCTTGAGTGAAGGAAGGAGTGGTTTGCTCGATTCCGTTGCAACTGGTGGAGCAATACCGGCACGCAAGCTGCCAGGAAATAGCGGAGGCACTAAGCATTAACCACTTGACAGTTTGGAATCACTAGGAAAGAGCAGGATAGAAAAAGAAGCTCAAAAGAATATTAAAAAAACCGCAGGGATTTTTAGTAACGTCCATTGTAGTAATCAAAATATTATCTATCATTTTTCCATTTTCCGTTTTTCTCCATATTTCATATATCATATATTTATAAAATGGAAACATTTCCGTATTTAAGAGTGGTTATAAGGAATGAACTATACTTCGTACAGAATGTTAGTTGTGAAAGATAAAAGACTTACTAAGATTATAGAATAAAACAAAACTTACTTGGCTATGTGCGCAACCGTTGAAATTACAAGGGACAAGAATAAGTTGCTTTCGATATACTCTTGTAATTCTTATTAGGAAACTGGCCCATAGACATAAATATGCTGACTTTTTATACTTTACACCACTTGTGGTGCAACGCTATGTTAAGTTTGTGCGGATATGTGCAACATCCAGAAAAACTCGAGAAAGACCCACCGTTTTAACGGTCGACTCACCATTATTTTCTGAATCGATTTAAGTTTGTCTATTCGCCGATCCATCTTATTTTTCTATGTTCAACGTACAGGCCGCAATTTTTGAGATATTTTGATAAAATTTGGTGTACTGGCGCGTTTTGGCGCAAGAGCGAATGCTGTTTTTGTGGCTTTTCTTAATTGAAACTCAGTGCCAAGTTCGATAATCAACTAACTTGAATGTCAACAGCAAGCAAAACATAAGAGGCGGCTTGGTTTATACGAAAGCCAATGACACTAAGTTTGCAAAGGAGAAAGTAAACAAGTGAAAGATGGTTTCTTCACTAGGCAAATTCTTATGAAGGGGCGGAGTTTAACCAAAATTGTGTTTTCTTTAAATTCTCTTTAAAAAAAAAAGCCGCAAAAAAAAAGCAAATGAGCTTTAAAAATTATCCATTACAAGAAAAACGACAAAATTCTATGGATTTAAGTTGACAATTTTGTAAATAGTCGTTTTCCCAGTATTCTCTTCAATTCTTACTTCTTATGTAATTCATAGCCTCACGATTAATTCAGTCACTGTAGCTAAGAAAAATTGTAGATCACATTTGCTGAAAATAAAGCACTTTGTATTCTATTCCCGTTTGTTTCCTTCTCTATCCAACATAAAATCTACTACAAAAGTAACTTTTTCATAGAGTAGATATATTTTTAACTGAGTAAAAATACAAGGTGCTGAAAGTAATAAAAGTACCTTTTAAATTATAACAACGTTCTTGGAAAGGAGTTTATATATATCTGAAAAAAAAAATATATTTAGATTCTTGAAATATTAGTTTGAAGTTTGGTTTCTTTTTGCAAGAAACATTAATTAACATGAACTGTTTACATACTTATTCAAGAACATTGCATATAAACGTAATTCTATATTATTATAAATAGAAAAAAGTAAAGGGTATTAGAATTTCTAAAATCTATATGATGTGCATAGGGAAGGAGGATCTAAAAATAAAAACATCTGATTAAAGATAAACATCACAACTGGCCATGTAAACTGGGTTATATATTTAGATTTCCAAAGGATTTATTTAAAAGAATGTTGAACAAAAAGTAAGGGTGTCATATTTGACTGGGGCCGAGTCCTGCATACCTACCACCTCTCATTTTATCATGCCACACTTTTACATTTAGTCACGTAAAAGTGACTGGGATAAAACTTATTTTCTTTCTTTTATTTTGCTTAAATAAAAGTTTACGTGAAGCATAATACCTATATTTTTATTTTTTATGGTTCTTAGTCCGTTACATATCGCATTCTGCTCTCTACAACGCCTTATTTGACACACACGTCGACAGCATTGCTTCATCATGTCGAAACCTTAGTCATATGTCGCTCAGTAGCAACGTGATTGTTAAGAAAAATGTAATTTAATCAATCGCTTCGTGACGTCCGACATTTTTACTTCAAAATTAACATACTCAACTTGTCCCCGAAATTGTTAAGAAAAAATGAATTAATAATAACTCATTCACGCCATATACAATTTATAGCTTGACGCATTGTTCTCTCTAAGTCTTTTTATTTGATACCAATTTGATCGTATCACATTGTAACGTCCACCACACGCTTCATTTAAAATGAGCATATTTTTAGTTAGATGATGTAGCTTCATGTGAAGAATTTGCAGAATAATTTTCAACACTCTGTCTTGTTAACGTTATATGTGAACAATGAGTAGGAAACTTTAAAAAAGTGGAATAAATAAAAATTTGATATGAATTTGATTTGTTTAGAACTTTGTGAAGCCCCGACGGATTTGCCTCGTTTTTGAACATAAGCAATAGGGCCATCCTAAGATAAATGCAGAAAATTTCAACCTTCTATCTTCCACGATTTATGAGCAAAGAACAAGAACCCAAAAATTTTTGGTTAGAGAAACAGAGGTTCGTTCAGTTTATCAATTTTCATTATCCGCCTGCGTGCAAAAGAAATCCAAAGTTTTTACTAAATTTGGGGACGTTACCTTAACTTTTGCGAGCAGGGGAGCGTTAACAACACTCACCATATACACGGACAGACGTGACAGGCCAATTTCAAATATCACGCTTATCAAGAATGTGTATACTTTATACGTTTATTTATTTATTTATTTTATTCCACTTATACTAGAAACTCGACTAAACAAATAACAGTCGAGTTCAATAGGCTTTTAATGCAAAACTAATATTAATTAACAATAAAGTTGAGTATAAGCATAATAAAACAAATAAGAAGAAAAAAAGAAGAAAAAAAAGCATGTTCACTATCAGCATAGGAGCACACTTACAACCGGTACAGGACCAAATTGCAAATGAACCCCTAAGCCATCGCAAACATGCATAAGCCTGGCAACCGATAATAAATTGACAATAATTCACTTTCGAAACGTAACGACTTTTTAAGGATAAAAGCTAGTTTAAATACGACATAGGTAAGTCGCGCGTATTAAGCAATGTTGCTTTAATGGACTTTAAAGAGTCCGATAACGAGAATAAGTGGTAGACGTCATTTAGGTTCTTGCAAACGACTCTGAGCGGATTGAACAGCTCATATTTAAATTTACATTGATTAAGCTTAACCAAGATAAAATGCCTAGAGAAGCGGTTAGGGACATTAAAGCTTATTTTACCATGAAGGCGAGTCAATATCACCATTTATTAATTTAATTAGAAAGGAAACGCCAAGAACAAACCTACGTTTCTCAAGAGACGGTAGGGACAGCAGAAGCAACCTGTTTTCATACGGAGGAAGAGAGGCAATCGGATCCCAACCCAAATTTCTAAGGGCAAACAGCAGGAATTGCTTTTGAACAGATTCAATTGAATCTACGTAGCACCTACATGAAGGAGACCACACAACTGAGGCATACTCGAGTATGGGTCTAACCAAACATATGTACAGCCTTTTCGTAATGTAGGGATCATCAAGCTCCTTGGACCACCTTTTTATAAAACCAAGCGCGGACCTAGCTACGTTATACGTCTAAAGCTTCCTTTTGGCTGTTGCAAACATTGTGACACAATGAGTATACTCCCCTCCTCCAGTATTGAGTATAACAGTTTTATATCTAATCAAAATTTTATTTATGGCTTTTAAGTTCTATTTATTAATGAACGTAGCGTTTCTAGGGTAATGTTGTACTTGTTTTTGACAAACTAAACATGACAGCGTAAGATTAACATTTTGTCCAGTATAACTCACAGGTATTAAGCAGGACCAAAAAAAGTAATTTCATGACCTTGAACTGGCAAAGTAAATGCAGAGAGTAAGCAACAGTTTTTTTTTTCCGAATGTTTTCAATAAAGTTTGAACATACTTTTCTTAGATAAACTATATTGCCGTAACTGTATAGTTTTTGAGATTTCTATGCCAATTTTTTTTTAAATCAGCGTTTCACCTTCAAAATAGTGCCACAGAAACCGAAACTAATGGTAGCCCGAGCTACATTATGAATCTTGCTGCGGACTTTTGCTGTGCATCGTTCTGGTGTAAGACGACGCCTGTTCTATTCTATATTCTTTATCTCAAGTGCGCATTAATATCGCATTTGTTCACTAAAGCATAAAGGGGGAATTAACCGCATACCACGATTTCAGAATATCGCGATGCGCGATTCTCCCAACATACGCGAATAACGTCTTCGTTAACGTCTACTCTTCGTCTACGATTTTTTTCCCACATTATGTGACCGCCTTTTCATCGCGATATGAATGTCTATGCGTGATATTCAGTTTCTACAGTGTTTACCATGAGATATTCAGTGTCTATAGATGCTTATCATAGAACGTTGAAAATTGCATTTTCGACATTCATCACTTTTGTTGCTTGAGTTGAAGAAATCTTCTGCGGATGCCAGTCAAACACTTTTAGAAACTTATGGTAATGTTCTTCCGTCATATCGCAATTGTCGGTTTTGTCTTCAACGGTTTGAACGGGTGGTGATTTTGATGGCAAAGAAAGGCTTGCAGAACCAAAAAAGTTCGAAAACACTTAATTGCAAGACTTATTAGACGAAAGCCAATCTCAACCTCTCGATAAACTTTCGGACAGCTTATTAGTAAATAAATCAATAGTTTCAACAAAATTGTACCAATTTTTATCCATAAATGATTATTCAAGTAAAAAAATGGCCAAAATTAATGCAACCACCTAATGAAACTGTTCTACGATTGAAGATTTTAGCATGTTGGTAATATGTCGGTATCTTTTAAGAGAGAGGAAGAATTCCGTTGACTTTATCAAAGATTCATCGAAAGAAGCTCTGCTCCTTCTTACCCTAATCATAAGCACATAGTAATGTATAGCGAATTTTTTCAGGTATTTTGCCGTATCTTCGAAACACTATTATTTTCGATTGAATAAATCTATTTCGCAGGGTTTGGTTTTTTAATTATCTAGGGACGGTCACTTTACAGGCCCAGAGTACTAGGTCTTGATATGGTAAATATTATGAGAGCAACGCAAATCACCGACAATGCTACGAAGCTTATCTTATAGCGTTGATCTGAAGGGATCTATGAAAAAGCGGAAAGAATCGCGAACAAAATAGGAAAGATTGGTAAGGGTATGCGGGAATGGCTCTCTTCGCCATAATCAGTGGTTAGAGAAGAATAGAAAAAGATAAAACTATTTAGTAGATTAGCAACCGGTATAGAGAAATTGTAAACAAAACTCACTTATTTAAATGAATGAAGAAACCTGTAAGGAATTTTTAAGTGAATAGTAAAAAAAAAAAAATGCTCATAAACCCTGTTGTACTTTTATGTATCGACTAAAAACTGATAAAGAAAGAAAAATTAGAAAATCACTATGAAATTAGTTTCGCAATGGAGAAATGTTTATTTAAATATAACTGAGTGACAAAGTTCGTAGTCGATTTGTGTTCTGAGTAGTGCGTGTTTTCTGTTCGTCTGCGATTTTTAATTATTTCGGCATTTTTGTGTATTTAGCTGGTGTCTTTTCAGTGTTTTTGCTAAACTGGTTATCGCGGATATTGCGGATACGTTATGTGCTTTTGTTTCCTCTATATATAATAAAAAAATAAAACAAAAAAAAAAGAAATAAAAATAAAAAAATTGAAAAATATTGACATTTTCCTTTAGTATCTCCCAATCTTTTTCCAGGGAGTGGTCTTTTCCTAAATTACTAAATAATAGGCAACTATAAGGCATAACGGTACGGGGCAGCCAGATAATAACTTAAATAGAGTTCATCTATTAGCGGACATATCTTCACAAAGATAAAACATTAAAAATTCGGAGTTTCCCATGTTGCCAAACAGTAACATCACTCCTATTGACAAAAAATGTATTCTTATTTCTGTGCTACAGTGCTCCATCTTGTGCTAACTGTGGTGTTCCTCCACATGCTGGAAGCTGTACCCGTAGCTTCTGCTTACAATGCAATGATCAACACTTGGCGTTAGACAAACAATGCCCACGTTTTATACATATGCGTGAAAGTCTAAAAATCGAAATTACCGTAGCGTGGGCGAAGTGCGACGCAAGTACCGGGAAATTAATCCATCTGAAACCCAAAGAATTAAGAAAAGTAATACCTACGCTGCTGTCGCCTCGCAAATCGAACCTAATAAGCCTTTAACTCCAAATCCTTCCAACGAAAAACCTGTGGTACCATCAACCAAATATTATATTGCGAAACCAGTTGCATTACTAACCAAAAATAATATTGAAAAAATGGAAACAACAGCAAATACTGAAAAAATTAAAACAACAACACGTATCCTAAAATCTAATAAACTAAATTCCCCAAAATCAACAGCTCTCAACTCTAGTCAAAAAATTACAATTTGTAATGACTCCAATCTTTCATCCCTTAATCGACCTTCAATTTCAAATTATTCACGTGCGCCCACTCGTTGCTCTTCAAATGTACGCAACCATCAACAGATTATTATGCTGGTAAGAAGAAATTATTCAGCCAAAATTCCAATAGCGACCTTTTCGACGGAGACGCTGACATGTCAACTTAGGCCGCCTACCGCTCCATTTCCATGTCACTACAATTAAATAAAGTTTTCAAAATTATACAGTGGAACTCTAACGCACATATTAATAATTTTAATGACCTCCGTACACCCATAAGTGATTTTAATCCAACCTTTATATCCCTTCAAGAGACCCATTGTAGAAGCTCTTTTAATCCTATTCCACCCAAATCATATACTGGATACATCACGAATGCTGTTCAAAACAAACAAGGAGTTGGTGTTTTCATAAAATTAAATTTAACCTCATACATACAACCGTTGCAAATAATCTTAAACATAAACTTTACAATCCTTTCGATCTATATCCCACCTTCTCAATCGTTTTCTCGGCAAGTACTTTACAATTTATTGTCCGTTCTTTCCCCCCCCACTAATTGTATGCGGCGAATTTAATAGGTGGAATACCATCTGGTGCTCAACAATGAACCACAGTCGTGGTACTGTATTAGAAAAGGCCTTCATTCAAAGCAATCTATGCATTTCGAATAATGGAAAACCAACGTACTTTTCAACTCATCACATCTTCTCCCATATTGATTTAACATTTTGCTCTCCGTCACTTCTTCCTTTGGCTTCCTGGTCTATTTCTGATGATCTACATAATAGCGATCACTATCTAATCATAATCGATCTTAGGATTCCTTGGTGGAACAACACGCTTTCGTTTTTGAGGAAAAATAAAATGGATCTATGATACCGCTTTAAGAGATGTCCTGATCAGGATAATTTGTTATTATACAAAAAGGCCAATAATGCTCTATTTAGGAAGGAATTACGAAAATCAAAGGCACTTAGTTTCGAACTTTTTTCGAGAGGAATTCACAGAAATACATCAATGAAAGTTGTCTGGAACAAAATCAACAGACTTAATGGGACCTCTAATCTGAACGAAATTTTGCCATCTGTACTCCCAATGGAAGTTTAACTGATGCAGATGAGATTTCTAATTACTTTGGACAAATGTGGTGCGAGTAGTCCTCTTACAGCAACTTCTCCATTGCTTTCATCGAAAATAAAAGGACTCCAATTTCTCTTTCAAATGCTATGGACAGATGTGCCTTGTCCCTGGAAAATTGCTTATCTACCTTAGAACTTGAAGGTTTTCTCTCTAAATAGAAGGGGAGGACACATGGTCTAGACCGCATCTCCTACCAAATGATCAGTGCTATGTCTTAGTCTAGTGAAAAGAAATTACTAGACCTATATAATACGGTATTTTTGACTGGCCATATACCCTATATGTGGAAACTGGCAACAGTTGTTCCAATTCCAAAGTCAAAAAATGTGTCCATCGCATCGGATTACCTTTCTTTTATCTTGCCTCTCAAAGGTTCTGAAAAAGATTACGGCATTTAGATTATCTTCGTTTCTTGAGTCCAAGAACCTGATTACAAAGCAACAAGTTGGTTTCAAGCGGGGTAGAAAGTGCATCAACGCTCTTTTACACATTGATTATCTTACAAGCAAAGCAATTTTCGAACGGAATCATGTACAATTCTCTCAATTGATTTCGAAAAAGCATTTAACAGAGTTGGTCTTCATGTTATCTTAAGACTCTTGAAATCATAGAATGTTGGACCCAAAATCTTCAACTACATTAAATCATTGATGTCGCATCGGCGGTTTAAAGTTAAAATCAATAATCATCTCTCTGATTCCTTTCCGCTAATGAATGGCATTCCGTAAGGATCTCCTCTTTCTGTCACGCTTTCCAGATCGCCAGCAAAATTCTTTGCCGTGTACCGAAAATCGGACATTGTCTTTACGCGGACGATGTTTACAGTTTTACAAAAGAAAAAGATAGCACGAGGGCAATCCACATCCTCGGACCTACTGGACGAGAGATCTCCACATGGGCAAACTCGTCAGGGGATAAAAATTCTATACAAAAATCAAAAAAAATATACATTTGTCGAGAGCAGGTATGCGATGCAGGAAATCTACTGATGCATATTAATGACTTACCAGTACAAAACGTGCAGACGCTTCATATCCCCGGGCTTACGTTTTCCAACGAATATCATTGGAAAAGACATTGTCTTCGGTTAAAAAATTCTATTTTAACAAGGATGAATTGCATACTGTACGTTGCTTAAAAAAGTCATACGCACATTAACACCTTTGCTTATTTTACCAAAATGCTTGTTTTAAGCAAGCTGACTATGCTTTGATAATTTATGGCAATAGTTGCAAATCTAATATCAACATCCTCAAACCGATCTATCACCAAGCCCTCAGAGCAAGTTGTTATGCTGTTCGGACAACGCCCATAAATAATATTATAATATTTGAAACTGGTCTGCCAGATTTAGAAAATAGACTTTGAGTGTTAAACCTCCATGGATTTTGAAAGACTGCTCTTTTGACATTCACATGAAAGAAGATACTCGAAATTACGTCTTCAGGAATCTAATAGCTGAAAAAACTCAAGTACTGGAGAGTAACGGTTGGAATCTTTTATACACAGACGGCTCAAAATCTTCTGGTCTGCCACCTGCTTGTGTCGTGGTAGATGATGCTTCAGAACAGGTTCTTCTCAATTACATATTTCATGAAAGTACTTTTACTTTCACAAACGAAGCCAGAGCTATCCTTCCCGCCACGAACCTCTCCCATGAAGACAAACTCAAAACCATCATTGTTACTGACAGTTTGTCTGTATTAAAAACTATACGGAACCTTTCGACATCGAGATGGAGCACAATGAACAGATTAAGGAATATCATTACAACACTCGGCGAAAAAATTAAAATATTATGGGTACCTAGTCATAACGGTTTATTGAGAAATGAGCAGGCTGATCGAGCGGCGAAGTGTGCTGCTTCTGCACTTCTAATCATGAATGATGTCACGAAAAAGTTGGATTTTCAAAGATCTATTGGAAGAAAAGTTGAAGAGAAAATTACAGAAGGAAATCAACAATATCATCATCAGCGCTACTCTTTTATTAATCCTCCTTTTTATTAACTCCACCTTTATATCCAACAAATGTTGAGAAAATCAAGCTGTAAACATTTTCGAGAGTTCGCCTTGCTCATGCAATTGCAACTCACCAATAAATCTTGAAGAAGTCTTCCTCGCAATCTGCAATTGTGGACAAATTCTCACTATAAAACGCATTCTCTGTGACTGCCTTAACTTTACCTTGGTTAGAAGCATTGGATTTGGAACGATTAACCCTAAGGACATTCTACAATCAGCTGCAGAACATAATTACAATACAATATATTACTTTATCAAAACTACTAGCAATATTTAATGTTCTTTTATAAATTAGAGCCGATAGCCTGTGTTGCTAGTGCCCAATGTCTTTTTTTTAGTCTAAGAATTTATTTCATTAGCCTAAAATTATAATAATAATAATAATGACAATAATAATAACTGAGTGAGAAATGCATAAAACAAATATAAATAAGTTAAAATCCTATAGCGGGCCATCGTCCAGCATTAAATACCATAAACCACCCTATAGTTATACGGCGGTCGGAAAAATGGTCCAATCCGAATCAGTTTGAATATGTTCCGTTCTTGGGCCAAAACACAACAGTGTTACAAATTTCGTCAAAATGTATCAAAAAGTGCTGTCAGTAATGAGACAAAAAAATGGAGAGACAAGCTAACATCGATTCACGAAGCGATTCTGAATCGGTCGGTGTAATAAAATGTGCGCCTATCTCACGTCCTCTTAGGTATTGCATACGTTCGCACAAACGTAACTTGAAGGTATAACAAACAAACAGCATAAAAGCGAATTAATTTCATGCATTTCTATCTGAACTTGCTCTCTGTGTCGTTTTGTCTAGTCTGTCAACTTATATTTGGCGGTTTGTTTTCAAGAAAATAGAAGGGGATAGAAGGGGTTATATAACATAGAGAAAATTATCATAATTAACAGAAATTTTTGTTTTACTAAAAGAGGAAAATAAATGAGTGACTAAATGCTGATAAAAGAAGCACTTAATGAAAGAGCTGATGACGTGTAATGAAATGTAAAAATGGGAAGAATAAAATAAATTCGGAGGCTCTCAAGCGTGACGCCTTAACAAGTTCTCTGCGCCTGTTATAGTAGTCAGAAAAAAGGGGTACGAAAATCGTGGCTTACCAAAGTAGCTTTCTATAACCATTTCTTTGTCTATCCATCGACTCCTCTACATGTGTTGCCGAAATGCATTTTCGCATTTTAAACAAATTAAAGATAGCTTCCACTTCTGCTCATATTTCAAAGAAAAAGTTAAAATATCCAGAACATAAATTTACTCCAGGCTTTGTAAAATTTTTGGAATTTGAAAAAAATCAATCCAAACGCATAGTCCTCCCCACAAATACTCTCGCCACAATCAAGAAAAATTACAGCATCTACACCAGGTAATGATTTGACAGAGTTAAAGGTTACTGTAGATATTATCCTCTGGCGTCTCTAGAGTAGAAAAGTCGACATCTTACAGGCTGCTTTTGAATGTAAAATTTTGTCTCAGATTTTTCTACTTTCATTCCACTAGTTCTTATCAGTTTAATAGAGTCAAAAATTTGATTTAGTCTTAGTCTTTATTGTAATCCGAAAGTCTATAAGCCCTTTCCCACATTGTACTTATGAAAAAATCATTTAAACTTTACAAATACAATTAAACTTTATTTTGCAAATTTCTAAAATTAAGCTTAAAAACTTTCTGTGTCGATTGTGAATTGAGACTTGAAAGTAAAAAATATAAAAAATAGTTTTCATTTTCGTATTAAAATTGAAAATGATTATATATAATACGTGCCCACGTCAGACTTTCCAATCGCCGCCAGTATTTCAAATGTGACATACGCAGATGGCAAGCGAAAAGCCCACACCGTCTAGTAATCCCAGGAATGTTTCCTACAAACTACAAATTCAGGTCCACAATATTTCACTTTGGCTGAGCACATGGACAGTTAAAATACATGGTGAACAATTTACGTGTAACACGTTCACGCTAAATAAGGATTCTTGTGCTTTACTATTTTTATATGGCAATAAAACCCATATCAATACTAATACCCTCCACAAATCCGTCATGTCCACATTTGCATGAATTATGATCAAACTACCCTTTGACTTACGCATTAACCAACAAGATTAACATAGAAAAATTATATAAAAGCTAGACGCCAGCACTACAATATCAACCTAAGTCTTTTCCCATTGTTGCTACGGCGTCGTTCGTTAGTAACCAGACTATGTTTATTCCACAAATTATTTTTTTTGTAGACTCTCCAAACACATATAGTTTCTTATTTTTTCATTTAAATAGCATATCGGTATTCTTCTATGGTTCCCATTGGGGGACAATCATCTTTGTAAACTTCCTCACCGTACCCTTCGAATGAACTGTAAATTAAACACGTAATTAAAAAAAAAATTCTATTAAGTTTTATTTTTTTTCTATTCCTAATCGCCATAAATATAATTGAAGTATAGAAATTATAAATAAAATTACTATACGTTGTATATATTAATATTAAATATTCATTGCCGCAAAAGCATATTAAGACCTGATATTTAATTAATTTTCAATTCCGCTATAAAATTTTCGAAAAGAAAAAAAAGTAGTGATTAAAATTTTAAAATAAATATTTAAAATTTTTAATTAAGCGAGCGAAAAAAACCTGTTAACCTCAAAATACACACGTGCAGGCTTTAAATAACATATTCTAGTCATTTTCTAACTAGAAATAATAAGTAGAGCACAGATTTTATATTTAACAGAACTTAAATAATTAATTTGAAAACATGAATTTTTTTACACCACCTCCAAAATTGAAAATAAATTAAAATGAACCTAATAATAAACAGTTCCAATCGAACATCATTTAAAATGCATTAGAGTTTTGAGATTTTTTTTTTTATTTTGAATCATGTTTTAATTATGCTCATTTAAATACATACAAATTTCTATTTCACTTGTTTTACCTAAAATACAATTTGTGTAATCATTAAAATCAAAATTAATTTAAATTCCCAGAATTGTTGCTCCCACAACCGTAGAGTCTCTAAGCAGATATGTAGTAACTAATTACCTAACATTAAACATTAAAAAACCCTTCTCACTTGAGATATGAATGAAATTCGCATCAATAAACAGAATTATTCATAAAAATTAAATCATCAAAGGGTTCGCAAAGTTTTATAAGGTTTGGTAAGGTTACAATAACAACGGAAGATGAACAACATTTTTATACTTTTTTTCACTATTTTCAAACGTGCATGAGCATCTTTTAAATTTTCAATACTCCTGTTTGTATTAACTATTATATGTATTAAAATTTTCCGTTTACGCTTATCAAAGCCTTCAATTGTGCCATTAAGCCAGTATTTTTTCCTATATTGGATGTGTACATATGATACGGCAAAGCTGGGCCGCGGATAACGATCAAAGCGGATTAAAAGTGAAACGGGATATGTTGTGCTTTCAAATTTCTTCTTCCCGAAAATAAAAAAAAAAATATTAGAAATTCTTTTCTGTAAAATATGGTTTACAATTAATTCGAAAATATGACGTGTTCAATTAATTATTACATAATTTGCGTAGTGAATAGCTTGCATCCCCTTGAGTTCCTCTTCAGCCACACCGACGTATGTCATATAGCCCGGGAGTAAGCATAATTGCTCGTCGATGCGCGTAGTCTGTTCGAGACAAACTTACCGCGTTCAAATGTTTGCTTTTAAACATTGCTCTTGCGGAAACCTGCAGTTTAAACTTATTGCAATTGGAAGCTATTAAACCTAATTTCTTTAGTCGTTTTATTTCGTAAGGCATATTCACTTTGTTCCACATATCTTTCATCTTTACTCGTTTTTGGCGCTAAACTGTCTAGCTGCTTCCTAATTTTTCCTTTCAGAATTTCTATTTAGCCTTCAAATTGCGCAACACCTTTTTCTAGTTGTGCATAAAAAAAATCTTCGATTTAGTTTAGCCTTTCTATCAGCTTAAGATCCTTGTCAACGGTACCTTTTTGAGATATGGTACTCTGAACAGCGTGAATGAAAATGTTGAAGAAAATCTACCCCTGATAATTTATATCACCAGCGCAAACAAGAAAGTAGTTTAAGCAACCTATTAAAAATATATAGTGTATTGAGCTAAGCACTATCCAGTAAGATGCTTGTGTACGTGAATTCTGAAACTGCTGCTAGCTTACGGTCCACTAAAGTTAATGGATTTCATTTTCACTTTTATATATTTTTTTTATTATTACATTCATAATACAATTTGTTGCTTTTATAGTAGCCACCGACCGAACAACCATAGCGCCGAGTGCAGCACACCAACAATTTTGGTTTAATTTAGTTTAAAGTCATTGGCCTCGTCGTGCAAAGTGCAAAAACAAAACAAATTAAAGTAACATTATAAAGACTGACATGCAAACATACGTAAAGAAAATCACACTTTTAGAAATGTGAACATTTTATATTGAATTTTTTTATATGTTTTGCTTAAAGTGCATATATAAAACTGTGTACATATAACAAGCAATAACAATATTCACGCTATATTTTCTCATGAGAATTGTTTTACAAGCGAATGGCCATATAAAACAATACACATCCGCATGTATAATAATAATAAAAAAAAAATATTTCTTTCTTGTTGTGTTTTTTCTATTTTTTTAATTGTACACATTGTGACCACGTTTCTCCGCAATGCAGACGTGCGAACATTATTCATAATCAAAAGAAAAAAAATGTAAATAAAAAAGTTAAAGATTGTTTTTTCCGACACCTAAAGCCAAAACGAATTAATTTGTGTAACAAAACCATACCCAAAATCTGAAAGGAAAATCTTTTTTGTATTTATGCTTGCTGTTCCACTTGAGCCTCTCTTGAGAGTAGTTGAGGCCAAAGTGAATTCAGGAAAAAATTATAGAAATGCTGCAGAAAGAAAGTAAACCAGTAAAGCAAAGAATAAATTTTAATAAAATGCTACGCCATGTTTGACTATTTCTACACGACTATGCTGGGATCCCTTAGGGTGCAATATCACTAAGGTCTTGTACGATTTTCGTCGTCTCTGCCGAAGAAAATAAAAAGGAAACAAAAAAAAAAAAAAAAGCATTAAACTTCTGCTTTATTTAGCTTGACTAGAGTTTATTTATTATTGGTTTGCTGAATAGCTCTTCCTGGAGTTTATTTCAAGTGTGTTGTAATGTAATAAATATTTTTTCCCATAGACTAGTTGATGAAAAAGTCTTGATAATTGTGAAAATATCAAATATTTACATTAAATGCGTTTATGAAGAAAATATTTCGGTGTGTTTATGATGACGAGTACAAGCACGTCTACCAATGACAAGGAAGTACAAGTTTTTAAAATTTCAAATATAAAAAATAAATAAAATTTTAGAGCTTATAAATTTGAAAAACCTTTTCTTTAAAGGAATTTTTTTAAGCTTTGAATATATTTCGGACAACTTAAACAAATTTAGTAAAACTTCTTATTAAAACTAAAAGTCAACAGTGTAAAGTTAGGCCAAGTTTTGCTATGCGACATGTTATTAAATAAACGAACTATATCTTAATTTTTTACTGGGCAAGATTCCTTTTTCCACATTACATCCAAAAGATTATTCTTAATGAAAATGTTACGTTCAGCTAAGTCTTGTCAGCGCAAGAGCTATGTATTACATGAACCACTTAAAGCTACCAAAAATTCGTCCGAAAATTTTAACGAATTAAGATGAAAATTATTGCTTATATTCAGTCAGGAAAGTATATCCCCCTCTAGCCACGTGGCCCTGCTTAATAGAAATATGTTGATTGTTGGAGGTAGAATATCGAAGAGAATAAATTAACCGTAGCAATGAAATATGTATTCTTTTAAAGTTAAGAAAGAAAATTTTAATTAAAAATTTTAATGTTTAGGATAAAAACAACCCACAAGGCGCTAAGTAACTTCAGCTAATGATCTTTGCAAAGCTTAACTTTTACTACTACTACTACTACTAGTGTGCTTCAGATTAATCTAATTTCCCTTTTGTCAGTTTTGCCTTTCCCACTCTATTCTCACCATAAAAGTTTTTATTTTTTTTCGTTTTGTTTTATTCCTTTGTGAAGCACAAGTATGTTGAAGTATATTTAGCTGTAATGTGTCGCCATTTTCTTTTTCATAAAAAGATAGAAAATACTGCTCACCATAGCGGAAAATATATATTGCGTTACACTATAATGTAAAATGCATTGCTCGCTGGCATAACGTTTTTATGCCAAAGCTGTCGCTGTTACATTTGATGTTATAGAAAATGTGGGCACTACAGCATGGACAAATATGCAGCAGCATTCAACAACAAATAATATCACTTTTTTTACGGTTTTGATTTGCTAGACATTTAATTTGTCGCGTGTGTGGCTGGAATATTGCAGACAATATAACGTTTTACACCTTTTCGTTATTATTATTTTTAGGTTTTGTCTCCTCTTTCATGCTCAACAACCGGCAAATGTTAAATGTTCTACAATTGTTAATGTCTATAATATGTTGTGCCGAGTTGCCTTTACCAGCATCATTACCAACACCAAAACCACAACAACGAATTGTATAGCATTTTGCCCTTAAGGTTAAATGCTTAAGTTTATTTGGCTTGGCTTTCTGCCAACATCAAGACAACAAGACAACAATATTTACAAGCAACATAAAAATGGGAAAAAGAATTTAACTGAAATTCTGAATGAAAGTTCGTTATTAATTTGATAGTAATTGTTAGCTTGTAAGGTGTTTAAAATAGCTCGCAACAATTGCCTACTTTCTGGCTTGATCGATAATTACAGTACGATGGTATGCTTTTAAGCGCAAGCAAAAACTATTTGAAATATTTTCATTCGTGTAATTGTCGCAAGTTTATTTGAAATAACTCATTAATATTTCATTTTATTTAAATTAACTTTTCAACTGACAAATTTTTGCATTTTCGATAATTACTTTGATATAAATTTTCCTCATGTAAGAGAGAAATTGTATCATTTTACATTTTGTATGTTTCTATTTGTTTTCTGTTATCTGTATTTGTACACTTGCCATGCATGCCTACCAAGCAGTCAATGTCAACCTAATGCAATATGCATGTATAGGCAAAGAATGAACAAAAAATTGTACTCCGCATGCTGGCAATGCCACGGCATGGCATCCTTTTCTTTTTCGTTTTTCTTTCTTTTAGCAGCTTTACGC
The DNA here is from genome assembly GCF_014805625.2 of Glossina fuscipes. Classification (NCBI taxonomy): domain Eukaryota; kingdom Metazoa; phylum Arthropoda; class Insecta; order Diptera; family Glossinidae; genus Glossina; species Glossina fuscipes. The sequence continues at coordinate 872,480 of NW_023998485.1, forward strand.
ATTAACTGTCACTCATTTATTTAAATTTTAATGGTTTTATCCATAAATAAGCGAATTTCTACACATTCTCATATAGCGACGTAGAAGGTTATTTTGTACAAAACTGTTGCACATGAAAGATTAGTTGTTGAGTTAATTTCTTTTTAAAACTAAGTTTAACATATTTATTAAAATTCACAAGCTTAAGGCATAGAATTTTTCAAAAGGCATCTATTCCTAAACATATTCACAAATTTTATAGAAAACTAATTAAATCATTGTCTGGCGCTCATTTGCATCTTTCTATGCCTTAGGATCTTTTATATTGGTTTTTTCTTCTCTCCTTTTCAATCAATTTTTTTAATTGTTTTTTTAGTGTATAAATGTTGTTTTTATTATCAAATCCGAAGATTAGCCAGTCGACTTTTATCGACTCAAGTCGCGTACCTAAAAGTTCCATACTAAACTTACACAGCAGGGTGAAAATAATCACTTGAGTGCCAAATTACTTTCTGCTGTCATTGCCGTATCGCAACGATGATGCATTTTTGATGAAAACCGCTAGATTAAGCTCATTAAATGTATGACTGAAGCCAAGAGAAGCATTACATGTCAGCAAGTGTATGAAGAAATTGTTAGTTTTTCCGTGTACGTGCTCCGTATGTTTTTGCAATAAAATTCTTAGCAAGTCTTTATAGGCATGAGAGGATTCTTTAGTAGCACCGCGGAGCGTAAATCGATGATATTTGAAATTAAACATTTCACAAGAAAAATACATATATTCGAAAAGAAACTGCAAACATTAAGAAAAAGGAATTAAATGCTTACTGAAAAATTGGTAAAAGGCATCTTTAGAGGAGTCTTTAGGGGCTTTCGAAGTATTGACTTTAACGTGTGGTTTTTCAATGCTTTTCAAATCCGAATTTTCTTACACCAAGTTGATTTTTTAACTAAGAAGATACACAAGGCAATTAATAATTAATAACGGAGAAGAAGTCCAATTGAATCTGAACAAATACTTATTCGAAATCTTCTTAACTAAATGTTTTCTCCCAAATTTGTTCGATCAATTTTTTTTGTATTATTCTATATTCGTTTTGGCGATTCGAACTGTGTATTGTATCGTTTTGTATTATTGAAAGTAAATTTATGATTATAGCAAAAAGAAAATTATTTATACTTCTCTCGATGCAGATAAAGCTAATGAAAAAATAAATTCCGTATTGACATTATGCAAGAGATAGAACACAACTTATCTGCACATGACTCCATTTCAATGCAGCCTCTCTGCAAAATAAACTGTGTTTGTCTTTTATCTTAATGCAGCATTTGGTTAAGATAATGGTGGGCCTATGATGGTAAGTTATATGCGAACACATGTATATAGATGATCGTGAAAGGGCAAGAAAAAAACCATGAAAGAAGTAGAAGCGTATTTAAAGGAATGGCAAACCCTAATGCAGGAGAAAAAGATGAAAAAAATTATGCTCAAATTTAAATAAATTCTCAAAATTTAAAAGCACTTTAACAAAGCAGCATAAATTATGAAGATTCAACTCTTCTTAATTTATATTGAAACGATTGCACAATTTTTGGGTAAGCACTTGTTAGGTTTTTTTGGTTGGTTAAACATTAATCTGCTTCTTATAACAAGCGTTAACCTAGTATGCTGAAAACGTACATAAAACAGTATAAGAAATATGAAGAATTAGAGGATAAGTTATTTGAATTTAATTCTTTATAGGTAAAAATATAATAAGTTTAATAATTACATTTTTAAACAATGTACTAAACGACTTTGATAATTTTTTGAGTATTTACGTAAGCTTTTGTTTTTTATTTTTTTTTAATTTGTAAACCTTACTTGATCTTAACTTTTTCTTTTCAGATTGACCACAATACCAAAAAAAAGCAATTAATATTAAAGTATACGTCACTGCCACGATCACAGAAATAAATATGAAATTGCATAGCTGTAAGCCATCATTTCTTTATATCATTCATTGTCGGATACAGAACCAGGATAAGGGAAATTTGTTATTTTTTTTTAAAGCACCAGCTGCAGATGAGTGAAATATCATACAAGTAACAAAATAAAACCAAGCAGAAAGCGCAAGTATAAAATTAGTTACTTGAACTAAACCGCATAAGGAAACCAAATTAGAAAATCAATGCAAAAAACCACAGAACTCTTGGGTTGTAACATTTCTAGATAATAAGTTAAAAAAATTAATATTAATACAACAAACAACAATAATAATATTAAAATTAATATGTAATACTAGAAAAACACTCATATACTCGCCATTTACGAATCAAAGAATGTTTTTTCTTTAAATAAAACACAAAAACAACAACAAAACATCTTTACGAAACTTAGCAAAATTAACGTCATAAATTATTTACGATGCTATTACACAACGATTTATACAAAAGACAACTCTATTTGACACCCAAGACATGCCGCAGGAAAAGCATGAAGAGCTTTAAAGTTTTATCTAGCCATAGAAGGAAATGTAATTTTCAATACTTTAAAAGCAAAGAAAAACCGCCATCAGTACAGCAACAGCAACATTCGAGGAGATTGTTTTTTCAAAATCAAGAGACTTGTAACTTCACAACTATTAGCAATGGTAATTCATATAAAGCAACAACACATCAGCAAAAAGAAATGCAAGATAACCAACAAGCAAAGCAACGGCAACATTGCGAAAACTATAGTTTAAGACTGGGTCTCCGTAAGCGGCGTCTAAGGCGAAAGCGTAAAAGAAAATCCTTTGAAAAGCTTACAACTGCCTTAGCTGTACAACGTCAAGTCACATTACCTATCGCATCAACTAAGAAATCAACAGACGTAGACATTGTAACTAATAACAAAAGTCTTCAAACAAATGAAGCGATAGAACGATCGCCGTTACAACAATATCAAGGAGACCATTACCATCATCATCGACAAAAACAATATAGTTATCATGGCCTTCATCATCAAGATTTACAACTCCAATACCAACAAAGACAGCAACAAGAACGGCAATGGCATCTGCAACGACAACACCAACAGCAACAGCAACAAACCGAAACCAATTTAGCATTAAATTTACGTCAGAGACTTAATAACAGTATTACTAAGTTTAATTTAATCACTGTTCATCTCTTAACCGCTATAACAGTGTTTTATGCGAACATCAGCACCATCATGTCAACGACCACAGAACATATAAGGAGTGTTGCTATAGCTGCCACAACACTGCCAAATCAATTGATACATCAACTGTTAAATATTCTGCAGCCACCGCTACAACTGTGGCGGCAACTATCGTATTGCCATTGCTTAACAAAATGCGCCAGATGTTGCAGCAGTCCGTATCGCAAATTATCAATGACAATTAGAGGACTTAATAAATACTCATGGATACTTTTATTAATGTATTTGAATTTATCTGCCAAAGGTAAGTAAAAAACTGATGAAAATAAATAAACCAATCAATCATTCATTTTCATATCTCATCTTTTTAAAGTTTATATTAAATAGGCATTAAACGAATGTGAAGATCTAAACAAGAAGTTTTTACCGCTATACCGCAATTTACATGATTACAGAGATTTTATAATATTTAAATTCTTACAACCTGTTTATAAATTATCCATCCTTTTTTTAAATTTGCTTTAAAACTAATTCCAAATCAGAGATAGAGTCTTGTGCACTTAACCATGAATTAAAAGCACAAGCACAATAAGAGCATTGAAAAAATGCGGATAGGCGAGAAATAAAAAAATAATCCTTTGAAATTGTATTGAAACGAAAAGTAATCCGTTGAAGTTGTATGGAAATGAAAAATAATCCGTTAAAGTTGTATGCGTTATCACGTTTCTAAATTAAAAGGAAGGCGTGCCGTGGTTGTTTTGGGTTGCTTTGATATAAGTCCAAAACTTGATGGCATATATCTTCCAGAATGACCATTGTAACATATCCTCATAGGTCTATCCTATAGGACAGAAAGACAAAGAAAATCTTTGGAATAGGTTTTATGAATTGATGTAAGGGAGGCAGTCACTTGTAATCGCCCAAAAAAAAAGAAACTTTTTCTTGGCATTTTCTTCTTTGAGTGGTAATAGGTTTCATAATTTGCAACATTAACAAAGAAGAGCATCGTTCAGATACAATTAGATTCATCGTCCGTTCAGATTTCGCGAACTGAATTTTCTCCACATAAGATTGTGGGGAAAAAGCAAACTTCTAAAATTACGTTATGACGGAAGATTGAAGCCCGATACTTACAGCGAAAACTGTGATATCCGTGTTGAAGGCGTGGCTAGCGCACAGAGAGAGACATAATTTAATTTACCATGCATATGAACCGTATAATAAGAGGAGCACATTCTTTTCTCTTTATTCAGGCAGAGAAGAGTAAAAAGCGAGGTGAAATTTCCAACTCGAATAGTGCAAAATACGAGTATGACGTTACTAGTCGACCCGAAAAGTGTAAGTGACGCTAAAAATCAAAATGGGAAGAAAAAGAATTTTGGATTATTTAAATCTCTCTCTCAAAATTTATGAAAGATAAGATTTTCGAAACTTAATAGAATAAGTCATCTCAGATAAGCAGTGTCTTTAATTTAAGAACTTTTCATTTGAATTTAAAAAAAAGGGCACTAATTTAGTCACGTATGCATGTCTAAAAAAGTATGCATGATAATTTAGAAATATTGAGGTTTCTGCGATTTGGAAGAATTTGCTCAAATGAACCTCTTCAATTTTCGACCGAAAACAGGCAAAGCCTTTTTTTTAATAATAAAGTATAACTTAAAAATATCCTACGGAGTTGTCTTTGAAATGTAATTTTAGATATTTTAGAAAATCCGACTGAAAAGAACGACAGTTGTTGGCTTTAAGCTATTGCATTTTAAATTTCGAGCATCGGTGACTGCATATACAACTACGTTCGGAAAATAAAATGTTTGGACAATTTCAATTCGAAATTGTCCAAATTTCAATTTGAAATTGTCCAAAATCGAATTTGAAATTGTCCAATCGCCCAATTTTTTTTTATATCACCTAAAGCTTTTAAAACAATAAAAAACATTGATTTTCCGATAATTTTACGGTGCCTTCTCCCCTTAACGGCCAGTTACTGTAGTCTAAGCTAAAGACTTTTTAATCAATCACTTTGAAACACGTATGAAAGACGCTGCTCTTAGCTGCTTGAAATTTTCTCTTTTTTGGTCAGATTAATTTTAAATAGAAATTGTATAAAAAAAGAACGGATGATATTATTATAATAAACATTGTTTATTTAATTCATAAATTCAATAAAACCATTTAGGACTGTTTACTTCATCTAATCCACTACAGAACACTTACCTGATTGAAAATATTGAAAAATTGAAATAAAAAAACAATTTCATAATTTCTTAATCCCTTCGCATCGCTCTGTGCTCGCCTATATAATATATGAATAATTCAATATCCAAATAACCTCCGATGGCTTATTTATTCGTATAAACATTTGCACATGTGCGTATATAAGCATACATATGTAATAATTAATAATAAATTGGTTATATATGACGGTATGAAGCGATAGATAGAGATCCATCAAATAGGCAACATTACAACACAATGAGGACATGTTATACGTTTGTTCCAAAAGTATTATACAATACACGTACGGATAATGTAGCAAATGTGGAAAGGAAATTCACTACACAAAAGTCAGTGTTACAGTTCGCATATGTTATATGGTAACAATGTACATGCGTACCCTTATTTGACGATGAACAAACTATGATTGAACGACAGTTTGGATGGCATTAAAAATTCCATTATGCAGATGTTATAAATAATATAATGATGCACAGTTTTAGACACGTACGAGATAGTGGTAGTTTATAGGCAGGTAATTATGGTTACAAATCTAAAGGGAGTGATAATGCGTTGCCTGCATAAACAGTGAAAGAGGGGAAAAGTCTTTTATAAAAACTAAATTAATTAAATTAAACGAACTAAACGAAATAATTCAAATTTACACTGCAACACAAAAAATGTATCTTCAATTTTTTGCAAATTTAATCTCTTGAATTTGTAGACTTTATTGTTCCTTGATTTGCTCAACAACTCTCCACTTCGAAGCGAATTAAAATCATTTCATTTATGAGAACATTTGCTCAAACGAAAGATTCTAGAAAGATAGATCTATCATCCATATAACAAAGTCGATATTCATCGAAAATGCGTTATCTCGTTTGAAATATTTCTGCAATTCGATATTATTTCGCCTATCCGCATATTGTTCGTCGGGGATTTTCCTGGAAATATCATTCTACTGCTTCGATGAATATCGTAGGTTATGACGAACCACATTCACGTTCAGAGTGCTGAATTTCAGCATCTACAGGTCACAACATGCTTTTTAACACAGTTTAAACATTGAAATGCAAGTATGCTTAACAAATGAATCGCTTAAAGCAAACGTACACTTACTGGGATCTCTGAAAGTTTCCTTTGCGTGTTACCAACTTTTTCGCAAAATAGTGGTGATATAAAAATAAAAGTTTTCTTAGTTAATTTACTCGTGACGTGAGGCCTATAAATCGAAACCGCTAGGGTAAAATAGATAACAAAATGAAGAATAACAAGAAAAATTACACTCTGTTTCCTCAATGAATCTCTTCTAACATTTTAAAACACTTAAAGACATGTACGTGGATGTTGTTTTTGAACAGTTCCATATAACGCATTTAATATGTTAATGAATTTAAATCGATATGGGTGCACACTCTCAGTTTTGTAATCAGCGCAGTCTTTTACGCGTTGAAGGAGAAAAATATTAAAAGTATATAAATAAGTTTCCTTTTTTTTTTTTATAAAACTCAAGTTTATCAAAGCATAAAAATTGAAATATTCAGCATATCCGTCAACGATCTTTTACAATGTCGTGAATAGCTTCCGGTCGGCTTCGCCGACATTTCCATTCCCGCCTTTGCTGCTTGTGGCGGTCGTTATCATGGCACAAAATCACTCTTCAAATTCCTTTGCCCATAAATGGTCTTTTTCCTCAAGCGCGTCACTTAATTCGACTATTTGGTGTTTATTAGGACTCTCCTGGGGTTGCGCATTCAGTAAACTATAAACTTTTTCATCCAACACCTTTCAAGGAGAATCAGAATGTGCAAGAGTAAAATTTTGGAATGAAATGTTGTAAACCATTTTCTATTTGCAAGGCCCCAAGCCAACTTAAAAACCCAAGCTCTCAAACAGCCTTCGAACAACTTGGCAATTGGTGAATCAAGTCTTTTTGGGAGTTTACATTCGATGTGAGAGATCCATAGGGAAGGAAAACGGCTGCCGCGCACTTTAAGTAAAAATGCAAATTCGAACCGTTGCAACATGGCAGTTTCATTGCTTTTCAGGCGAAAGAAGAAGAGTTTTTGACGGCGCATTATGATTGGCGGTGAAAAGTGGATCTACAAGGACGATTCCAAGTGCAAAAAGTCATGCGTTTCCCAGATACATCGACACCGAAACGGAATATCCATGGTCATAAAGTTTTGCTGTACATACGGTGGGATCAGCACGGTGTGGTGTTAATACTAAAATACTGCTAAAACCAAATGAAACTGTTGCTGGAGATGTTTGCCGACATTAAATGAACAAGTTGAACGACGCATTGTTGCAAAAAAGAGCAGCAATGACATCGCTCGGCCACACGTTGCAAAAATTATCAAGCATATATTAATGCAGGTTGAATGGGGAGTTCTGCTGCACCTAGCGTACTCAACCGACATAGCGCCTTCTCACTTAACACTTGTACAGATCAACGTAGCATGGCGTGACTGGCACGCGATTTCGGCATGCTGATGAAGTGCAAAAATGGGTCGATGATTGGCTTGATGGCAAACCAATCGTTCCTTCAGCATGCTATCGCCATGTTGTCAGGAGGATGGGAAAACGTTGTAGAAAATTATTGAAAACATTTTATTTAATGGATATTGCACCAATTTTTTCCAATAAACACTTTTTCTAGTGAAAAAATTATTGAGATACGTGCAATCACCTAATTCCCTTTACCACGCAATAATAACAAGTATATAGTTTTGAGAGCAAATTATTCCTAAGTGCAAGTGCTGTAAATCACCGTCTATTTTGAAAAAAAAACTTTTATACTAAAACGCTTAAATTGTAGTTTTTACCTTACGATTGCCAAATCTGAAATATAAAAGATTCATGGTTATAAAATAGCATTTTTAAAAATATTGTGCTTCCTTCGTGAAACTGTGCGTTAGATATGAATTTTTAAATCAAACAACATTTTCTTCCATAATTTTTGCTTTAGTTCTCTCATGAAAAAAAATTTTCTCATTTTAGTTTGTATAGTCAGCCTACAATTTATGTTAAGTGATTTAGCCTTGTTGGAAATTTATCGACATTAAGCCAACACACTTAACCAACTTTACTAAGTTAATGTTGTTAAAATTATAAATAGAAAGCAAAATACACTCCATTTGCTCTCAAATTAACTTATTTCAATTTACACAAACAAACACAGACATACATTCAATAGTAGGGGTGTCGACATATCACATTTGCGGAAAGATATGAAAGAAGTAGAAAGTATAAAAAGAAAAACAGAAGTTGAGAAAGAATGAAAGCACTTAACCACTTATAGTCTTAATCTCAGTATTTTATCTTTAAATACTATCAACACCACAAAGCAAAAGCAAATTTTACACTAAATGTGATGCACCTATAAACTTAAGAAAAGAAAAAAAATTAGAAAAAAAAAAACCAAACTTACAAAGTTGATGTTTTTTTGCAACATATTGTCACTTTGACATAAACATGTATTCATGCAATACACGCATATACAATCATACTTACATGCCAACACCAACCAACGTGCTTGAAATAAACAAAAGCGACATTTACGACAACAGCTGAAGAGCACTTATGGCATAACCACGTGCCATACACTTGAAACTGTCTACCGCTGCAAGGCAATATTTCATACACAGTGCATAGAAGGCAGAGAGAAGTGCTAGAAACTATAAAAACATGTACAACTTAAAATACCATGCTATAAATAAATATATATTGTATTTAAACATACGCCTAGACGCTTGTGTTAATAAATAATGAACATATACGTTTACATATATATATATATATATAAACATTACTAGCGTGAAGTTAGCCCACTGTACATAGCCCATATTTTTGTCTTCGCTAAAATGTGAGCTATCTTCACGCTTGGTAAAGTACTTACAATATAATTACAATGGGTAAATTAAATAATTAATATGTAGTTCTCTTAAGCCGGAGATTTTGGAAAATAGTCGAGTAAGCACATAACGATTTTTAAACATGAGTTTAGGGATTACAATTTCCAGATTTATTTCAATTTGTTTTACAAATTCATTGTAAAATTTAAAAATTATATTAATTTATTAATATTAAACCACATCTCAGTTCAATATTAATTTTTCATTTTAATTTATTGCAATTTTCCGCAACACATTTGAGGCATTGCAACAGGCACGTTAGCATTTATTTTAAATAGATGCTTCCCCAACAATATTTCATTTATTTATTGTAATTATATTGTAATTACTTTAGGCACCATTTTGTCTTTAAATAAAATAAGTCATAGGGCATAATCTTAGCATATACGCCGTCGTATCCAAAAATCGTAAACGGACTTTTTAAACGATATGCGGCAGTCAAGCTCACATAAACATTTTTCCAATAGCATTTATTGTATTTGCGTCTAGAATCTTTAGTATAAAATTATAAGCGATTCATATTTAGAAAAATGAACTGAACTGAAGAACATGCATATAACCTCTTAAGTAATTGCATGGTACAAACGCGCTATTATTGCAAACATATGCACGTAATGTATAATCTTAAACATAAATGCTGAAAAAAAGACTAAAACATTATGTGTATAAAATCGAACATTCCTTAGCAACGAAAACAAAAACATTGGCAACACTATTGCAACATTTTGACTTTAGGTTTTAGCATTTTTGACGACATATCAAAAATTTCTAGTCAGATAATGTCTTTAAAAATGATTATAACACGATTTTAACACTGTCTTCTTTCAGTATTTGTAACTTAACTTTGCATGAAATTTATTAGCAATAATTTAGCATTTTTGATTTTGTGTTCGTAGTTAGCGGCTTAGTATGTTTTATATGTGCACGTTTGCTAACATTATATAATTTTAATAGTTATTTTACTTTATTGTTGTTTATTTCGCAATAAATCGTAACTTGGCAAAAACATTTTTAAAGAAGACACGAACCGTAAAAATGTGGGTTGTTGTTGGGCTATCTTCACGTCAGTTAAACATTATATATAGTTTTACGAAAAATAGATATTGGCGGATTTCGTCGTGCTTTTAACGTTAATGTTATTCTAAAAGTTGGGAATTTCCAGCGCTTCCTTTTTCTCTATAAATTTCTGCTTGAAAATATATGTACCATTTCCCGAAAGCATATCACAGGTCACTTGAGGCGAAGACGCACATTAAAGAGATCTTTGTAGGAAATTTTTTCGAACGAGTTTTCTACTCCTTACTTACTATTAGTGAAAAAAGAATTAGGTTCATTCAATAGACGAAAATAAGTTAATTTACGGACGCTAAAAAAGTCAACGCTCAAAAAGTTTCCTAACTATACCCACTTGTGGTACAAGCAACACGTTCAGAAGGGCTTAAAATAGACCCATTTTTTGTTATACCGATCAATTCAGAACTTTTTTGCAATTGATCTAAGTTTGTCTGTCGATCTGTCTACCTTGTTGTCTTGTGTTTTACCTATGGGTCCCAATTTTTGAAATATTTTGATGCAGCTTGGTACCCCCGCGCATATCTTAGGCCAATGGCGAAAGCTACTAAAAGTTGCGCGGATTGTATCACTTTTGTAAGCACTTAATTAGATGAAGCTAAGTGGCCTAGAGTATCCAAAAAGGCGCTGTATATAGATGTATCGCTTGATTAACATCTAATATTAAAACACAGACATTGATTTTGTGTAATTGGACATAGTTTTAACGAAAAAGCTTAGTTTTGCCTTTTACTGATAACGATTGTTTAAATTGGCTTACCACAACTATCCTACGTCGTTCTCTAAAGAATGTTCCTCTAAATTTGAATGAAAAAATTAAAATTGTTTGAACTACCGCGTATTGTTTTTAAAAATTGTCTTTCGAGATGGACAGGTTTAAAGTTTTAAAATGTGTTACATGGTGGATGCTGTTTTTCCATTAATTTGCAACCGCGTATAAAAGCATTTTCAAAAATATATATTTTATTTTCGAAATAGACCGAAGGGCAAAAAAAAAAACATGTAAAATGAACTTTCATATGTCTTTCAATCGAATTTCCATACCTCCCTTTGATTTCATATATTTTTCATTCCAATTTCCATGCCTCCTTTTGAATTGTAAACAATTTCATATGTTTTTTCCATACCTCCTTTTGAATTGTAAACAATTTCATTTGTTTTTCAATTGTCAAGGCATTAAGCTGCCCAGCAGATATTCATATAAACAAGTAGCTCGAAATTTTGAGCGAACAAAAATGAAGATAATGAATTTTTGGCCGCTTATTGTAGAAAGTTTAAAATAGCTATTGAAATTGTAAAGAAATTTTTTATTCAGAAAATGTACGGTGAGTACAAAAAAAGAAAGCGGACTTAAGACAACATTAGGGGCTACTAAGCACACGCCCGCCTCTTCCATAATTTTATTTACAATTATATTTTAGTTAGTTCCCTTTAGTGTTTCCTCATATCATCCATTAACATGTGGGTGTAAGACAAAACGCCAACACCAATGTACACGTACTCTGTCTAGGTGATATTATGAGTCTGGTCCTACCGCGTCCTTTTTTCGACGAGAAATGTTTTTGAAAAGCTTACGGTCGCAACGGACATTCATCTGAAATTTGACGTAAATACATACGAAATTTTTAAAATTAATGCACGTGCAAGCGATATTAGCTGCCTTATAGTGTAATTAACTAAAAACTAGCCCATTACGATTTTGTTGTTTTAATAGATATGTCTACATAGGATTTTAATAATTTTTTCCTGTAGAAGAAAGAGAGAGTTTTTATAATTAATGAAAAATTATAATAATACCATCTTCTGAAACAATTTGTGAAATAATAAGATTGTATATTCGTTGCTCTTAACTATAACTTTTCTTCAACATGGTCTTGCGAACAGCTTTTTTCTTTGCTTAGATCATCTAGATTCTGTTGCCTTTGTTACTGGGAATACTTTTCATGAAAGCTCTCATATGAACAGTCCGAAAAGGCCATCAATTGAATACAAAAATACATGCACAGACAACAAACATCCGGACTACCTTAGATCAATTCACAAAGCAAGTCTGAATCGATCGATATAATAGAAAGTGGTTCTACCTTAAGTCCTTTAGTCTGTTACGTACATTCGCACAAACCAAATATATCCTGCCCTATAATTATTGTAGGGTATAAACAAGTGAACAAATTTTCGTCAAATACGTTCTGTCTGAAGGTAATTGTCCTTAACTTTTATTATATTAATAAATACTTTCTCTTAAATTTTCTGTCCAAAATTTAATTAATAACAAAAGAAGCAAAAGATTTTGAAAATAATAAATATCTCATTTACTTTTTTACTTGCATCTGAAGTTTGGCCAAAAGACATTGAAAATTGTCAAAAGAATCTGCATTTGTGAATACATGACAACATGGCAAAATATAAATTTAACCTAATCTCCTTCTTTCCGTTGAAAAGAATCAACATTTTTTTTAGTTCAATATTCTTCTTTGTTTAATAGTTTCTTTGTTTTAATGAAATTACAAAAGATTTTGTTTATATATTTTTTTTTTTTTTTGTTTTACAAATTTAAATACCTATTTAAATACAAATACATTTTGAACACATGCCAGAATGAATATCCTCTGTGAATTGCGAAATATATAGAAGCATTAAAATTGAATTAAATCTATCTCCCTCTGCCTACCTTTTTTATTTTAATTACTTTTCTACTGCTTAATTTTAACTAAACTAAACTTTCCAGAACATATGACTAAGCATTACTGGCACAAATTCCTTGCAGCTATTTGCAAAGAACTAAAAGCAAATAAAGGGAAAAGGGAGCGAAAAAAAACAAAATGAACGCCTACAATTATGCTTCTTGTTCTTACAACGATATGCAATTTCAACATTAGAATTAAATGCCTTAACTGGTGTAAGAAAAGATAAGAAGCAAGAAAAGAAAAAAATGCAAACCAGTGAACAAAGTAAATGAACCTATGCCAAGCAACTGCTGAAATGTTATATAATAACAATACACACGAAGGCTTTAGGGCAAAACATTGACACCACACAGACAAATATTGAAGAAAAAGACAAAAAGAAATAAAAATTATTTTGTAGGATATACATAATAAAGCAAAAAAAATGAAAAATAAAAAAAAAGTAAAAGAATACGAAAATTATGCAGACAGTAATACTATTATAAGGAATCATTATAAGCAGGCAAAGAAATGAATAAAAGGAATAAGCAACCTACATTGAAATAGAAAGGAGTCGTAGATACTCAACCCTTATATTTCTTTAATAATTCACACATCGAATTTTTTTTTTTGATATTGCAGAAAATATACCAAAATATTTCTTTCAAAACTACTCCGATTTCGTGGAATTTGATGTAATTAAAGCGTGTATTAAAGCGCGTATACCCCAAGTGTGGTCTTTCATCCTTTTCACTGTTCTGGCAAACATCTCCTGAGGGTGCATAAGACAGTTGTAGCTCCGTTCACAAAAACTATTCTTCACGGATCAAGGCAAGTCTCGTCAGAATGAGCGAAGTTTAATCAACAGACAGAGTACAACTACGCATATCAGTTCGATGTTTCTGAATTCTAAATAGGGGAAATTTTTTTTATTGCTAAGATAGCATTGTTGCATATCGAGACCGTTCTAACTCTAACTACCGTGTCCAGTGTATCTGTGATTGTTGATAGCGCTTCTGAATAAGTGTTTCTTTCGGTTGCAGTTTGCTATAATACGCTACATATGCAAAGTGAACAGAGCATGGGATCGAATTGATTCTCGGCACTGTCAATTTCAAAGGCTAAGTTTCAATAACTTTGCTTTCATACACGACTCATCATACATGCACATTAATTAAGTACTTTAATAAAAGAAAGACGAAAATGTTTTGTAGGTTTTGCATTGATAGTTGATAATGTATGCTTAACGCTAAGATATCTTATGTTACATGGGCTATCCGGCCCTCCATAGGCAGTCAATCCCATGAATTTCGAGGTTACCACCATGATTTCCTGAAGCTCAAAATAAAATGATGCATTTCCTAAAATTAATGCTTGAACTCAATACGTGGACGCCGTCTACCAAATCATCAATTTTAAAATTTTGTGTCATTTTTTACGGATCTGTAACGCACAAATGGACATTGATTTAGAATGTAACGTTTAGTAACACCAGCAACCGCGATGTTTTTACATATACTTTATAGAGCTGTGATGCACACTTTTTAGCTTTACTTTTCAGAAACGAAGAAGTTGTGCTCATCTTGGTCCGAGCAAAAAATATTACAAAAACCAATTGGAGAAAAAAGTTTCTTACTTAAACCTCTGAAAGCCTGAAAAATATGCATTTTGTACACTTGTTCTTTAAATAAACAATGGTCACGATTATTTTCTGGTGATTTAGTGAGACTTTTTTACAGCATACTTTTGGAAAGCAGAAAAACTTGTTGACATTCTTTGCATACTTCTAAAAGATTTTTTATTTTGTTTTATCTTATTCTTAATTTTTTTATTTCCAGACCTTCCTGCATTTCTTGACAATATGCTAACATTTTTTGCAGAACATTAGAGTTATTGGTTACAGCATTTCCGTTGCGAGAGCATATAAAGTGAGAAAAAAATGAGGTTTACCGTAATTTCATTGCAGACCGTAGTTTTGAAACTCTATAAGCAAAATTAGTAAAAAGCAAGCAAACAAAGTAATTTATGGTTGCCAGAATATGCTTAAAAATATTTTAATAAGCAACAATATTATATAGAATATTTTAATAGAAACAATTAACTGTATTTATATTATATATTTACGTAGATTTTAACTGAAGTCCACACTCGATGCGGAAATTGTTCACTTTGTTTGCTGACTTAACATTGTTATTAACTTCGTTTTATTCTTTTGTATTTATATACACCTTATCTTTCGCTTATTTTCTACAATTCCGATCCCATTCAATGCATTTGTTAAATGAAGCGTGCGGACAAATGTGAACGCGTAACCAGCAAGTACAAACACACAAATTTAGAAGAGTGATGACTTTTAGTAGAAAAGTAGAGAGAATGCGATGCTAAAAAATTATATTACGTTTATCTTAAAAAGCCTTTTAGCTGGTTTCCTAGTAAGAACATATTTAAGTAACTCCTTTAGTCATTCATTCATACACTCACGTGCATGGAAATCGTTCTTTCAAAGTATTCTCAAGTAATCACAGTAATTCATTATTACACATTTAAGCTAATTTCTCAGTTTAAACTGGGAATACAAGCAAATCGGCTCAGATTTATTAAGAACGTATTTGATAGAAGTTTTAGTTCGTATAATATGTATAATCGCACACTTATAAAAAAATTTGACTGGCGTGAATTTAGCTCACTGTACGTAGCCCACATTTTTGCCTTTGTTAAAAGGTGGGCTATCTTCACACTCCATTCGCGCCCCATCTTAGGTAATTGAACGATTTTGAAATGATAAAAAAATGATGAGAAAAGCTAAATAAAAATAAAAAATACAAACATACATAAAATAACTATAAAAAATTCAAAATTAAATAATTGTTCCTGTTTACCCTATATAGTGTGTGTGCACTGTATACGAAAAGTGACAGTATACAAACTGTGTTATAAAAAGTGCAGGTTTTAGATATTTTTTAAAGGCGGTTTTAGCGTCAAAATCCATTCATAGCGAATTTTCAAAAACTTTTCCAAATTAATATAAAATAAAATTTGTCTACGAAAAATTGATATTTCTCATTGTGCAAGTGTGAGAATTTTTACATAATAAACCGAATGCGTTAGGTTGGTTAGACAAAGACAAAAATATTGTAGACTCGAATAAAAACTTATGCTAGCAGAAGTATCGTGTGATCGTTTTAATTTGGAAAAAATTCGATAAGTAAAAAGGCTTCTTGCTATATTTCCATAGAAGTAGAAAACAAGCGATTAGTAAACATCATCAAAACACCTTAATTTATTTGGAACCAAAGTAACGAGACAGCTATAATCTATAGCTGCAGAAAATATATTTGTGTCAACTTCTTAACTGATCGTGATGATATGCAGACAATCTACAAAGGTGTGAGAAGTAGTGTAGCGGGAACTTTATCATATGAGCGCAACGCTTTTGATAAGATTGGAAAGCCATCGTCACAACTTCCTTTGAACTTGCTTCCCAAAGAGAGAAAACAAAACATAAGACCATCTCAATGCAACGACGTACACGTAATTTCCCATTATTATTTTCCAATAATAACATCGCTACATAATATTGGTACTGTAATATGCTGCAAAATTTTCTGTCTATAAATATTTCTATGTTTTGAACGCATCCCAAAGTTTCTATTTATTCCATGTGGTATTGCATCTCTTGAAAATTTTCTAAATATTATAAACTCTGGATATGGAAATAAACTGCAAATTTTAAATGTGAAAAATCTTTCGTTTTGTTTGTCTTATACGAAGTGCATATGCATTGCTTGCTTTATTGTTATTCACTTTGGTTACAGTTTTGCCCTTGTTTATTACTTTGTGGCTTTTGTATCCGTTTGAGAATATGAATAAGTTTTGTAGATTTCCAATGGGATACGTAGGCAGTTTTCCAGTATATTGGACAATATTGCCATTGCTCCATTTAAATATACTAACTTTAGAGCTTAAGTGCGCCTACTACTTTTAGACAAAATAAAGTTTGATGTGTAAAAACATAACGCTATTTGTTGGAAACATTATTTTTCCGATTTCATTTTACAGGAAATTGCCACGAATGATAGAAAAATGGATATGGCACAATATGCCAAGGATAGTAAATTACGAAGCAGTCCAAGCAGACTATCAACATTGACGACATTCTGAATATTCACATTGAAGCGCTGGTGCAGTGACATGGCGCTAACTTTTTTGAAAATGAAATTTTGCTACTAGCGACTGTTAGATTTTTAAGCCTCAAGATGCTCGCACCCACATTGCAAAACTCCCTTAGGAAAAGTTTACAGCGCTCAATGCTCTATTTTCTATTCACCACTGTTCCTTCAAATTAACAATTGTTTCAATCGACTATTTAAGTTCCCTCTGAAAACATTTTCGATTCTTCCTTCGATACCCACAATACATTAAGCAATTTTAACACGCACGAACTAATGAGTCGTTTCTTTCCGAACCCTAAATGCAATTCGATCGGATTCTGAATCCGCCGATTTGATTTTCTACTGAGTAATGCCAAAAGTCGTTAAACATAATATCTCCTATTATTTTTCTAAACGTTAAATTTTACTAAAATGAGTTTTTTTTATTACACATTTAATTTGCGATCTATCCGAAAACATAGTAAATATATGTCATAGCAGAAAATCCATTAATATTGTATAAAGGACAAAAATATATTAATTTTTACATAGAAGAACCGGTATATGACGCCTTTTCAATCTTTCTATCTCACCGAACTCACCTAGAAGAAGAAATAGTTAGGTGATTACGTTTAACATTTGGAATATCCAAGTCCTCATAAATAATGCTGTTGTTAACGAACGACGGCACATTAACAATGAGACGAAGACTCTTAGATTATTACTTTTGAAATATTTCAATATTACAGTTAGTGGTTCTTCCTCGCGATTATATATAGTAAGTCCAAACGGGTTGAAGGATGTTTCTGTAAGCAACGCATTTATTTTTTAGATGAGGTTAAATTGTTGAATGAATTAGCTAGCCTGGTCGTCTGGTTTAAAGTATTTTAGGCAGATATTACTCCATTTGTTCAGCCAAAGCCAAATTTTGTGGGGATGAATTTGTAATTCGCAGGAAACATTTCTGGCATCTCTAGGTGCTGGCTGTGTCTCCTGCATATGTCGTTAAACTATTACTATTAATCGGAAAATGTGAAGTGACAAAGGTTTAAGGTGTTGGTCCCAAATTGGCCTCTAATTATATATATATATATATATATATATATATATATCATTATCAACTTTAATATCTGTTTTATAAATGGTATTTCAGCGACAAATACATTGTACTTGCTGGCAGACCTTGTCGAAAGCCTTTTCCACATTTGGGGTTGGCAGTAATTTTTTTTTAAAATTAATTTATAATTAATTCTCTGATGTACGATAAAACACGATGCCGTTGCTCAATGGACCCACGCTAGTTACTGGAACCGAACTGATGGCAGTCATGAATAATTAGTTTTTGCTCTAGAAATGGGGATAGTCTTTCAAGGTATATAATAACACACAATTCCCGGTAAACTATTTTACGTCTATATGAACTTGCAATGTTTTCTAGCTTATCTAACCATCATGCAAGAAATTTAAATCATTTAGTTTTTTGTGAGGGAGCTTCCAAATAAAAGCTGTAATCGAACCGACGCATTTATTCCACAAACGATTAGAACTCATAAGATCGGTCAGAATACTTGGGTTTAAGCAACACTTTCTTGTTTTAATTACAAAATTCAATGTAATTTATCAACATAATCTTCTTCGAGATTGCAACAATCGCTTTTAACATTTGTATGGATTTGCTTTAGAGACTTGAAGCAAGCTCCGATTTTTACAATCGGCTCATCATTTGTTCCAAATCCTTTTCGCTAGAGCTAAGATTTCGGGTTCGCAATCCAACTGTTGAACTGTTAAAGCCCCGATCTGAAGGCTACTGTCAATGGGCATTTCGAATTCATTTCAAGCAGCGAGTTATGATGCCGTGCATTTGCTTCATTTACTTAACAGCGACCAAATTGGAAAACAGCTCATCTACGTTTGCTTGTACAGTAGGGAAGATATTGCGCTCTTGAAATCTTTGCTCTGTAAGCTATTTTTACAACTACGGTTTTCTATTATTCGAGATAATTTTAAGAATTTTTTGCTGTCTTTAGTGTAAATACCTTTTTTAGGTTTATACTCTTGACTGATATGATCTTTCGTCTAGTTCCTACGCCTTGAGTATACGTATGATGCATTGCAATTACCAATTATAGACCAATATTTGTTACAAAACTCATAAACAATCTTTTAGTAGCACAACATTTTTTAAAATAACACTGGTCAATCGTGGATAACCTTAGTACAGGACAATAAAATTTCACACCATCAGAAAATGACAACATTAATTATTCCAAGTTAATTTATAATTGTTTTATTATTTACTTCTTTTCCCAGACGATTCAATATTCATGCAAACCTCTTAAATTTGTGCTTTCTTTATGCTCTATCGGAGTCTATCATTTATTATTGTATTGGATCCTTAAAGCGAGGAGGAGGAATCCTATCTTGAAAAATATTAGTATTTAACAAAAGCAGTTTGTGTCCAAATTTGATGAAAAACTCAAAAGTCAAAAAGTATCTCTTAGCCTTGATCTCAAGTGGAGGACGAATATCATCGTTGATGCACTTGTTACAGGAGGAGGGTTTGTGACTGATACTGGTTAACCCGTTTATATTGCAATGAAATAACGAATTAAAAATATTGGGGATAATTAAAACAAAAGAGCAATATATCGTCTCCATACAAAAACATCAGAAAACTGAGTAGAATAGACTTTACTCGTAAACTCGATCAAAATCATTTAATATGCACGAAAATCAGTTCATATTGCAAAAAAATTTCTCCAATTTTTTCATTGGTTACATTATTACTTAAAATTTAAAAGTGCCTTTCTTTAGTAAAAATATCCCCTTTTTTGTGATTCTATAAAATCTTCCCGGAAACTAAAATCAGTTTTAGAAAAATTGCAAAAATTTTTCGTACCCATAATAATAACCTTAACCTCATGTGCACAGCCAATATGTTTACAAAAGCAATGCGAACTGCAGCAGATAAATGTACAAAAATTTACGTGTACTCTATGAGCGATGCTGTACGCGCATAAAAATGGCAATAATATGTCTACCTAATGTTATAGTATCTTATAATTTCGTTGTCTCCAATACCTTTACAACGTACAGACACAAGCTCCAAAAATCCTATGAAGTATATAAATTCTTGCAGCTAAGCATGTCCGCCCATCTGCGCAGCCCTGTAGTGTTTGTGGCAAATATTCTCCAGTTCGCAAAAATGAAAATATCGCCTACAAACTTGCAAAATAAGTTGAAAATGACTGAAACTTTTCAAAGAACACGCTTACAACGCCCACACGCTGATGTAACAAAAAGAGTGAACACTTTTGCTTTCCATCTCTCTTGCTCGTTGCTTATAAACTACAACAGACACACGATATAAGTTTCCAGAAATTTATTCTACATAAATTAGGGTAATGGCGATGGGAGTTTTAACATTTTGGCCGGCTCTTATACGCGGTGTTGAGTCATATTTTACCCAATTTCAGTAATCTTAGTATTGGGAGGATGTTAAACAAGTAAGAAGATTATACTCGGCTCTAACCGAATCTCTCATATCCGCCGTCTCGTACTCATGAAAAGTGAAAAAATATGAAATTATAGTATTTTTTAATATAAAGAGGGAGCGGTCGCCTTTTCTATTTTTTCTCTTAGAACATAGATAAATATTTGTACCACAGCTTCGTCATAATTTGTGAACAACGAGCAAAAATTTTCGCAATTAGAACAATGGCATAAACAATACAGTTGATGGAATCACTGGCAACTATAGGCGGCAGCAACAGAAAGATACGATTCGAGAAGGTTCAGTAATGAGTAGAGTGAGGGGCCTTTTATTCCGATTGCCTCATTTGCTTACTTATTGTTATCGGTGCGCATATCTCCTTCGATGTCGCGAAACATATTTGTGTGTTTTCCTAAAACAAAAGGCGTAAGGCGTCAAGTATATAAGTTAAATAATTTTATTTTCCTTTGGGTTTATCTTCTTAATAAAACGCAAACTTTTTATATTTTTTGATTTAATTTATTTAACAAATTTGTTTCTTAATTTTATTTCGGAACTAGGTGTTTTTAAATGAATAGTTGGTAAAGAGACTGACTTTCCTTAGCAAATTATAAAAGAGGAAACCTCGGTTTAACCAATTATCCACAGTCAGCATTTATGTTTATTATAGGATGAAATAAGATATTGGTAGGAGATGTTTATGGTAGGGTGCCATTGGATATCGGTGAGAAGTGTTTACAATAACTTCATATGACACTCGTTGTTTATGAACTTTAGGTTTGTTTATTATATTTGTGAGGGTGGTTCGTAAATTTGTTCTTTTAATTAGGATGGTCCTTAACTTATATGTTTTGGTTTGGCATGTATTTAAACTTCGTAGAGGGACTGCATTTAATAGATGCTTACTTGGATTAACAATATAAATTTCAGATTTTCATATACATCGAAAGACAAGCGCGTGTGTAGTGATAAAGGTGTGGCCTAAACAATGTCTTTCCCGAACAACTGCGTTTATGGGCAGCGATATTTGAGCACTGCTCTCTGGCGAGCGAATTATGGGCGAATATGATCAGGTCACTTCGAAATTTAACGCTTGCCCACTGTCTTGACGGCTTGATCAGACGAAACCTGAAGTTTGTATGGCAATTTGAGTGCATTTATCGGCACCAACAGGATTATGGGTATTAGTACATACTTTCGCATTCCGATGATCCATACTTCCTGGATTGCCATCCATCTTTCCTCTCGTGGATTTAAATGTACAAGGAGCAGATGTCAACACACAACATGGTCAGGCACCAAATCAAACTACTACATCTCTGGCCCTTTTAATAACTCATAGACCTGTTTGTTAGATCTTGTGTGAATTCCTTAGCAGAAAAATTTTCAAACAGAGAATTCCTGATAATTTTGATGACTTCACAATAGTAAGTTTCCCGTCGATAAGGTTGTAGGACAGTCATATACATCTCCCGAAGGGCGATTTCTTGGTGAGCCGTCGCCGTGAGGAATCAAGCGTGCCAAGAACATATGGGAAAAAATAATTATCAAATGCAATTCAAAACAAGCAAAGCCATTATGAGTTTTTGTATTTACACAACGCTGCATATGTGATTTATATGAGTAAAGAGCCCCACACAAGGTTTGTTGTATTTCACTTACACCATAATGCATGGGGTCAGTGACGTAGTCCTTTTGGCTGTTTACAACTGTTTAAGACTGTTTAATAAGATTTTATATTCTTTCGATCTGGAATTCGGCAGAAAATTTCTTCAAATTAAACAACGAAAGTAGTAAAATTTCAAAATGTAATTATGAGCGTTTCAATTAACTATCAAAAAAATTTGAAAATATTAAATATTGAATTGAATTTATTCATCCGTATTACGATGTTTATAGTTACACGTTCTGCAATTAACTAAATAAATTTACCGGGATTCTCAGCCACATGAACACCATCGGAAATATTTAATTTAATTTTCAAATTTGTCCGCTTGTTTTGGTTCATGATAAAAATGAAAAAATTTGAAAAACCTTAATTGGCGGGTGAAGTTAACGATTCTTAGTATGGAATGATTGGAATTACGATTGTTGACCACTTTTCAACATCAAATATTAAAAATGTTTACTTTCCAATTTTCAGACAAATACTTTTCCAATTATTGAGAAGTATAAACAAATATGGACGCTTGCTCTCAGATGTTGGCAATTTTTATACGCTTACTCTCAGATGTTGGCAATTTTTATACAAATTATTGAGAATAAGAAAATAAACAAAAAGCATTAAAAATTTTGCTACTTAAGAAATGTGTGTTCTTCTTTACGGTTTATTAAATAAATCACGACTGAAATATTGCATTTTCTTTCATGCCTTGCTGTTTTTTGTCATGTTGGCTACCATCAAATTCGTCGTTACCAATGCCATATTCGACATTGGTAAGCATAATTTTCGAATAAATGGCGACACCGGCATAACCACCCGTTTGCATAACCAATAATGCATGCCAATATGCATGCATAGAAAAACGAAACATATATGTATGTAGAGTTTCCTATATATCTGTACATTCGTATGCCGAGGTTGTTGCTTAAAGTTAACACACGTCTGCTTTAATAAATGTAAATGCATAAGTGCAAGATATGTGTTTAACCAAAACCACTTAACACAAAAACTTGCAAGTAAAGAAGAAAAGCAAAAAACATCTGCAACAAAATAAACTCCGAAAAATGTTGTGAATATCGTTTCTTCTCTTTATCGGAAAAATAACTTTTTCTACATGTTCGTGAGAAACCATACCCGCATGTATGTGCTCCAAATTACTGGCAGTATCGCGGCCTTCTCAAAACGTTGCTTCTAACAATGTTGCTACTTCCGCTGTCGCTGTTTGTTTCGTATTGTCAAATATTGCACACAAGATGCATAATATATACGTACTGTCTATACATATATGAGAACTGATTGAAAGTGCACTCAAAACGCTAATCAAGTTTAAACTTTTCCCATGTCACTTCACTTAAACCGAGCATATGGAAAATGACTGAAAAAAGCAGTGAAGAGAAAGACTGGAAAACACGATGCCAAGCAATAATAGAAATTTCCCTTTTACCACACAAATGAGCAACAATATCAATGAACAACATAAATATTGTGTCAAATATTGATGAAACTTTCGTTACTTTTTCTTTCTTTTTGTTTCCCTTGATAAGCAAGGGGATGGCTTAGAAAACAAAATACAAAAATATTATCAATTTATTTAGACATTCATTACATATTTAAAACTCCTTCATAAGGCATTATTCGTACGCTCTTTTTGCAACTACCATGAACGAAAGAAAAATGCGACGCTATTCAAATGGAAATATCGCTAGCCTACTCGTACGCAGTATATATGTCTTCATTATGGTAAAATTCCCAAAATTAACATCTGACCGCTTCTACGTGTGATTGTTGCTTGTTTTGTGGAAACTGAGACGAAGACTTGACAATTTGATTTATGTTCATATGTTCATTCTGAAAATAGTCGTAGGTCATGAATTTCTTAATAAATAAGAAAAAAATGCAACTTTTAATACACAGTTGCAGATATTAATTTAAATTTTAATATAAATATTTTGAAGAAGAATCAATATACTATTTACTTGTTCTATCTCAACGGTTTATCCTTTTTAATTGCAATCAAACGGAATTTGCCAAATAAAGCATGTTAGCATAATTGGAAAACAAGAACAATAAAAAACTGCGATATTCTAATCAGAGCGTATATAGACTCAGGAAAAGATATTATGCTAGCTAAAACTGACTGGATATAGAGACGAAACTACCTGAAGCATAGCAGTAATAAATTTTGAAAGTCAGTTGTAGTTTTAATTAATTTAGATAGAAATATAATATTTCTACCCTTTGATTTTCATAAAATCGATATTGTGTGTATCGAGTTATTTTCTATACAAAGATGGACATATATGGAATATATTATGGTTATTCTGTAAACTGACAGCCATGCAATGATTTTAGGTGCGGATTTTAAGTGGAATATAAATTGAAAATCCTTGAGATTTAGTTAAATTTTACAACAAAAGAATTTCTAAAATTCTCTTCAAACCTGTAAGGAGAAAAGAAACAAGTTCGTTCTTGTCCCAGACATAGATGTCAGTTGTTGTTATGCATTTTCAGATTGTTAAATTCTATCTTAGTATTCAAAGATAATGTTAAGATGTGACAAGGAATTGAAAGTGTCATCGCATTCTGTCCAAATTTGTGTAAGAAAGAAATTTGGGACCAATAGAAGCAGTGAATAAGAGGAATTAGACGTCTGAAGTGACAGCAAAACTTAGAAGTTATAACCTACCATACCACGGTCGGTTTAGTAGTAACCACACGGTTTACCTATACAAAATAAATTGCATCAACATGATAACTTGTTATAACCTATCGAGTTCAATTGAAGAGAAACTAAATAAAACTGATTCTAATACACATATGAATACTGGAAGCTACATAATTTTAAGTGAAGATAATCTGCGCCTTCCAATAATACCAGGAAAGTAAACCTACGCTCGGATAGGAAGCCGTGAAACAAACCACTGAGCTGACTCTCGACGTTAAAATAAATGAAATGCAAGCATATACAATGTTGGTACTTTAAACGCTGGACAGTTACATATCGTGCCAATTCTCTATGGCGTTTAAAACGAGAAAACTGGCTTTGGCATCTACATTCTACCGTCAATAGCATCAATTTAATTTTCTATTACTTTTACGATCTCCTGAACACCATTATCGCTCTACACAAATGCTTTTGCTCTACTTATTTATCCTGAAGTATTTATCGAAGTATAATAAATAATGGCAATAATTTATATCATTTTTTATATTACATTGAATTTCTCATAACTAAGGTAACAGACCGTAAATTTAATAGTGGCTTTGAATTTTTTTCACTGATCTCACACATATTCGTATGATTGAAAGATACTCAATAGTAATAAAAGATGGTTAGTAATAAAATACAATTTATACGCTATTGAATAAGACGTAACAATACCATAAGGCAAAATACGAAGGTAGCGATTTTTTTTAAGCAGCTAACAATGATTTGTTCTTTTCGAACAAAAAAAAAATTACAAATTATTTTTACATTTATCTGTTTGTTTTTCAATTATGTAAACAATGCCGAAATATAATATTTTTGAGTAATTTCATCTGTGTGAGTAACCATTGTATAGCAACGAGATAATTGGACGCTAAACCATAGCAAGACAAGTTCGTATGTCTTCCACTTATTCAAGAGATAATGTCAGAAATACGTAGACTTAGAAGTTGAAATTAAAAATTGAAATATGTGTATTATAAATCTTGAAGAAGAGCTGTTGGAAAAGCGGGGGAGAGAAACTTTACAAAAGGAATAACATTTTTTCCTAAGAATATATTTTATTTTCGTCTTAGCCATCTTTATATGATGGGCAAAGCTTTTGAGTTGTTATACTAAAAGGTTTTGAAACTGTAGTGTTATTCGCAATTAAAAATATCAAACACAACTGTCAACTGATAAAAACATATGCATATACTCTGCAAAGCATTTAAAAAGGAATTCCATATAAGTATAAAGTACGAACTTTATGCAGTTTTTAAAAAACATCTCAAAAACGAACATATATAAAATATCGGAAATTTTAAAAAATCGTGGAGTTTTCTTTTGCTTCTATCTTCTTTGTTAATTTTTAGAACCCTGGATTAATCAATTGAAGAGTATTTTCTACGAGCTACAATTCCTCACTCTAACTTAAATAAGTGACACGAGAACATATATGCCAATATAATGTTTGCCAACTTTCTGGAATGTATTCAAGAAATTCTTCCCTCTTCTTCCCACCACGATCTCTCACGGGAGATCACGAGAGATATTAATTTACATATATATTTTGTAACCTCAACTTACTACGCTATGTGCTTGCCAGCCCTACTATTGCTTCTGATATTAAAATTGTATTCCTAAAATTACAACAACAAAAGAAAGTAAAAAAAGTTAGCCTTCAATTAGTTCCTCGCTCGTAAAGTACTTTGGTTTCGTGTTGCCCTATTAGTTAGGTATGTCGGACATGTGGAAAGAAAAGATTTACGAACAAACAAATCGTTATTGCATTTAATTTCCTAAATTTCTTCATGCACTCAGAATATTGACTGGCCAAAAGTACCTACATTTGCAAATTGTTCCTCGCCCTAATGATACAAACATAATAGATACATACCCTAATGATTTTTTTTGAAAGTTTAAACAATTTTAATTGAACTTAGATAAATAAAATAGTAGAAAAAGTTTTCATTTTGTGAAGGGTCCGATAAATTGCGATATTATGCTGGAATTCCGCCTTGGCGGCGAAATCAGGTAACGATCTGGCACTATTTTATGTCCTTGAACAAGTGGCGAAGCTCTTGCTATAAATATGCTTTGGTACAATCTCTGTTTGTGAGATTTACGTAGTATTCAATATTGATTTGATTTTTGATTGAAAAAATGTACTTGTTCCTTGCAGTTACGAGGATTCGTATACATGCATCTTTAGTTGAAACTATTAAAATTCCTTACCATGCGGTTTATAATATCTGTAGTTCTGACATATCGTTGAACAATGTTCGATACCTTACTTAGCTTTGTAATCCTGTCACGGCATAGTTGGTAGTAGTCAAGTTCGCCGTTTTAAACGTCTAGGCGCTGTTCGTTTCCCTTTTCGACCTGCCCTTAAAATCCAGACTTTAAACGAACAAATGCATAAAGCATAGGGAAATGTTAACAAATAGATTGCTTTGCTAACAAGCGGCGAAAACTATATTACGCTGTCAGGTTTTTAAAAACAACTAAAATGTATATTTGATATATTTTTAAAAGCATAAATATTTACGACGAAAAAAGGGGAACTTCCAATTTTAAGTGACAACGAAAGTAAACACATGCGATAGTCTAGTGGCAGGTAAATGTTAAAGTCAGGTGTTATCCCAAATAATGAGACACATCGCTTTCAAACTTTTTTTCTGTAAACATATACGTACACGTATTTTGCTCTAGATATATATATTAAAACATTAACACTTATGACAAGTTATGGCAGCTGTAGAAAAAGTTTTGCAAAAAAAAAAGAAAACAATTTGAAATTATATAAACTACAAAAAATAAAAGCAGGTTAAAGTGTTGAGAGGCATGAATGGGATTGAAAAGTGTTTCACAATATTTTTTTTCTATGTTTTTCTTAATTTTCCAAAGTTTTTATAAAATTTGCGCTGACATTTTTTCTCTATACCATCTCTTTACAGTTTGTTTGGCAGGTTATAATGAAAAGAGACTGTTACATGATCTATTAGATACATACAATACACTAGAACGTCCGGTTTTAAATGAATCGGATCCACTACAATTAAGCTTCGGATTAACGTTAATGCAAATTATTGATGTGGTAAGTATAGAAAATATTTATTAAATCAATAGAATATAAATAAAGAAAATTTCATTTTAAAATTAGCTTTTATTTTATTGAATCAGGAAATGGAAATTAAATTTTTGCTCATAATCACCGTTATGTGACCGGCGCTGTTCATATATTTAGGTCTTCCTCTTGCTGGTCATATATTTTTACAAGCAGACATGGGAGCTTTAGGCGTTTAAGATTTTAATGTGAAAGAAATCCCAGTATTTGTAAACGCTCTAAGCTTATAATCGTATGTATAGCTGTATACCATAAGATAAAGTTTTTTTTAAATTTTTAAAATCTTTAAAAATCGCCTCAACGGATGTTCTAGACGTTCTTACTTTCGATATTTATATTTCCGCACATGAAAAAGGAATTCTATTGCCCGATTAAAAGTTATTTGTCAACTTCATTTATTTATAATGGAAATATTAAAGAAGAGACGTAACTTCTACGTACAGCATTTACTTTACCTTCCCGAGGAAAATCCAAGTGTTATGCTAGTTGCAATAACTTATCTTAGAATTCTACAAAACTATGATGAATCAAATAACCTAACAGCTTAAAATAGACAGATAAATTTTAATCTAATCGGCTCCTCTGTGGGTAGTACATTTGCGAGTGATTACGCTTCTACGTTTGGATGATGTTATTCAGACGAAGTTTCGATCCTGAAAGGAACTAGCAATATATATAAGAAAAGTTGGCAATACTCAAAAATAACTTAAACTATACTTAAGTGCTGCGGAAGTATAGCGAAAAAGATAACAATTCGTAAAAATAGGTTACACTATGCTAAATATGCTTGATTCACCTACGTCTGAGCGCGCGACTGAAACAAGTTTTGCGGCTTTGGTTAGTTAAAAAATGCCATTTGTATATGTAAATAATATGAAATAAACTATCTTTTTTTAGCTTTTAGTCGCTTTACTTTAATTCTAATCTCCATCTATATTAGGGAGATTGTGAAACTTTTACGTCATGGCGTCGGTCACATTCAATATAAAATTAACATATTCAACTTCTCGCATTCTACGCTCCAGAGCTCTTTTACTTCATTCCAGCAAGCGTGGAAAAAACAATTTGTTACTAGTCAGAAACGAGGCTATGAAACGAATAAACAAGAATTAACCTTAAATTTACTATGAATTGTTTTTAAAGTAACGAATAATTTGTTATTAAAATATGCTCTGTATTCTCATAGAAATTTTTTCTGAAGAAAAAATGAAAGTGAGTTTTACCCAATTCCGTTTTTTCCGGTTTTCTTTAAGTGTAAAAAGAGATTGTAAGGCTTTCTAAGACTTTGACTAAACACTTTGATTTACATTTCAGGCTTAAAGTTTGCCTTTTTTCTTAAGTTTTGAAAAACTCCATTAATGAATGAAGGCTTAAGTTGTCATTTACGTAAAAAAAGAGCTCATAAATGCTTCACCGATGAGTGATGTGATAGCCCGCTTTTCACTTTTAGCTCTTCCTTAAATGTTCCGTATGGAATATATTGGGTGGCATGAGTTATAACTTTTTCGTATGTTTTCTCCATACCTCTTTTTGAATTGAAAACAATTTCCTATATTTCTTCCATACCTCCATACGGGTAGGCAGCCTCAATTCATAATAAATTATACAACCTAAATAAACGAGCAGAAAATGTTTATACTTAAACATATATTTATATATACGTATAGTGTGTATGCATACACATGCATCCATATATTCATAGAATATGTCTGCATTTACGGAATATATTCCCATTCAAATTGTGACCAAGCGTGCATATAGGTTAAATCAACAACAGCAGCAACAAAATATTGTACATGCTTCATCATAAAGATGGCGATCATCATCGTCATCATCGTCACAATGCAATAAAAATGTACGTCGTACAAATAAACGTTTAATATGCATGCTTAAGAAAAACGAACAATTTCCATTGCCTTTGCAAAACGGCTGCAGTGTTACTGTGTATATGTATATCCGTCTGTACCCAGTTACTATCTGCTCAATATCCATTCTCATCACTCGCTCGTTTCCTACCAGCAGCGTTATGTGAGACTACAAGCCCAAAAGTATGTAATATCTTTTACATACACTTACATAAATATATTTGCCGTTTTTTATGCATGCGTTGTATTTTAAGTACTTGAGACTAATGAAACGGAGCATAACACCAGACAGCTATTACAGTCACAAAAACAAAAGAAAACGAATTGTTAGTTAAACTTACTTTAAGAAGAAGGAGAGAAAAACAAGTTCAAACAAAAAACTTAATACGGCTTTTTCAACACTAAGGACTACAGCAAATATAAATACATCGACGTACGAGGCAAGCGTGTAAATGCTGAAAGAACGAAACGAACGGAAATGAAACTCTTGTAAGTGGACCAAATGGCTTCTTTCAAAACTCAGTAAAAAAGTTCAACAAAATATTTATTCTTAAGTAGGAATTTCATTTCAACTTATATTTGTTGCAAAAGTAAACTACTGTTTCTGGTTTATATTCTACTAGTTTATGTTGCTTAGTTACGATGGTTAGGAAAACTTGGTCATTACGATTTTTTATATCTAACGGGAACGCGTGAAAACCCTTAAATTTCCCGATCGAATATCTTCCTCCGAAACTAGTGAAAAAATAATGTAATCAACTATGAGTCAAATGGTTGCAGTAATCAGACAAACAAACTTGAAGAACCTTCGTCCGCATATGTTATGCGTTTCTTATTCTTCTTCTTTAATAAAGAAAATTTTCGAATAAAGCTTTTTAAGTAATACATGTAATGAAAGTCATGTTGGATTATGAGCGAGCGAAGGAGTCTATCTACTTATTATTGATCAGTAACGTCAAATCGTAGGCTGAACTAAAGGTATGTGTGCATCTTCGAACGACTTAATTGCCAAATGCACAGGAAGCGCTTTCTTGACTAATTACCTTCAAGCATCTAAACTATTGAAACAGTTAAATGAAAAACCACAAAATATATATCGTATACAAATAAGAAGAAAGCATTTTTCATCCGCGTTCTTACAAGGTATAAGAATACGTTTTGAACAATATGTGTTTACTTTTTCGTCTGTGATTTCTGTTAATTGTCCTGGTTTTTTTTCGTACATTTGACTCGCGTCGGACTGAGAAATTGGTCTTTAGAGTCTTTTTGGTAAGATAATTCCCGTAGTAACCATGTGCGTGTCTTTGTTTTAAAAAAAGAAAAAAAATAAAATTAAAAAAATTGATAATTGGGATTTTATGTTATTTAGTAATTCCCAATCTTTTTTCAAGTGACTACTTTCTTTCTCATAAGTAACTACATAATAAAATTGCAACAAATAGGCATACATAGAAACAACAATAGATGCCATTTGTGAGCAGAGACCGCGAAGATAAAAATAAAAGATTCGAACTTTCCGATACTGACAATCATCACTCCGATTGATAATAAATATGTGGTAATTTCTTCAACTGTAACGTGGGAGTACGCGCGCGACAGAGAACATCTTGAATCCCAAACCACCTGTTAACTTATGTCCAATTTCCACTAAACTACAAAGAAACTTCATTCAGTTAAAGGCGTATTTTATGCTCTTACAGGGGGGACCATTTTCACTTTCGACCATTATCGTTGACCATAAAACAACACATATATCCTAAAGCCTAGTAAACTAAATACCTCAGCTCTTCACTCCATTCAACCATGTACAAACTGCTATGAATCCAATATACCATCCATCAATCGATCTTCAATTTCGAACTATTATTCTCATGTGCCTACTCGGTGCATTTCAAATGTACATAACCGCTTGGTTATCAGTTGCGATTCTTCTGCTGGTAAGAACATATTATTGCGTGGCATCTTTAACGGAGACGATGACATCTACCATTTCGTTTTTCATGCCACTACATTTATATAAAATTTGTAAAGTTCTCGAACATTAAGAGTTTGGATGAACTCCGTATGCTGGCCAATTTTTTATATTCAAAACATGGAACTGATGATTTAATGAAGATCAATTTCCCTCACAAACGCATTAATTTGAACTTAAACGTGCGGGCCATAGCGATATAAATAGCCTTAAAAAAAAATGTACAGGGCTTCCGCTTTATATTCCATCTTCGCGGCCGTTTTCTCGTCATTCTCCGTATTTTCTCACCCTTTAACTGTATGTGGCGAATCTAACAATTGAACACCATCTGGGGCTCGGATGGGGATAACAGTCGTGCTACTGTTGTAGAAAATGAGTTCTGTTTTGAATGAGCAATCTCTGCGTTTTAAATGATGGATTTATTACCATGATGATATTATAACATTGATTTAACATGTTGCTCTCCGCCACTTCTTGCTTTGTTTTCGTGACCTATTTCTGTGGGTAATCATAGTCAAGTTTAACATTCCAAACTCCAAAACACGTTAAATTCCATCTAGGTAAAGCGAATTAGGTTATTACTCCAAAGATGCCGAGTCATTTTCTGAATTCAAATCTTGTAAAGGAAACTGCAACCATGATGTTGCCATTACGTCGAAGGCCATTCGCACAGCTGCTCATCTCTCTATTCTCCAATCCAACAGCTTTTTTGAAAGGGCTAGGCTTCTTTGGTGGAACAACACGTCGTCGTTACTGAGGAACAACAAACTGGATTTATGGGACCGGTTTAAAAGACCTCCCGGGTATTTGTTCTGTTTTCATATAAAATATTATATAAAAATACCAATGCGCTATCCAGAAAGGAGTTACGAAAATCGAAGGCATTCATTTTTGCATTCTTACGGCTAATATTCACAGAAACACATCAATAAAATTTGTCTGGTGCAAAATCAAAGAACTCAGTGGGACTTCAAATTTGAATGAAACTTCCGCCATCCCAACGGAATTTTAACTGAGGCAGATGGGATTCCTAATTATTTTGGAAAAATGTAGTACGAATACTCCACTGACAGCGACTTCTCCAGTGCCTTCATCGAAAATAAAAGGACTCCAATCTCCCTTTCAAATGCTTTTGACAGATGTGCCATGTTCTTGGAAAATTGAACTTGAAAGTTGTCTCCCCAAATCAAAGGGGAGGTCTAGATCGTGTTTCATGCCAAATGGTCAGTGCTCTGTGTAATTCAAGTAAACAGAAATTACTGGACCTGCATAATACGGTGTTTTTGACTGGCCGCATTCCCAACAGTTGCTCCATTTTCAAAGTCCAAATCGGACTATCGTCCAATCCCTTTTCTATCTGGTCTCTCAAACTGGTTGGAAAAAGTCATGGCGTATCTAGATTATCTTGAATCCAATCAATCTTGATTACAAAACAGCAAGTAGTTTTCAAGCGGAGTAAAGACTGCAACGATGCCTTTTTACATATTGATTATTTTACAAACAAAGCAATTTCTGAACGGAATTGTGTAAGAATTTCCTCAATTGTTATTGAAAAAGGATTTGGGAGTGTTGGTCTTCACGTTATTGTAAGCCTCATGAAATCATGGAATGTTGATACCAAATTCTTCAACTACATTATTCATGTCGTGGGTGGGCGGTATAAAATTGGGGTTAACAAGTGTTGCTATGGTTATTTTCCGCTAATGGATTGGCATTCCACAAGGCTGTCCCCTTTCTGTCACGTTTTTTCAGATCGTTTTCAATGAAATAAGTGAAATTCTTTCCCGTTTACTAAGAATTGAACATTGCCTCTACGAAGACGATATTTTAACAATAGGAACAGAAGGCGATCAACATATCTATTGTGGGCGACATTTCAACCTGGACGAACTCGTCAGGGGCTAAAATTTCAATACAAAAATCAAAAAAAATGCACATTTGTAAGAACCAGACATGCCATGCAGAAAATCGAATGATACATATTAATGGTTTACCAGTACAAAATGTGCAGACGCTCCATATTCTTGGTCTCAAATTCTCCGTTCGAAATCGCACTGTCTTCAATTAAAAAATTCCATGTTTTCATTGCTTGGAAAAGCAGGTATTGTAAATAAGTCTTTGACTTCAAGATGGAGCACTTTGAACAAATTAAGGAATACCATCACAACATGCGGCCATAAAATTAAAATGCTTTGAATACCAAGTCATATCGGTTTATTGGGAAATGAGCAAGGAAGAAGCGGCGAAGTCTGCTGCTTTTGCATCTCTAATTATGAATGATGCCATGGAAAAGATGGACCTTCAAAGATACATTGAAAATTAAAGAGGAAATTACGGAAGGAAATCTACAAAGCTATCACAGCACTACTCCTTTGTTAAAACTCAATTAGTTCCATCATTATATCCAACAAATATTGAGGAGATCAACATCAAAACATTTTCGGAAATCCGTCTTGATCATGCAATTGCAGCTCATCAATGGATCTTAAAGAAGTCTTTTTCTCCTGTCTGCAATTCTGGACGAATGCTCACAATGAAGCCCTTTCTTAGTGACTGCCTTAAGTTTCCATTATTAGAATGATGAATGGCTAACAATAGTTGTAAAAATTCCCATCCAATCCACATATGAATGACTCCCAAATATAGCCTGGATGGATTTAAAAGATGAATGAGCACATACGTAGTATATATATATAAGTATACATATACATAAGCTGATTAACAAAAATTCAAACTTCCAACGTAATTTGTTTTTTCACACACGCACACAAAATTCGCTTGCGGAAAATGTAATTAGATTGTGTTCGTGTGTGAACATGCTACTGTTTTGTTGTTATTTCATGTTTTTGATGGTCGGCTGTGGGTCGGCTGGTCTGGTTGCTGCCTGAGAGTCCTATATGAACCAAAAACAGTAGAATTTTTATAAGAAAAACTGCCTGGGACTTATATATGAACCTTTTTCTTTTTGATCCACGGTATATCACTTTGTGTCGGGTCTCCAGATAAACGAGAGTCCAATCTGAAATCCATGTTAGAATCGTGTACTAAACCACCCACAGCAGAGGCAATTGACTACATGGAAGGTACACTGTACAGTACTATAATGCTGTGTTGCTATTGCTCAATGGCTTCTTTTTAGTCCAAGAATTTATTTCATTAGTTTAAAGAATTATAATAATAATAATAATAACAGTAACAGCATAACTGACTGAGTTTTGACAGTGGTTTGAATAACGCAATAATAGTTTTCTGGTGAATATTTTGAAATGTTTTTTTATACTCACCGACAAAGGGTAAGCATATATTCATTTCGTCAAAACATTTGCAATAGCTACAATGAGATACTTCATAGAGTATAAATATTTGTAGTCTGCCCATCGATCCACCTGCGGAATATTTGATCGAAACATTTCTTTGACTTCAAAAATGAATCTACCTAGTTTAATTTTGACAAGTGCTTTTGAAGCACGAAGAATTGTATTAAAAATGGGCCAAATGTGAATTATGAGCAAGAGGAAGAATTGTAAAATATATGAGCAAGAGGAATTATGTGAACAAGGAATAATTGTGAATTATGAGCAAGAGGAAGAATTGTGAATTATATGAGCAAGAAGAATTATATGAGCAGGAGAAAGAATTGTAAAATATACAATTCCAAGTAAACTGAGAACACCTCTGTTTTCAAAAGAAACAAAAATTACTTTTTTGCTCATTATTCACAAACTATAGCAGCACTATAGCACAATACAAATTTGAACGTAGATTCTATAGGCGATCATGTAGCACACAGGTGCAGACAAGTGTAGACAAAGTTATATTGTATCAAAATTTGTTTTTTTTTTTGTTTATAACACCCAAAAGCAAGCTTCAATAGCCCCATGAAGTGAAGAATATCTACGGTAACCATACCTCCATTCACAGAAATCGCCGTTGTATATTGCAAAGGACGTACCTAAAACGTCATTGTTCATTATCTACAGTAGAAAAACAGTGACAGTTTCCACAAGTATTCTATCGAGAAGGATATAGTCAGCCACTCCGTTTTCTGCTAGTATTATAGGTATGAAAAAATAGTTTTTTGTTTTTTCTTTTAGGATAAACGTGGTAGATATAAAAGAAATGATCAGAGTCGAATAGAATTTTCTTGCTTTTTTTGTTTATTTTTAATTAAATTTTATACATATTTATATATATATGTATATATTTGAAAAATATATTCCATTCGACAATTTTAGCAAATTATCTTAGAAGCAAATAAAATATTATCTTTTAGCTTTACAAAATGTAATATTCGATAAAACAGAAAAATTTTTCAAATCGAAATGCAAATGTTTACACAGTTGATTGAAAATAAAGCAAACAAGTAAGAGAATTGTACTCGGCTTCGACCGAACCTTTTATGCCCATCACGGTTACTTTACAAAAGACGCGTTGTTGATTTTTTTAATTTTCTATAAATAAAATTGAATCGTGTTTCTAAAGAAGATATCTGAATTTTTGAGAACATCAGTACATTTACCGCGATTAACAGAACGTTGCGCTCACTGTTTCAGCACAAATAGTCGTCAATTATTTAAATTAAACACATATAATTCAAACAAAATAAATATCTCTTGTTTGGGTTGCACTCTCTTTAGTAAATATAATTCGAAATAGCCACTGACTGTGGCTATTGTATATAATTATAAATAAATATATTAAAATATTATGTGAAAATATTCGATCACCTCTTTTTCCTTTCTTCTTTGATCTTCCGCGGTCAAATCTTAACAACTTACGTGATATGCTGGGAAATACAGGGTGATCTAATAAGAGGCTTCCGTTTTAGTTTAGCATAAAATCAAGTCGGTACGGGATATCAACATAATCTATCTTTTTTTGTAGGTATAGATTCATACCATATTGTTTTTATAATCATTTCATGTAAATGATTGTCTCCGCACGTTTGTAAAAATTTAATTCTGAAACGCCAATTTTCAACCAGCTTTCCACATAAATCTCTTCTTATTTCACTAATAACCCGAATAATTTTGCAAGACAAGGTCAACGTGTACGCAGCGCTCTCCATTGAAGATAACTTCAATATCATTGTCAATATTAAAAGTATTCAGCCCACAAACCATACCCAATAATTATTTTTACGCATGTAAAAGTTTTTGGGAAATTGATGGTACGGTTCCTTTACACTAAACGGGCAAGATTCCTTGTTTATGAATCCAGTTAGCCAAATATGACCCTCATCTCGCAAACAAGAAACGTAAGCCGAGTAGATGCATTAGCTTAATAATATACTTTGTCCATTTCTAAGCTCCCTACAACTGAGCAATTTTGCATGACAATAACCACTAAGCGTAAATTTCAATTTTCAAAGTCATCTGAAAAAAAAGCAGACGGTGCAACGCTTCAGAAAAAAAACCTATTTATTTGATCATTATGTACGTAGATCAGTCTGCAATTGGATGTACGGCTACAGCAAAAGCTTATATTCCCCCTATTCTATTTTATGGTTTTCACATTTCATCAGCATGTAATTGACATCCAAGAAAGAAGATCATTAGTTATAGGTCCGAACTGAAGCACAAAACCTCATCGTTGCGAAACAAATTTATGCATCTCGAAGAATATCTGTTTCAAAAATTGCTATCTTTGCTTTCAATTCAAATTTGCAAACCTTTGTCACGGGCATAGCTCATGCGCGGTAGAGCATTCACAAATTTACAGGCATGCTGTGGAGCATGACAACAAAAGCAATTTAAAAAAAAAATGAAAATAAGAAAAAAAAAAAAGATTTGAGCTTGAAATACGGAAAAATAAATTTAAAAAAAAAAGAAAATGTTCAATCAAATCTTCAATGAGTTCACACTGTGTAAATCCGTTTGTGAGGTTTGTTACTCCGTTATTTTAATTATTTCCTAATTTCTTTTAAAAAGAGTTACAGTGGAGATCCCCAGCTAAGTTCTTAAATTTAGCTTACCATTTACACACACTTTGGTGACAAGCATGAACTCGATACCACTGTCTCCTTCCTTATCGACGGCATATTGTCATGATCCTGTGTTATTTCCAAATTTGCACTGATGATAGGTTTACGGCAAAGGGCTGTTGCTTTAGTTGATGTCTGGATGGTCTGGAAAGTTGTTGTTGTTGAAATAGGCTCCCGACTTCGTTATCAAACATCCTCCATAGTTTTGATATTAGCAACCCAACCTTGAGGCACTTTATATATTTATAACTAGTTTAATTGCTCGTACATACAAGATACAAAAATAGCTTCAAGCGAAAATTTGTATTGTCAGTAATGCTTTTGAATATTAAGTAATTTATTATCAAAGAGTTTGCTAACAAAATTTTAGCTTTCAAGTTGAAGAATTACAATCGTTACAGACGTTTATTTAGGCGCATTCACTCACACAAACACATCTACTCAATCAATTGTGTTATTGCTTTCCCCGTCTTTCCTGGCTTCTTCTTTTTTTCCTTTTTCAATACTTATTTGTGTTTTTTTTGTTTTGTTTTTTTTTTGTTTCTGTAGAACAAGTAGTCAATATCTGAGAGTATAGGCAATTGTATATATGCCAGAAAACGACACGAGGACAAAAGAAAAACTCTCGCATCTAATTAAACGTTAAAGGATTTTACTGTTTTGGTCAAATTTTTGATAAATTAACTAACATTCGCAGACGAAGGACGAATTGCACAAATTTTAATCAATGAAAACAATGCGTAACAATCTACGCTTTCACCTTTTTTTCGTTTTTTTTTTTTTAATTTTCCACTTTTCACCATTTTTCAAAAATATCATCATTTGCATAAAAGAAAATAACTAGAAAACTTTACTTTTTACTTTATTACTCCATTATTTAATGTTTAAATATTCGTTTATTACATTTAGCTCTCGACTCAAATTTTTTCATATCTAAATCAAGGTATTAATATGCTGGGTTAAATCGTTTAACTTAATGCCACACATTAACCAAATTTATTTACGTATCCTCTTTCGGTAAGAAGCACACCTTCGAAACAATATTATAAAATCTGCCTCATCTAGATCTCTTTTCATAACGCCAAGCTGCTATTCTTGCAAAAAAAATGCGATACTTTCAGGCGTCTATTGTAGTTACAATTACGCGAAACAAGGGGAAAACTAAAGTTAAAACATTATAATCAAACAAGACAGATCGTCCAGACTTAATAGTTGATTAATACTCAATTTTATTATGCGGTACATCACGTATGGTAGAGGTATCGTAAGTTTGTCCCAACGTATGTAACATTCAGAGGGACTTGGGAGATATCCATCTTTTATTATATGGATTCTGTCATTCAAGTGTAGAACCACTTTCTGAATTGATCTAAGCTTGCCTGTCAGATCGCAATTTTCACATATTTCGATGAAATTTGGTGCAACGGACTACTGTTTCTTAATGTTAAGAATCAGTCTTAAGAAAATGTTTTTTTTTCTTCCCTGGACTATTCTTGTATTGTTTCGTTTTGAAAGTAAATTTTATCAATATATCTGGATATTAAATTTATTTGTTTATTTTTTTGTTTCACTCACAAATGTTAATTTTAAACAAATACGTACATATGTTATTAATTCTAATATTTGGTTAAAATGATGCTTACGAAAACTTCCATTTTTGTTCAAACTTTAAGGAAAAAAAGAAACAATAATTCGACTCGCTTTTCCTTCTCATCATTGTTTATTATACTTTATTATACTTATAAACTTTATTACCTTTATTTAAAAAAAAAAGAAGCTATTTTTAATTTTCTTCTCTATAAATTTATATTAATTTTCAAACTTTCAATTATCTTTTGCGTTTTATTAATTAATAAGCTACCAAAAGGCACAAGACATGTCGTTCACATTTGTGCATACAGGGCTACATATTGACGATGATTATCACGTTACGTGCCGGTATAGACACCGTCATTCTTACCCTCTGGAGAAAAAACATTATAAGTGTTAATTAATTGCAAATTTTACACTATGATTTTAGTTTAACCGATAATGATAACGATGGTTATGAACGTTTCCTTAGAGAAAAAGACGTAAAGATAGAGAAACATTAAAGAGTATAGTTAAAGAGTTTTAAGTAAGCCTTAAGAGAGTATAAGAGAGTTTTCTAAAAAAAAAAAAAAAGAATTTATCAGGCAAATCATTTAACAACAGTTAAATCAATCAGTTATATAAAAAAAGAAAAGGCTTCTTAAAGTCACTTCAAATCTTTAGAAAAATAGTGAAATTTAAAAGTTATTTTGATAAGACTGCCTTGAAAATCAACAAAGGTTACGACTATATGAACAGAAGTGGAAGAATGTTTATTTATATGAAATGACTTAAAATGCGAAGACATGGGAAAGGTAAAGTTTTTCAAAGCTTTTGGCAAACAAAATTTTAACTTTATGTTACATTCTTTCACTTTGTTTATTCAGTGTTTGAAAAGCCTCTTTAATTTATTGTTAGCTTTGTATGCTTTGAAGCCATAGAGAATATATGTTAATCAATTTTAAATTACATACACTTCGAAAATAATTTCCTGTTGTTGTTGCAAGAGCTGATCGCCATGTTTCGTTGCCTCTTTCTAGTGATATAGATATAGAGAAAATAAGAGAGAAATGAACGCACAAATATAGTCTCGAACAGATCTCATCTAAACACAAAATAATAATTTGCCTTCAAATTCATGAATATGACCAAAAGAGTGTGTAACACTGTCAGCCCCATTTTATCACATTTTACTTTGTGTACTACTGTAGAAATAAGAATTACTATATTTTGTTGATTTCCGCTTCAAACCACATAATAGGATCGACTGGTGGACGGGATGCTGTATTTCAATATTTATTAAATTGCGAAGTGATTCTTAGCAAAAGGAAAAAAATAAAGGAAAAATAAAAAATGCGGCTAATGGTTATATGATAACAGCAAAAATTGAATTTTTATACATAAGAGGATTTTTACTTTACAAAACGAATTTTAATACAATTCGTTTTTTCTTTAATTTTCTATTTAGAAATAAACCTTAAAGTATTTTTCATTATTTTATATCTTGTATTATTCGCTAAACAAAGAAGGAAGAACAAAAAATAAATAAACCGCAACGCTGACATCGACCATATGTCAACCGCTTGTTTATATGTACGGAATGTCAGCAAATTTGTTGTTTATAACAAAAGTATAAACAATTTTTTCCATATGTTTTCCTAAAATTCTAACACTTTTGTAGATATATGCAAACTAAAAAAGCCATCCAAAGAGATGTGTAAAATAAATGGAAACCGACAAAAAAAAAACCTCCTAGAACTCGGAGTACACACAAAATGTTCAAACACGCAGCGTAATTTAAATTGTGACAGTCAGGGCTGGATAGTGTGGTGGGTGTTACATTTTACCAACCCGTCACAAGCGACATTTTAGATTTAATCATACCGGGCACGTACACACATGCATAATTTAATATATATGTGCTATGCAAAAGAAAAACATAAATGTTTTCATAAAACACAATGCTACCATGTATAAAACCTCGACATGTACAGATGTTTGGCTGCTTTTTTGTGTGTTTCTGAAATAAACGAAATTTCATACCCTGCGCATAGGCTGACACCAGAAACAACAACCATTGCGTAGACTAAAGGATTATAATTTTTTTTTTTTAGCTGTCAAGCCACAATTTATGTTAAAACTACTTAAAAAGGCAATAGCGAAAAAAAGAGCAAAACTGTCATCAATGTAAACAGGAAATATTGCAACTGTTACTCAACGCAATACTTTCCAATAGAGTACAATATGCAATAATTTATTGCTTTGGCATATATGAATTAATTATATTCTATCCATTGCTGGTGGCCGCATTTGTACACTTTTTCATTTCTCCATCTTCTTGTATGGCTGAGATTAAAACGACAGTATTGACAAACACGTTAAAAAAAAATAAAAATAAAAAACGAAAAAATTGCACAATGTCAACGAATAAATGAAATGAATAAATAAAGCATTAAATGGTTATTAACTCTTTCCCTTGTTATGGTTCTCGTTGCTCAGTATTGAAATTTTCATCTTTTTAGCTTTGTTTAAGCTTCTTTTGCTTTGCTCCAGCCTTTTTTTAAGGATTAATTCGAACTATTCTATTGATACCGTTTGTAATCGCTTTGGAAAAATGTCTAAAGAATTGCTACCAATTATCGCCATGAAAACCTTAAAATGAGTTTAATAAAAATGAATGGAAATTTTGTTATGGGATAAACAAAAAAAACCGTTACATTACCTTGAAATTTATTAACTTTTAAATAAGGCTTGAAATAGTTTATATAAAACTTTACTTTCAAATGGATATTTGAAGAAAATGTTAAAATGAACATCTTGGCAGAAAGACTGTAATGTACATTTTTGAGGCAAAATTTATTTAAATCAATCAGGAACACTTATGCCATTATGAATGAAAATAGGATCTTTTTTCGACTTATAATCGATTCAATTATAATTGAAAAAATTTAACCCAATTAATAAGGGAAAAACTCCCGCACAAAAATGATTATATGACAAAAACTTTTAAGTCATACAACTTGTAGAACGTTCTTATTGAGCAACGTCAGCTTATAAATCTATTATAATCCACAAAACCTTTTCATGGCATTAAGCCAGAAACCCTACCGAACCGTTCACCTTCAGCCATTAAGTACATATGAGTTATCATTTGCATATAAATGCAGACAATTTGCATAAGAATTTCATAAATACTTCAATTCATTGTACGGTTGTATTCTCTTTGTATGTATACAAGTAATACTTTACCTGTTATGCCTCAAACTTAATACAATAAGTCTTCCTCACCTTATTTCTTATTTTGAAAACGGTTGCAACTGATACGTGCAGACATCTCTAGGCAAATACTATATATGAGTAAATAGAAAGTTGATTGTTTTTAGCATAGAGCTAAGTAAAGTAATGACAACATTTACATATGCAGAGGGGAAATATACGTTTTTACAGAATTTATAGTCAACTCTCTAGAATACAGAAATAATCCACAAAAAATTTGTTTTTTGCTTTTGAAGGATTGGGGATATAAAAAAATGGTTATAACATAACATACGGTCCCGGAGAGCATATTTTTGAGACAAAATGAAATTTTAATTTATTGGAGTATTTTCTTGAACGAAAAATGAAAATTCAATAAAATTCATAAATATATGTTCAAAAATTTTTCTTCAAGCAAAACAAAGTTTATTACCAAATAGAGACGTTAGGTTAAGCGAATACATAAAAATTCTAACGCATTGGTATGCAAGTTCGGAGCTTTTCTTACACATTTTACGATGATTAAAATTTGAAGTGAAATTTTTTATCCTCGTTTGGCACAGATACCAAATTTTGACGGTAACGCAATATATTTGTCGGTAGGTATTTTATAAATCAACTTCTGAAGTTTAATCAATGTAAATGTGCACTGCCGTAAGCGAGCTAGCATAAGATGCTGTTGTGTCAAGCACATGTTATATAGATGGAACTGAAAACTTTCATGCATAATTTCTTCCAAGTTATTGTCTTTCCTATGAGCTGCGTATTACAGAGTAAAATCGACAACGCTTTTATATCCCATTGATGTTCTCTAATACTTTCGGGAATGTCAATAGTTATTTTAATTGAATACTTGGCAGTTTTTGACACAGACTTAAAACTATTTGCGATAATCTTCACTAAACGGCGAATAGTTTTTGTGGCGTATTGCACAGTAAGGACTTAATCATTTTTACGAAACGGTGTCACAATTTAAACGTGTGGGGTGTACAAAAGTTTTTTTCAAAAACATGGCAAATCTCCACATTGCGACCAATGTTATAGCTCAATAAAGGGGCAAAGTAGAAAATGCTGTCTGCTTAAGCACAATATTTCGAAATTTTAATCTTTTGGTTTACGTTTTTTCTTGCTCCCTTCGGAGCATAATCTTTTGCGTAAGTTGATCTTTAGAATTAAAGCAGAAACTTCACAATTGCCGGTTTTGTGTCAACCTGTGCAAAGTTAGACAATCAAACGGTTAGATGCATGACCCTAAGAGTAGAACAAGTCCGAAATTTAACAATGCACAAGATACATGCAAAAGCAAGCGGGACCAATTTCAAAATGAATAATCCCAGCAGTGCCATTTGTTAATGCTTGCTTGAAGAGATCGCAGAAATCTTTTCTCGTTATCGGCTACCTTCTCCTTAAAGGCATTGGCCTTAAGGCTCTCTTTCTGCCGCTCTTTCTTTTCTGCCGCTTTGTGCGTAATCGTCCACCAACGTTGATCAATTCACGACAATAATAGTTATTCCTTAGAAAGTTTACTCCGTCCAGATTTTAAATAAAGAAATGTACACGAGTTGATTGACAATTGAGTGTCTCGCACCCCTAAGAAAATAAATGTGAAAGCCAGGATACGGTCTGAGAAGCAAAGATGCAGAAATTGATAATACTCAATTAACTTTGGAGAAATGTGACGCTTTAATATTTCTTTGCCAAATAACTGAGGTGTTGCTTATCACGTAGCATAACTGAAAGTGTTATCATAGAATTAAGACGAAACGTGCATTTTAAAGAATGCGTAAAACACTCAGAAATAGTATAAACATTGATTGAATGAAGCGCTCTT
The DNA here is from genome assembly GCF_014805625.2 of Glossina fuscipes. Taxonomy (NCBI): domain Eukaryota; kingdom Metazoa; phylum Arthropoda; class Insecta; order Diptera; family Glossinidae; genus Glossina; species Glossina fuscipes. The sequence goes on from NW_023998485.1 coordinate 917,073, forward strand.
GCAGCCACACCGTAAGCAATCACACCTACTGAGTTGTGAAACTAAATTTTCACAATACAAGGAAATAGTAAGCTACTAATGATCCTTCCACATAATTCCTAAATACCAAATTCCAAAAATTATCTATGTACTTATTTATTTTTTTTACCCTACAGCAATTGTAGTGCAGGGCACATTAAGATTGTGCGAATGTATTTAACACACAAAAAGTCTATCACTTAGCACCATTATCTGTCCGCCTGATCTCTTCCAATGTATTCTTATAGTGAACCTTCATTGTGGAAATTGCTTCATAATAAAAAATCGCTTAACTTTTGGAGCATCCTTTAATGTAAGGGCTTTTGGGGAAATTATACCTTCGCATAAAAATAATGAAAATTTTTGGAAAATGAATGAATTAGGCGAAAGGGTATATAATGACCGGCTTTGCCCGATTATCATGTTGTTACCTGTTTTTATATGTTCATAGGCGTCTCTCGTATAACACGACGTTTGTCCAACACAATTTCGACACAACAGTGTACAAAATGTGCGCTTATTATAATGCGGTTTTGAAACAAGACGTTTTTGACTATCAACTATGTATTTCACTAAAATTTTTCATTTGCTTTTATTTTTATTTTACCGGTAGTAAGTGAGTTTTCAAATAACTTTGATTTTGTAACTTTGGGGAAAATTAATTTTGTAATCGTCATTTATTTCACCATAATGTTGAATTCTATTTGTTTTTAATATTTTGAGGTTAACTTATTTTTCATTTATATGCACATTTGGAACGAAGCTTGGGCTATCATTAACTACGTTGTGCGACGGACAAATGCACACTAAATCTAGTTATAAAATAGATTTAGCTGCATTAAGCAACACTTGAAGGTTTGAAAGGTTACTAAATTGTTGAAACCAGAATGGGGGAGACGTGGGTGAGGTTGTGCGTTGAGTGTAGAGATTAATTTAACGTCGTCAGAATACATGAGGTAATAGAATGGTATTAATCGCGAATGATAGATCCGTTATTTGTACGACTAATGCAATGGATGCTAAGTAACTTTTTTGAGAGAACTTTACTGTGGCCAGGAATTCCGTCAGGTTAAAAGGAAGGATACACCATGGGAATAGACATTATAATAACTACTCTTATTGCTTGGATGTACTTATAATATCTTTAATTTTTTCTCGTTTTTTTACAGGACGAAAAGAATCAGTTGCTAGTAACTAACGTTTGGTTGAAATTGGTAAGTTTACACATATTTAATATAAATTAAATAAGTGACAATAAAATTTGGTGAGCTATTTTTGAAAGTACTTCATGTCCGTTATGTCAAAAGTCTTGAATTAAGCCAATTATTATCACAAATGATCTCGTTAATAAATTTACAAAAGTTTTAAGTTCGAATAGCAGCAAGAGTACAGTTTTCATCTTGGAAATGTATCGTCAGCTTATTTTCCAAGCGAGATAAATGGCTCGGTTGTAAACCACGAAAAATAAAGCAACGAAACTGGCGTTGCAGACAAAGTATTTAAATATAAAATTGAATAAAACGAATAATATTATTGTGTGGAAAAAACAACATTTTTATTTTGTAAATACATACATCTCATTCATCAATGTAAGCTATTTTTAGTTATTATTGTTGGAGTTCTCATTAACATGTAACGTTAGTTTTATATCATTGATTTTTTAAAACCTCACTGCATTTGGTGTATATTAAGTTTGAGCGGATGTATGCAACACTCAGCATTTTATTGTACCACTCAATTTAAAAACATTTCTGATTCCATTTAAACAGATTCGTCTGATGACCATGCATACAACATAACGTTCTACCTATGTTTTGACCCAAGGACAAATTCTATTGAAAATTCATATTGAATGGAAGTTTTTTAAATCTCTTAGCCAAGTAAGGCTTTATTTTGGGAAAATTATATGAAGAAAATGATCCATTTTTAATATTTCTCAAGAAAAATCTCCAAAAAGTAGTATTTTGTCTCCCTAAATGAATATGCTCAGAATGTTTGGCAGATGGTCATGTTTTCTTCTTCCTATTGTAATCGCAACAACCACTAAAGAACATTGGCTTCCTGCTTTGGAAGCTATTTTAGAAAGCGATTACTAGCATGGTTTTGCGATTTGGATAGACCATTGCTATTAGTATATTTAAATTGGAAGGATTCACTTTCAACTAGATTAAATAAAATTGGAAGAATACATAAATAATCTTTTTTTATTTTAATAATCGCCCCTCTGTTTTGAATACGCCTTTACATAAATCCACAGTTATGTGGATATACCTAGCGGAAGTGATGCAATCTACGTAAAAGCGAAAATTTGAACCCAGCCATATACAAAGCATTAAGCAAGGAACGAGAATTAAGTAGAAAACCATTAGAGGCTTCGAAATATTTTAATCACATTATGCAATATCCCATTTTTACCCTTTGTTGATGAAATAAATGCTACCTCTTTTTTGGACCTAACTTCCCATACGTTGTCAGCTAATTTTATTAACTCAAGTATGTCAATGACCTTTGATCGAGTCAGAGCAAATGAAATTTTTTTTCTAGTGTTTCGGTGTCGAACGCGGTATTTGCTGTCACCGACATGTGCCGACAAAATTCCGAAGGTTTGTTGTAGTTGCTCAAGTGAAGATTGTGATGGAAAATGTTGAAGATCTAAAAATTTAATTGAACATATCTCTACTTAGCCGGCCAATATATTTGTTTTTATACCGTCCGACCGGAGTAATGGGGTATATTCATTTTGGCGAAGCGTTTGCAACGTTATTCAACGATAGCCTAAAATATACTTGCTTACAAAATTTGACGAATAAATTAACATAACTCTCCAACTACGACGTCATTACTGCATCTTTTATATCTCTCAGAATTTATCCTAAAAGCAACAAAAAAAAAGGAGAAGAGCTAAATTTTCTCAGTGATTTTTTGCTTTGTACAGGAAGCTCGCTCTTCTTTCTAGTTATTGATTTTTAGTTTGTCCTTTGTATAATTTCGTTGATTGAATGAAGACGTATTCTTCTTTTATCGAATTTAAAATTAAAACACCGGAATTAAAAATGTCGAATCTTGAATGCCCATCAGACAAAACACTTAAGTATTTGAGAGCTTTTCGGAATCATTTCGACTTATTAAATCTTTTTAAGGTAATTAATTGTTTAGATTTTTCAATATGTTTTCAACTACTTTCAATAAATAAAGAGTAAATGAATAAAAACTTTCTACAACAATAAATAGTAGAAAAAGTATTTTATTTGCTGTTGCAGATTTCAATAACATTAAATAAAATGATTTCATTGAAATTATTGATCAAATAACTCATTGTCATGACTACTAAAACGGCGGAAAAGCCATATAATTCACTTCCTGTGCATACGCGTATGCATGCATTTATTCAATGCTGTCTCGTGTGTAAAGTGTTACTAGTGATCGCTTTTTTGTTTTCAGACTACTCCATGAAAATTTTATTGCAGCATATGAAAGCATACAATTATATAGGCGATAAAAAACAAAAAGTGGAATGTTTTACTTATTGTGTGTGCGTGTGTTCATACGAAATATTTTTGCATTTGCGGATGCATTAAACTTATCTGTTTTGCCGTTATTACATACATGAAGAAAAATTGCGTGATAATGAAAAACTCTCATAAATGCAAATAGATAGATGGACAGACGTTTACAGGGTGACATGTAAACTGCTTATAAATAAACATGCACGCACGTATAAAAACCTACTCATCGAAAAATTGAAGCGAACAATCTATGCACATATATACATATAGATATATCCATATGCATGCATATAAAGTGTATACTTACTTAAATTTACATACAAGCACATCGACAATTGTGACAAAACATGTGCATTTTATACTAGCTTCAGGCATGCAAAGAGATCCCGACTTCGTATGAAATTATAAATAAACCATACATTTACTATTATATAGGAATTTTTACATTTTATCACCCGTAACTAAAAAGTAATCTGCAGTATGGAAACGAATACGTATAAAATTTTTTCCTATACCCATGTCTTTGAGTTTGTCTGTCTTTGGCATTTGATGCACATATACTTCAGCAATTTATGGATATTTTTTCATTTCATTTCATATATATCTACATGTGTGCTACAGGCGGAGATCAGTTTGTTTAAGCATATGGTGATGTACATATGCGAACATTTTTGCAAACTTCTTTGCTTATTTTCTTATAAGCCGGTTCCGTAAAGGTACTAACTTTCTTTTCGCACACAGAGCTAATCAGTTGTCTTTTTTTTACATGTCGTTACGGAAACATAATTAGCTCTTGTTACTTCATAAATAGCGTATTTCAAGTATAGTATTGCGAAGTGGCCCACGACATGATCACATCAAAATGAATGTGCTTGGTATCCTTCTACTTTGATATAGTATCCAAAAGAACGCGCACATTCCTATTTTAAATTCCTGGAGAGCGCTAATTTTCTAACTGCTCATCATAAAGTATTCCTTTATCAAATAAGTTTGCTTTACTTGAACATCACATGTTTGGAAGCTCAAGAAAAGCATAGCATAAGAAATTGAAAGGTAGCGACACGCTGTCATACCGATTGATAGTCATATAATGGGCTGCCGGTCATAAATTCAATTTAATGTATATAATCTCACGTCATTGCTTAAAACATGAAAGTCACTGAATGGTGAAGAATTACAACTTTCTACCTATCCGTGATTTCATAATTTCTGCATCGATTTGTTGCGTTGTATAGAGAATATGCGCACTTCTGTGACTGCTTTATTTAAAAAGGAACATTTTTCATCTTGAGTTATATTACAAAATACGAGGTGCGTTCTAAAGCAAGTCCCGCCTTTTTTTTTAAAACCATATAGGCGGCACATTGGCGGCTGCCTTAGTTGGAAACGTTTTAATAAATTAAATAAAGATAATTATTTGGTTCGTGGACATAACTGTTAACGAGTTGTTCCGATTAATTGTGCAGAAAAATATACTCTTGTGACTGGTTTTTCAAGTATCATATTCCGCTGACTTATCAACGGGTAATTTCTACCTACATCGAAGTGGCATTGACCGATTAAACGAAAGCGTTCTGCCGACGTGGAGACTACTCTAAAATGCGCTTTTATGCAACTAACGCACTCTCGGTTAGAAGGAAATAATACGACTTCCTCGCTTTCAGGAGATCTATTATTATTATTATTATTATTGTATTGGCCAAGCCATAACGCGTATAATGTCTACTTTGTTCTCCAATCTTTAGCCTTTCAGTTCTTGAGAATCCCATCACAGGTTCTCGATTCGTATAACCATACTAAGCCTGGCCTTATGATATGTTGGCTAAATATCTGATTCAACAGACGGACGGAGAGGTTAGGAGAGTTTAGCCAGCCCTTTGCAGAATGTGCACAAATTTGTGTTTGCGATATCCATATTTTTCAGACTATGTCTGAAAGCCGGCTAATCCAAAGTGTTCATCATAAAGTCGTAAACATTAGACTTTTTTGCGATATTCCATGAGAACCCTTACATAGGGTAGAATGCAATAAAGAGACTTACCTGACGCAAAGCTGACACAGTTCAGTGCTATATGAAATTACTATTATGCAATATTAAAAGTAAAACCGGCGGGCCACATGAATATACTTATATAATTATGTAAGGAAGAGTTCAAAACATCAGCCAATCTGGTTCTTATTTCTTAAGTCAATTTAATAAAACTAGAAATTATTACTCAGTGATTTTTGCGAAGACACTTTAAAAATTGCTTTTCTTCTTTCATGTAATCTCTGACAGTAGAGTAAAATTTAATAATATCCTTAAGAAGTTACTGACCTTTCGAATTGTCATTTTAGCTATCGCGTTGGTATCACATTTGATTAGTCAGTTCTGCCCGCTTGACTGACAGTACTTCAGGTGGAGAAAATTACTTGCGCGGGCAGTACGCGGTAGCTATAACCATATCGCGATTTATAAGAAGACATGGCATATGTTATAATGGAAAGAATGTATAACAGAACCAAAGGCATGAAGTAATGTTTATTGGTGCCATTTACACATTTTATGTGAGTGACACCAGTTAAGATTCAACCAATAGAACTGATATTTATTTTCTAACAAAGGGTGTAGGATGTTATATTTTATGATTTTGGTTTAATTAATACTGACGTACTTAATCAGTTTTCAAATTTGACAAAATAATGTAATGTTAATGCCTATGAATTGCAAGAACTTTCAGAATTCAGAATTAAATCGAAAACTCAAAAACCAAGCATATATACCTTACAAAGGCAATTTGTACAATAATGGAAGGCATGCATTGCCCATCAACATTATCCATTACCCAGGAGAATACAAACGAATTTAAAACGTCTTTACAATTAGTTTCTGGCATTTTACATTACCTCTTATCACTTCCGTAAATTTTTTTTTATTGGATGAACGATCGATTAGTTTAAAATACTCTCATTCGCGCAACATATAAATTGTTAACATACCTGTAGTTATTTAAGTGGATTGATGCCATGAAAATACACCATAATTTATTGATGACTGAGTTAAGAATCATCATAAGTGCTTTGCTTTGATTGGGGCTTATTTCTAATCTAATAATGATAATTGCAGTCTTATTTGTTTTGAAAGTTTTGCTTTACTTATATATGAAATCTAATTATACTTGTAAGTAATACATCACCCAATAATACTCATAGCTGAAAAACTGTGATTTCTGCAGAGTACTTTCAAAAGAGGCGTGTCAAAATCTCATGGCATTCTGACAGTTAGCTTGCAAGTTACATGTTTCGTGGCCCTACTTCTGTAATTCTCAAAACCATAGAAAAATCCGAATTTCGTGAACTGATTGAACTTTTGGGTTTTGATGAGAAAAAATACGTTTGTAACCATCGTTGACTTAAACGATTTTATGGTGACTCCTGCGTGTCGAAAAAAATAAATTTATGCATGATTTGCTACTTTGAAACAAAGTTGAATGGACACGGATTATATCCAAATCTCTGGTTGTCAAAGTTGGCAATCGCTTCAGAAAACAAAGAAAAAAAAAAAGGTTTCGGAAGACCGAAAAGTGAAATTACGAGTGTTAACTGACAGCTTAAAGACACCAAAAGTCAGTTTATGCACTAATTTGCATCAAGTGGTCAGCAACCGGCGAGAGCCCTCTAAAGCGACAGAAACGAGAACTAAAAATCTGTGTGCATCACACCGGAGACTTATTGAGTGATGTGATATTTGAATCGATAGGATACATTTATGTAAAGAATTAATAATGCATCTCACAATACCTGCGGTAAATTGCAAGAACTTTTGACATATCAAGAAATTTTCGGAGAACTGCTCCTATATTGAATAGTTTTGTTATTGTTGTGTTTTTATTTCAGGAATGGAATGATATGAATCTGCGCTGGAATACATCAGATTATGGTGGCATAAAAGATTTACGTATACCACCACATCGGATATGGAAACCGGATGTGCTGATGTATAACAGTGCTGATGAGGGTTTCGATGGTACATATCAAACGAATGTTGTGGTACGAAATAATGGTTCGTGCCTATATGTGCCGCCGGGCATATTTAAGTCAACATGCAAAATTGATATCACATGGTTTCCGTTTGATGATCAACGTTGTGAAATGAAATTTGGCAGCTGGACGTATGATGGATTTCAGGTTTGACCAAAACAAAACATAAAACAAAGCATTGAAATACGCGCAGGAAGTATACATATATATGCGTTGAAAGAAGAAATCAAAAAAATAACGAGAAAAATGTTCTCTTTATTTTTTTATTTATTTTTAAGCTTATTTTCATTTCATATCAAAGTAACATTTTCGTTTTTTTTTTTGGTTTTTATACATTTCTGTTTGACTATGAAAAACAAAAATTTTTCTATGAGAAATATTTATCATATTATACATCATGTTTCGACAGCTGGATTTGCAATTACAAGATGAAACTGGCGGTGATATCAGCAGTTACGTGCTCAATGGCGAGTGGGAACTACTGGGTGAGTAACAGCCATTCGTTATGTGGGCCTCTAATGTAAAACCTAATAAAAATGTAATGCCCAATACGTCTGTCATGTCTAACGTATGCACATCAACGTGTAATACTTAGTAGTCATTTGGAAAAAGAAACACAATTCGAAAGCATAACATAAATGTTTGTAATGGTTGCTAATTTGTAAGAACACTTGCTGTTGTTGATTGTTGTGTTAATTTAAATGTTATTGTATTTGTCTACATTATAATATTAACGTTACTGTTTCCCGAAAAAAACCTAAACTAACAAAACTTGGTGATGACGTAAATGCTTTCCCATATATACGTATATACACGTTGCTAATGCCATGGCTGTGTTGCTGTTGCTCTATAACCATAACATACAAACACATAAACCATGCAACTGGTACTTAGCATTCTTTCTAAACGAAATAACTAAAAATGTACAATACTCAGTAAAGCAAAAATCTCATTACTTTTCACATAGGAAACCGCAAACAATAGTTTGGAAAAAAAAATAGTAAAGATATTTCTTTACTCATATAACAAAAATATGGCAGTAAAGAAGAATCACCAAAGACACTATATAACATTGCAAAAAAGAGAAATAATAATAAAATGAAACATGACCAGAAACGGAAACGGAAGTTTGTTCATTTATACATTCAATCCCTTTAGTAGACTTTTGCATTTCCTGAGTTTTTCTCTTTCACAGTTTTTGATATACAATATAGTACTGACCAACGATATTGTTCATCTTTTATCCAAGCGGGTATAGTTGTATACTTTCGAATTTTTAACAAAAATTCTGGTTACAAGAAGAGAAGTCGAGATTTAAAATTTTCTTAATTAAATTTTAATTTCTTTTTTACGGTGACGATCCAAAAGGAAAATTTAATTTTTTTAAAGCTTAAGTTTCCTTTCCATTGTTTGAAGTGAAGAAGCCTAGAAAAATAACACTTTGGCTACATGACATGAACAAGTTTCCCGTAGGAAGGGATTTAATTAGGTAATAAATGCAAGTACTCCCCTCAAATTTTATATATAAATAACTACGAAAATATTCTGCAAGCTTCGATATTTCTCAGCATATTTTATATGAAGAAGGTTATTTTTGCTTTTATTTTTGTTTTTATGTTAAGAAGCGACCGGAGGAAATGCCTTTCTTTACAAACATGTTTGTTAAATATAACTAGAACAAGTAAGAAAATTATACTCGGTCCTGACCGATTCATTTTTGTACCCATCACCGTTATCCTAAAAGAGACAAAAAAAGTAAAAGAAATAAATTTTTATGCTCTATAATATGGAGTGGGCGAGGCGGATTTTTTCTCTTTTCACAATAAAAGTGTATCTCGCGTAGGCACGTGGGCGATACAGGCGTGAAAGATTGAAAAAGTTAGGCGGCTTCTAACTTTGCAAATTTGTAGGCGTTTTTGCTAACGGGAGAATGTTTACCACAGATATTGCAAATTTAAAACTGGCCAAGAATGTGTATACTTTGTGGCCACATGATTTCCTATGATCACCTGTTAGAAACCATTATAAATATTTATCCTATCAGAAGGTTTCACACGCTCGATACGTCCGTGAAAGAACAATGTACGATGTGCCAGGGTAGCTGCTATTCACTATGATTGGATACACTTATCAGGGAGCTACTAAATCAAATCAAGGCTTTAAAGCTGAACAGGTTATCGATGTGCTAAACTACAGACACACTTCTTTTAATAATGTAAATACCATTCAGTATTTGTTCAGCTCCTTGAAACAATATTCTTTTACTTTCCCGAATAAATTTGAAAGTTGGAAAAATGTTTTAATTTTTCGTGATTTTAAAATCTTATATTAAATCTTTGTTTGATTTACAAAGTAAAATTCAAATAATTCGTACCTCAATGCCCACAAGGACATGTAAAATGTTATGCTGCCATTTTTCCTAGTTTTGTATATATATTTTTCTCTTTGCGTCTTTTTTTCCGCTCTGGAAAGTTTTCTCTGAACGTTATGTTACGCTTATGTTTAAATATCTGCCATATGAATATGCAAAAGTATTGCTTTCACTTCAATTTCTTGTACTTTCTATGGGAAACTAGCACTACTTTTTCTTGTGGACATTCTAGGATGTTTAACAGCACATTAATTCTCAACTACTTGAACTTTATTGGTGTGATTGTGTTAACAGTGTGTAACCACAGCGTTAGCTAAAAGTTTATGGGGAACGAATTACTTTAACGAAATTTATGGGATATTTAAACTTTACAATTTATTTTTGGTTGAGAGAAAAAAAAAGAAAGAACACAACAAAAATTTTTCCTGCAAAAAAATGCTCGCAACATTGTCGTCGAAAAAGTAATGAGGTTTTATTGCTAACTTTCAATTTTACATGTCCTCTAAAGTTTCTCATACATCTGGCTCCGCTTACGTTCCTCGAACTCCACAACATATACTCTCGTTGTCATCTCAACATTCACTTCACGTACTCGTTTACAGTTCAAATGATCTTATATTTGGCTCATTAGCTCTCTCTCTCTCTCTCTCTCTCTCTCTCTCTCTCTCTCTCTCTCTC
>NW_023998485.1:927675-1131038 GCF_014805625.2 Glossina fuscipes
CTCTCTCTCTCTCTCTCTCTCTCTCTCTCTCTCTCTCTCTCTCTCTCGCTCTCTCTCTCTCTCTTTCTCTCTCTCTCTGTCTGTCTCTCTCTGTCTGTCTCTGTATCTATCTCACTGCCTCTTTCTTTTTTCGCCTCTCTCGATCTGTCTCTTTCTTCCTTTTTCTCACTTTACCCTTACCTGGCAAACACGAGTGCGCTCATTTACGCTAATAGTATCTTTCTCTTTTTAAAACACTTTATACCATTTTAAGCAAATTAAAGGCTCTGTAAAAGAAAAAAACTTTACACTCTCTCGCTTATCCAGTGTTCTCACCCTCCACCAATATCAACACTAAAACAAACACTAAAAATGAGTCGAAATATAAAATTGGGCGCTTTAACTTTTAAAGACCGAAATAGCCGCCGTAAGAAAGTTTCTCTCTGTAAAACGAATTTTGTATGGAAGATATATAATGAAAGTAAATTGTAAAGAGAAATTACATTTTTTATAAACAGAGAATCTGTTAATATAAAAAATGAAAAAGGAAGAAAAATGTAATTTCTAAGACTTTCTAGTAAATCTATATAAAATTAAAGAAAGGTAAGAAAAAGAATATAATAAATAATATTGAAAAAAATATATATCAAAAGTTTACATAAAACACTTTAAAATGAATAACATTTATCATTCATGTCAAAGCATGCATAAACTTGCTGTAGTTTGCTGCACAAATGCCTGTCAGTCTTACTTATAGCAATTATTTTAAAAGCCTTTTTTAATTTTTTTTTTCAAAACTTTCCGCAATTCTTTTCCCCAAAAAAAGAAAGGGAATTGAAAGCAAATTTTAGACCATTGTATATTAAGCATTTTCTTTTTTTTACCAACAATACTCATCAACTTAAAAGACAAACGCATATTCAGTCGCAATAATTGTCAAAGATTTTAGAATAAGCTTCAGAAAGAAACTAAAACAAAAGAAAAGCAATTACCGACCGCGAGCCCGGGTGTATGTGATGTTTCTTGTCTATACCCCAAACTTCAATTCTTTTCCAGTATTAAGTTCGAAATAAGTATTCAATGTATGATACTCATTATTAGTATGAAATTATTAGTATGAAACCAACTAAATAAAAAAGTATATCTTCGAAAATCATTCCATGGGCAGTATAAAAAAATTTGTCATTTCAGCTTAAAATTCACCTCAAAATTAATATTTTCTTTTTTATGATTTAAACTGTCTTGATGCAATTCATTTCAAAGATGATATAAAAATAGAAATAAGCAAAAATAGGTAATAAGTAAAAATACCCACTCATATTGAACCAAATCGCAAGTTTCTATATATTAATTCATTTTTTGTAAAACGTCCGAATAGTACAAAATTACCATAGAACGGTAGATAGCACCATTAACAGATCGGACTGAAAGTCGGATTCAACGAAAAAAGTCCAAACCAGCAGAGAAAAGAACCCTTCGCCAAACATTAACAAAGTAAGGAATGCATGAGGGCCAGATGAGCTAACAATAAAATTTCCGGCTTCCCCACCGTTAATTACGGACGTCGAAATGGAAAAGATTAACTTGCATAGACATTAAAGAAAATTAAAGAGATAATTGACGAAAGCGACCGTTAATACTAAGTTACGCACTACTCTCTTCTTAAACCAATGTCGCGAACATCACTATTTTTGCAAGAACTTGGCTTGGTCACACAATCCCAGCAGATCTTAACAAATTTACTCCTCCAATTTACGAACGTGACAAATTATCAATAAAAACGAAATTTTTGTTGGTAAATTAACTGAAATCGGACGCTATCGCACACCCGAGAAGTTAAGAGTCGCAATTGGTAGTTCGGTTGTTGTAGAAAAGAAACAAGAAGTACTTTCTATGCCGTGGTATATTGATCCCTTGTTCAGCTGCATCATGCTATTTTGCATTCATATAAATTTATTAAATCTTCACGTTTAATGTCCTCTCACAACCAATTACGCAAAATTTTTTAAATAATCAGGGGCCTGAAGGCAGTGTTGAATGATAACAGAAAAACAAAACTCGAATGCTTATAAATAATAGCAGAATAATCATAGGTCTCGACTTTTACAATGAGGCTTCAAACTTCAAAGTATTATTAGCCCTAATATTCTAATTCTTAATTCCGATTTTTTTGTACATATTTTATTTTTACATTCTTTTACATATAAAATTATTATTATTTTTTTTAATGAGCCTTAATTCATCTCATTTCAAGCATGCATTTAGTTATTGGCTTGAAGCACCAATTAGTTTTTAAGTAGAGAAAAAATGTGAATGTGTGCTCATATACTTGTATTAATTTACTTCTGTTGAATACTAAATCTCAAGTAATTCATGTTCACTGTGCATAACTTATATATATATATATATATATATATATACGTATGTAATTATAGATATTATTATTTTTTTTTTAATTCAGGTGTGCCCGGCAAACGTAATGAAATCTATTATAACTGCTGTCCGGAACCTTATATTGATATAACATTTACCATCATTATAAGACGACGTACATTGTATTATTTTTTTAATTTAATTATACCATGTGTACTGATAGCCTCAATGGCTTTGTTGGGTTTTACACTGCCACCAGACTCCGGTGAAAAATTATCATTAGGTAAGTTAAACGGAATTTGATAAGTAAAGTTAAATATTTACAAACAAACAGATTTTAACATAAAAGGCAATATTTCACAAATCCCTGATTAAGCCCTTAATCAATGCATAGAAGCGTATGTCTGCTTCTTTTGTAGAGAAATGAATGAATAAATAAATTTAAACTGTTAAATCTGTTGTTTTGCAAATTCAATGTTCCCTAATAGTAATCAAAAAAAAAAAAAGAAGAAAATTGTTCTTTTATACACATTTAAGTTTTCTTATTTTTTCTCTCAATGCTTTATTTGATTATTTCATAGCATAATAGTTGTATGCTTAACACTGTAATCTTTTGGTTAAAATGCATAACAACATAAATCTTTTGCTTATAATAGCTGTGCTTAACTTTCTAGAAGGTTGAGTGTCTCTTTATATATTGGAGTGCCTCTTTGCTCTTTTTTTTTTTTTTTTTGATGCAAAATATATTTTTACAAAGAGTTAAATGCACATGGCTTTAGCAAATATAAAGAGCAGCATGGGCGGCAAGATTTTATTTATATATTTATGTTTTTGACGCCAAAGGTAAGCAGATAATTTTTTCTAACTTTTAATTTTGCGTTTTTCTTAAATTTTTCCCCCGTTTGATAATTAAAACTAATTTTGAAAGTTTTTGTTAACAAAAGCAAAAAGAAAAGAAAGTGAAACCAAAAATCTTGATACACAAAATAAATTATATTTAGAAAAAATTAATAATTACATTTCTGTCCATTGTATGAGCCTATTGACTTAGAATTTAAATGTAGACATCGATCATCAAAGTATGAGCCACCAATATCATTTTAAATAACCAATAGTTTCCAGAAACCAATTATGGGGAATAAACATTTATTAACATTTTTCGATTACTTGCATCTATTTATTCTTTGCCCAATAGCCGTTAATGTGTTCAATTTGGGAGATAATTAATAATCCGTCCATTGCGGCGAATTAGCGCAAAGGCTGGAATATGCAATATCCATAAAATTAGCAAAGAGTCAAAGGATGTAAATCCAGTGCTAAATACCAATTGATTATTTTGCAAAATACATGTTGTGCCTAAGTGGAGAATTAACACTCCTGCAACTAATTGTTGCATTACATTAAATAACTATAACTTCAGTAAAAGTGCAATTGATTTAGGAAAACTTTAAAATGTTAAAGAAATAGAACAAAATGTAACAGAAAAGCTTTCGATTTCTAGTTGAAACTTTTCGTTTTTTTTTTTTTCTTAAAAAATTGCTTTTTCATGTGGACGCAAGCAAAAGCCACCGTTAGCAGATTATTTCTTTTATGAATACAATTTTCTTGAATTTTGAGCACATTACATCTTTTTCTTCTTGTTCAGCTTTATTTCCTTATTTCATGGGAATTTTACACAGGTCAGTTTTTATGTGGGAGTGCCTATACCTTATTTAGGATTTCTTATATTTTTGATGATTTTACTGTTAGTGCATATAAAAATTAGTATACTTTTAGTCTTTTGGCTTGCATATACATGGCATTCATAAATAATTAAATTTGTCAACAAGCATTTCGTTCCCATGCCCACAAAAAGTAGTCGCGGGTCTATTAGTTTTGTCTTGCCTTCACGATGTACTTAACAAATTTTTACACTGAACCTGCTTGAGTCGACTTGTCCACAACCGTCTGTCTATTTTTCCAACTACTGAGAACTTCAAAAATGCAAATAGGCGATTCCATACTATCTGTGCTAATGCAGCAAATCGTCTTTGAAACCAATAAGCGCAGGCATTTCTCTTATGTTTGACAAGCCATAAGACCACGAAAGCCATTTCTTCACGTCTTCATGCGAATCAAGGCGCTGCTCCAAAACTGCGCAATTCATCGATGCAAAAAAGTGATGGTCGCCAGGAGTTGGTGACTGCTAACATGGGCTAGTACTTCCCAATTAAAAGCTTTTAATGTGTCGTGAACCAGTTTTGCCAAATGAATGCATAGACATATTTCATATTGGAAAAAGGCGAATGTGCAAGTCGATCAATTGTTGCTAGTAGCGTTTGCTATTCATTATTTCAATAGGTCTTAACAGTTTATAATAAATGTCGATCGGATACTATGGAACATAATCTTGCTGTGAAAACGAGTCGGTTCTAGGGCGGTAGTGGACGAGAGGTGCGTTTGGGCCTGCGCATGATCGCTTACGTCTGCTATTCTAAAAAGATATCCATTTTTCATCCTTAGTACAGGTGCAATACAAAGTCAGCACAGAACTCCACATCTTCGTTTTTAAAAAAAATATTTTTGTTTCTCAATAGGTCTTTTTCTTCTATTATGTTCAGAAATCGACAACTAAAAATTCACTGAAATGCTGTATAAAAAAAGCCTAAAGTGAACACACAGTTCTTTATTTAGCCCTTAGTAATGCTGGGGTTAGATTTGATATATAATATTCATTTATTCGGGTGATTATTTACTTAGGATCTTTTTTAATTTTGCGTCCGCCACGTTATTATTTTTTTTTAAAGTTTTTATAAAAATATGCATGTTACTTGTCCGCCACGCGGGATAGAACAGAACAGCAAGGAGTAAATTCTGATGTGTAAGAAGCAATGTAGTATATGAGTATAAAGTGTCATATAAAGGAACTGATGGTTGTGAGAGTAAAAAAGTGTAAAAGAGAGTAGGTTCGTAAATTGACTGCAAACGGTTATGTCAACATGGAATAATTTATTATTATTATTATTATTATAAATTTAGCCAGAGAATAAATTCTAAGACTAACGTCTTAAAAGCACCAGCATCTAGGGCTGTCGGCTTTTATTAAAAACTCTACCGCACTTGAGGTTTGAACCCACGACTTGGAATAATTTAAAAACGGGAAAGATTGTGAAGTAAACTGTTAAATTACAGACCGCATATAAAGAGTTTGCGAAGAGTGGAATGGCGAATAGATGTGGTAACATAGGAACGGGCAAATATTACATGATTAGGAGATTGTACACATGTACATAAAGGGTTGTTTGTTATTTTAATTTTGAATAGATGAACTTTACATCTCGTGTAATTAAACATCAGTCTGATATAAGACAAATAATGCCATGTCAGAGTTCGCAATCGAAGGCCTTTATTTATTTGTGGAAATAAAGAGTATAAACGACGACCATAAGGTTTTATTGCATCGCTATTGCCAAGAAAGAACTAAATGCGTTTTGTCGATTGGCCTTATATCTGCAGCACAATCGTTAAACCGAGATGGTCTGGAAGAAGCAATCTGCAGCGTTGGTGCCAAGAATGCCCGTGTGACTGAGCACCCAGAGAAAGTGGAAAAAAATGTGTCAGACTTGAGGTTATAAAGTAAGGATATGATTTCTACTATGTAAGGGCGAGTTTTAACTGAGGAAAAAGGTATTACTCAGACTGTTTTTATTTATTAAGGATGCTAGTGCAGTTGAGTTGGGCTATTTTAATTACTTAATATTATCGACTTGTGTTCTAATTAGTGCGTGTTTTCTTTTCGTCTGCGGACTTTTCGGTGTTGCCTACCACTAACATCACTCCTATTGACAAAAAATATGTTATGATTTCTTCAACTCATCCTACCTTAACAATTTCACAAATCAGTCCTTTTGCTATTAAAAAAAAACTAAATAGCATTACAACTTATATAGACTCTATTTTGATTCTACGCGATGGCAATTTACTTGCCCTCGCCGGGAACCCGCGCGCAACCGAAAACCTCATACATTCAGGCCTTTATTCAGAGCCATCTATGCATTTCGAATAATGGAAAACCAACGTACTTTTCAACTCATCACATCTTCTCCCATATTGATTTAACATTTTGCTCTCCGTCACTTCTTCCTTTGGCTTCATGGTCTATTTCTGATGATCTACATAATAGCGATCACTATCTAATCATAATCGAGCTTAGGATTCCTTGGTGGAACAACACGCTTTCGTTTTTGAGGAAAAATAAAATGGATCTATGATACCGCTTTAAGAGATGTCCTGATCACGATCATTTGTTATTATACAAAAAGGCCAATGCTCAATTTAGGAAGGAATTACGAAAATCAAAGGCACTTAGTTTCGAACTTTTTTCGAGAGGAATTCACAGAAATACATCAATGAAAGTTGTCTGGAACAAAATCAACAGACTTAATGGGACCTCTAATCTGAACGAAATCTTTGCCATCTGTACTCCCAATGGAAGTTTAACTGATGCAGATGAGATTTCTAATTACTTTGGACAAATGTGGTGCGAGTAGTCCTCTTACAGCAACTTCTCCATTGCTTTCATTGAAAATAAAAGGACTCCAATTTCTCTTTCAAATGCTATGGACAGATGTGCCTTGTCCCTGGAAAATTGCATATCTACCTCAGAACTTAAAGGTTTTCTCTCTAAATAGAAGGGGAGGACACATGGTCTAGACCGCATCTCCTACCAAATGATCAGTGCTATGTCTTAGTCTAGTGAAAAGAAATTACTAGACCTATATAATACGGTATTTTTGACTGGCCATATACCCTATATGTGGAAACTGGCAACAGTTGTTCCAATTCCAAAGTCAAAAAATGTGTCCATCGCATCGGATTACCTTTCTTTTATCTTGCCTCTCAAAGGTTCTGAAAAAGATTACGGCATCTAGATTATCTTCGTTTCTTGAGTCCAAGAACCTGATTACAAAGCAACAAGTTGGTTTCAAGCGGGGTAGAAAGTGCATCAACGCTCTTTTACACATTGATTATCTTACAAGCAAAGCAATTTTCGAACGGAATCATGTACAATTCTCTCAATTGATTTCGAAAAAGCATTTGACAGAGTTGGTCTTCATGTTATCTTAAGACTCTTGAAATCATAGAATGTTGGACCCAAAATCTTCAACTACATTAAATCATTGATGTCGCATCGGCGGTTTAAAGTTAGAATCAATAATCATCTCTCTGATTCCTTTCCGCTAATGAATGGTATTCCGCAAGGATCTCCTCTTTCTGTCACGCTTTCCAGATCGCCAGCAAAATTCTTTGCCGTGTACCGAAAATCTGACATTGTCTTTACGCGGACGATGTTTATAGTTTTACAAAAGAAAAAGATAGCACGTGGGCAATCAACATCCTCGGACCTACTGGACGAGAGATCTCCACATGGGCAAACTCGTCAGGGGATAAAAATTCTATACAAAAATCAAAAAAATGTACATTTGTCGAGAGCAGGTATGCGATGCAGGAAATCTACTGATGCATATTAATGACTTACCAGTACAAAACGTGCAGACGCTTCATATCCCCGGGCTTACGTTTTCCAACGAATATCATTGGAAAAGACATTGTCTTCGATTAAAAAATTCTATTTTAACAAGGATGAATTGCATACTGTACGTTGCTTAAAAAAGTCATACGCACATTAACACCTTTGCTTATTTTACCAAAATGCTTGTTTTAAGCAAGCTGACTATGCTTTGATAATATATGGCAATAGTTGCAAATCTAATATCAACATCCTCAAACCGATCTATCACCAAGCCCTCAGAGCAAGTTGTTATGCTTTTCGGACAACGCCCATAAATAATACTATAATATTTGAAACTGGTCTCCCAGCTTTAGAAACTAGACTTTGGGTATTATAGCTCCATGGATTTTGAAAGACTGCTCTTTTGACATTCACATGAAAGAAGATACTCGAAACTACGTCGTCAGGAATCTAATAGCTGAAAAAACTCAGGTACTGGAGAGTAACGGTTGGAATCTTTTATACACAGACAGCTCAAAATCTTCTGGTCTGCCACCTGCTTGTGTCGTGGTAGATGATGCTTCAGAACAGGTTCTTCTCAATTACATATTTCATGAAAGTACTTTTACTTTCAAAACCGAAGCCAGAGCTATCCTTCATGCCGCGAACCTTTCCCATGAAGACAAACTCAAAACCGTCATTGTTACTGAGAGATTGTTTGTATTAAAAACTATACGGAATCCTTCGAATTTGATATGGAGCACAATTAACAAATTAAGGAATATCATTACAACACCCGGCGAAGAAGAATTATGAGTATTATGAGTCATATCGGTTTATTGGGAATGAGCACCTCTAATTATGGATGATGTCATGGAAAAGTTGGATCTCCAAAGATACATTGGAGTAAAAGAAAAGAGAAAATTGCAGAAGGAAATCTACAATACTATCATCAACACTACTCTTCCATTAACCCTCAATTTACTCCACCTTTATATCCAAAAAATGTTGAGGAAATCAAGATCTAAATATTTTCGAGAGTTCGCCTTGCTCATGCAATTGCAACTCACCAATAAATCTTGAAGAAGTCTTCCTCGCAATCTGCAATTGTGGACAAATTCTCACTATAAAACGCATTTGCTGTGACTGCCTTAACTTTACCTTGGCTAGAAGTATTGGATTTGGAACGATTAACCCTAAGGACATTCTACAATCAGCTACAGAACAGAATATCAATACAATATATTACTTTATCAAAACTACTAGACTCAATATCTAATGTACTTTTATAAATTAGAGCCGATAGCCTGTGTTACTAGTGCTCAATGTCTTTTTTTTAGTCTAAGAATTTATTTCATTAGTCTAAAATTATAATAATAATAATAACAACAATAACATTTTCATTATTGATGAAGATAGAATAGCGAACCCGAAGAGGATTGTTGGCTAAGAACACACATGTGAAGGTCGCGAGATAAGCGTATGGCGAAGTTGATAATAGAGTTTAATTTACAGAACGGCTTGACATTATGTAGATTTTGAATACTATCGGAGATTTGAGATAAGTTAGAGGAAGTGGTACGATCAGTGATTATTTCGTGATCGGAAGTTTGTCTGTGATGGGTTTTACAGAGTCAGGATATGAAGATTTTATATTGGAAGGGGAAATGGTAATTTCAGGGTTTAACATCTTCTTAGTTGTAACTGTGACAGCAGACTTTGTGTTTGGTCGTTTGATTGCTGGTTGAGAGATTGAGGGAGGCAACGTAGGGAAAGTCTCCAGAGAAATTGAAAAATTTAGATTATTTGGGTGTGCGTAAATATTCCGAGAGAAAAAGTACACTTGTAGTTTGAGTCATTCCGCTGCGTCCTTTTTGGATTTAGCAAATTTTGTTGCATGATAGATGGCATTTGGAGTTACCATGATCGTCATCCTTAGGGTTAATGCATTTTTTGGCACTTTAAGGACAAGTCGGGGAGCAATCGTGGCTTGTGCCATAGGAAAGGCAAAGCGACCTCTGCTGTGAGCATACTTTAGCTATGTGGCCGAAACGCCAACATTTGCGGCACTGTAATATTGGTTCGACGTAAGGTTTAATCGGGAAAAGAATTCCTTCCAAATAGATGTGGGAGGATTTCGGACAAACTTATACAGACTGTGTCCAAATGCCCACAAGATTTAGACATTTGGTTGAATTTACGAAAGCGCTTGGTTTCCGCAACTTTGCAAGAATTAGGCGGGGGACCAAATTAAAATAGATTCTTGGGACGGGTAGATGAGTAAATCTCAAGCTCGATGAAATCAGAGGGTTTAAAGGCAACCCCGCAGATGTGACAGAAATCGCATGGAATGTAAAGAAAGACATCGAAGTTAGTTTTATAGTCTACAGGAAAAGCATTTGTAATATAATAATTAAAATCTATTGAATCATATAAACCACAATTTCGAAAATCCTCAACTACGTTTATGGAAATATTTTAACGCACATAAACGAAAACCAAAAATCAAAGCACAATAATCTTTTTTCTTGCGAAATTTGTGAAAAGATTTGGGATAACACCCAAAACTGTAAAATACATTTTTTGTAATTATATGAGAAAATGCAGGCAAAGCTGTTGTAGCTTGCAAAACCAAGCACATACGCGGCATAGGGAAGCAAAAAGATTTTCTACTCTTGTCAAAAAGATAACTGAATATATATAAGTTAAAGTAGTATTACCGATTTGTCGCACTCTACCGTAATTTACAAGTTATTGCTAAGTTTACATTTTACACCTAACCTAGTTAAGATAGTGTAATTCTAGTAATAAGCTATTAATAAAATATTATATGCTTACGTTATTATTCTAAGCGATAACCTAATTTAGTTATATTGCTTAAGTTAGCATTAAGTTATTTCTTATATAAGATACTGACCATACATTAGATACATCATAATATAAGCAAGTATTTTAAACGAAAGTTAAAGAGTAAAGAATCTAAAATAATCCAATAAACCAAAGAACATTCAATTTCTAAGTGGTGTCACTGCAGTAAGCTTTGAATATAAAATTTTTCTTTTATAAAAATAAACGAAAATTTTTTTTCTTTTACAAAAATAAACAAAAAATTCCAAGCTGTGAAAATGTGAGAGGTTTATAATTTAGTAAACAGTAAACACAACGACAAGAAACTGTGAATAAACAATTATTTTTTATTTTTTTTTTTCACAAACTCCTTCAAGATTGTATGTGGACAAATAAACTGTTTTTGTATTTTTCATTTCATTTCGATCAGGGCGAATATCCTTAAAGAACTCTTCGCCTTTGTTATTAAAATTTGTTATTTAAAGTCATATTAAAACAATGTGCTTAGGCGTCCGGCAAAGTTAGACTTTCTGATAGAAATACTACTCACACCGAGCAACAATTTGGGAAAAAATTGATATTATTGACAAGAGCACCACTTCAAGAATGCCGGTTAAAGTATTTCTTCAAATAGAAACGATCAAATTTTTATCTCAAATGCGTTTAAAGTATTGATAACAAGTAATAGAACTCACTTTCTAATATTCAATGTAAAACGGTAACTGAAGGGATTAGTTGACAAGTCATTGTAAATAAAAAATGCAGCGATCATTAATTTCACTTTGGTATAAAAGTTTAAGTGCAGAATCAATCGGTCTACGTAAATAATATCCGAAGATATATCTGTTCTCTCATCATAGAAGATTGACACATGAATCGTGTCCTCCATCCGTCCTGACTATGTATCGTGCTATCAATCGAACACAACATAGTAACAAACGGGCCCCACAGGACGAGCTTATGGACAAGAAACTGTTGTATAGGGATTGTAGTGACACCACTCAAAATTAAATGTTCTTTTGTTCAGTGGATTATTTTAAAGTCTTTATTTGTTACTTTTCTTTTAGATACTTGCTTATATTCTGGCCTGACTGAGGTATGGTCAGGTGTCTTATATAACTAATAATTTAATGCTTACTTAAGCGAATAATATAATTAAAATAGGTTATTGCTAGAATTACGAGTAATATGGGTTACAACTAAATTAGGCTATCTTAGCTAGGTTAGATGTCACATTTGAAATGCAATAAATGTAAACTTAGCAATAATAATAAAATGTAAACTTAGCAATAACTTGCAAAAGCGGTAGAGTGCGACAGATCGATAATGCTACAGGATAAGCAATAGTTTTAATTTTAAATTTGAGTCGTTATTCCTCAGTAGCCACAAAATAGACAACACCACAAGTTTATTATATTATGTTCTTTAATGAATTGTTTGATCACAATTTGGTTCAGTATAATCATACCCCTATTTGTAATGGTAGATTGCTTGATCTCTGCTTTGCCAACTTTCCTGAGATTAACCTAAATCGTTGCCCACCTTTTAGTTTACCTGAGGATCCTTATCATCCTTTTCCTTTCAACATATGAATGATGTATGGTTGAACTGCCTTAATGTGCCAAATCAAACTTTTTTAAATAAATGTTATGATTTTCATAAAATCAATATTGTATTGCTAAAACATCGTCTTTCACATATGAGGGTTGATTTCTCAACCGGAAGTATTGAAAGCTTATTGTCATCGTTCTACAAGACATTAAATCTAGCTATTGCTGCATCTACTCCGATCAAGCAGTGCCGACCTCGATGCAGGTATCCCCCGTGGTTTAATAAGACAATTTAATATTACAAGAATAGAAAAAACACGCTATTCAAAAAATATTCGAAAAGTGGCTCTGAGCTCGACTATGTCGCTTACTCGGTGGCGAGGCATAGATTTAACTCCCTCAGCCATCATTATTACTGCAGATACCTTCAGTCCATTAAATCCTCTCTGTTTGCTAATCCTTAATACTTTTTTAAATGTGTTAACTCTAAAAGAAAAATTTGCACATATCCCTCGCATGTTTCTTTTAATGGCTCTGATTCCTCGGATGATTTTGAAATCTCAAATCTGTTTGCTGAGTATTTCCGACGAAACTTTTCGATTGCTAATTTCGATTTATCAGCAAACTACCCATATCCTATAAATAACTCCGTCTCAATTCCTAACTTGCTAATTTCGGAAGACGATGTTTTTAAAGGGTTGAGTTCTCTAAAATATTGTTGCGCGCCAGGACCTGATGGAAGTCCATCATGTGTACTTAAATCTTGCGCTGTCGAGTTATGTGGTGTGATCTCAAAGATTTTTAACCTGTCCTTGTATTTAGGCGTTTTCCCTTCATGTTGGAAGAGCAGGTTCTTCATTCCTATCCCCAAAAGTGGAAGTAGACAATTTGTTGAGAACTACAGAGGCATAGTCAAGTTGAGTGTCTTGCCCAAGTTGTTCGAGCGAATTGTGACTCAGCATCTGGCCTTTGCTATTAATTCGTATATTTCTCCGCACCAGCACGGCTTTCGGAAAGGGAGATCTACAGTCACCAACTTGTTAGAGTTTACCTGTCAAGTTTTCTAGGCTTCTATTTGACCATAGGTTGCGTTTCAACTTGCATATTTAGCTCTCGATAAGCAAAGCTAGATCCGCGCTTGGTTTTATGAAAAGGTGGTCCAAAGAGCTTGATGATCCCTACATTACGAAAATGCTTTACATGTGTTTGGTTAGACCTATACTCGAGTATGCCTCAGTTGTGTGGTCTCCTTCATATAGGTGCTACGTAGATTTGATTGAATCTGTTCAAAAGCAATTCTTGCCGTTTGCCTTTAGAAATTTGGGTTGCGATCCGTTTGCCTCTCTTCCTCCCTATGAAAATAGGTTGCTTCTGCTGTGCTTACCGTCTCTTGAGAAACGTAGGCTTGTTCTTGGCGTCTCCTTCGTAATCAAAGTAATAAATGGTGCTATATACTCGCCTTTATTACTTGGTGAAATAAGCTTTAATGTCCCTAACCGCTTCTTTAGACACTTTATCTTGGTTAAGCTTAGTCAGTGTAAATATAATTATGAGCTGTTTAATCCGCTCAGAGTCGTTTGCAAGAACCTAAATGAAGTCTACCACTTATTCTCGTTATCGGACTCTTCAAGGTCCATTAAAGCAACATTGCTTAATACGCCCGATTTACCTGTGTCTTACTTAAACTAGCTTTTATCCTTAAAAAGTCGTTACGTTTCGAAAGTGAATTATTGTCAATTTATTATCTGTTGCCAGGGTTATGCATGTTTGCGATGGCTTAGGGGTTCATTTGCAATTTGGTCCTGTACAGGTTGTAAGTGTGCTCCTATGCTGATAGTGAACATGCTTTTTTTTCTTCTTTTTTTCTTCTTATTTGTTTTATTATGCTTATACTCAATTTTATTGTTAATTAATATTAGTTTTGCTTTAAGTGCCAATTGAACTCGACTGTTATTTGTTTAGTCGAGTTTCATGTATAAGTAGAATTAAAATAAATAAATAAATAATAATAAATAATGCGAAAAGTCTAATACGCAATCTTCCGATTGTTTCTGACTGATTATTAGGACGAGCTATATCCTTCATGAATTTTGGAAGAATTATTTGTGGGTTTTGAGGAGGATATGGTCAGAGCTGTATAAGGGAGATTTTGAAGATTAGTGTTTGCCTGATATGCATATCGCAAGGAGACAAGCTTCTTCCTACGAAATAAAGTTGATAGGAATTTAGGGACAGAGCTTAATAAGGAGGGCCGCGGACATATGAATATAACACAGTATGAATATGCTGAGTTGGCTATTAGGCAGCTAAAAGTTACGCAAAAGGAAAAAAGCCAGAAGAACGATTCAAGTCAACGAGAAAGATGTCAACAAAAGAGTGGTAGAAATTTTAAATGAATGGGCGATCATCAGGTTTCCAAATTTCTCGTCCAGCTATACAGCCGGCAGTCATAGCATTGTAAATATCGCATCGAATGTTTACCTTGATGCAATGTTATGGTGCCGGATTATTTTCAAAGCAAACATTCTCAATTCTATATTATTTTATCGGACACCTTCGCTTGTAGCGCTTATCCTCATTTGGATTTTATATATTTTATAGTGTTTATTAAGTATTATTATATATATATATATATGTATTATATTGCATACGTACATTTTACATCATGTATACAATGAATATCGTATTAAGATCAAATGCATTAATTTTAATAAGTAAGATTAGCCGCAAAAGAAGTCAAGACTGGAGTACTACCGATAGTGAAGTGTGGAATCGGGTTTGCAAAACATTGTCTCAATGTTATGGAAATCTCATGAATTTATTAGAATATAAATTTCAATTACTGAGTGTTTGTTAATCGCAATAAGTATTTTTTATTTTTCCATTTTCCCATCATGAATGCAGGTGTTACTATATTACTATCGCTTACGGTATTTCTTAATATGGTGGCCGAAACCATGCCAGCTACTTCAGATGCCGTACCTCTTTTAGGTAAGTTCTTTACGTTAACCAATTTCATTTATGGCAAATGTAATGTTTTCGAACTAGATGTGTGATTTGTGTTAATTCTAGTTTCTTGTTTGAAATTTTTTATTTTCAATCATTTTTTCATTTGGTTATAATTTAAATGAAAAAAAAAAGGTTACTTACTTAAGAATTAAATTCATTTCATTATAAATCAATAAAATTAAAAATACACTAAAAATTTAACTTAAATTAAAAAAAAAAAAAGGTTTAATCGTTATGAAAATAAACCAAAAGGAAATTTTTGTTTACTTAACAAATTTTCATAAAACCAAATCGAAAATTGATGATTTTATAATATTAAAACTTTTGACACTCAATTAAATCCCAAAAGGAAAACCAATAAAAAAAATTAAGTAAAACAGAAATAACCACTTACTTCGGGTCAGCAGATGTTTTTCTGTAAAAAAAAAAAAACAGAAAAAAGTAATTAAATTTCGAACGAGCTGCTGCAAATTTTCATTGGCTTATTTTCCTCTTACATCAATAACGACGATCGAACGAGGAAAAGTGTAGCCGGGAATTTGTGCAGTTATTCTCAAACCTGGCCCTTTTTATTTTTCACATTAAATCATTTTAAATAAATTTTCTCAATTAAAAATTTAAAAAAAATAAATAAATTAACAACAACGAAAATAAATTAAAATTAAAAAAATTGTAATATGCACCATTTGTTTCATCTGATTAAATGAATATAAATAACAAACTGTTTTTTATGTTTTATTTTAACAAAGTAGGTCAGTATTTTTACTTGATTTTATTTTCTGTTTTTTTGCATATTTTTTTTCTTATTAAATATCTTATTAACAAAATTTCAGGGTATATTGGGTTTGCCAGCCGATTGGCACCCTCGGGGATTATTAACAGGGAAACTCCTTAAGTATATAAATTCTCAGTCAGGAAAAAGTGTTAAGTTTGTTCCCTCCGTTCATCTGTTTATACGATCGCCGATCGTAAAACTAACGTACCCATTGGAAGCTCTTTATATGTACACCCAGATGTACTTCACAGACTCTAAGTGGCCAAACACTAGAGTAGTTTGCAGACAATTTTCTTTACTAATAAATTTCAAAAATTTATATATACGCGCACATTGAAAATAATTTAAAAACTATGCTAATCGAATTCTTTACAATACGTTCTGTTGGTGGTTCTTCACCAATAATTTTATAAAATAATAATTATTGCGTATCATTTACATTTTAATGAGTATTTATTTGTTTTTTCCTATACTTTTGTTCACTATTTTGTGGTTTCATATATAAACGCATTTTGTTTTCAAGCACAGTCGCTCTGAGTTTTTCAATGGTTTCTTTCTATTTTTCTTAAAAGACTGCCTTTCTCTTATGTCTATGTCACTCATTATTAATGTCTCTCTCTCCCTCTCTCTATCTATCTATCCATCTATCTATCTATCTATCCATCTGTATCTAATTCCCCTCTCCGTATCTATCTATTTATCTATCTTTCAAGTACACGAGTTTAAATGCACGTTTTATTAACATGTATTTCTTCCCACTTCCCACTTTATTATATAAATAATTTTTGTCTACATTCTGTATGTTCATGTGTAATGATAATAATAAAAAGAAAAAACAACTTAAATGAAAAAATAAAGTTTTTTAATTAAATATAAGTAAAAAAATTTGCAACTGAATTGGATACGTTCCACGATTTATTACAAAAGACTGGTAGTAATGGAAACAGGCATAACATTCAAATGAAAATCTATATATATTATGCATATTATGCATATATTGCAAATGAAAAATTTTTAATTAATTTTTATTAATTGGCTTTTCGTCATATAACCAACAGATAAATTATTAAAAGAGTTTTTTTTTGAATTTTTATTAAACAAGTTATAAAATTATGAATGATGACGCTTTTCATGTTGCTTGTTGTTTATAATTAGGCGTTTTAAAATCGATGAAACTGAAATGGAAAAAGTTAAAGTCAAGATCGTAGTTTGAATGAGCACAGACAAATGTAACACCCTTCCCTCGAGAAATTTGAAATAGAGTTTTCAAATGGTGAATTGAGGCGATGGGTAAATGTGGCGTGTCTTACTGACGATCTAGGTTTTTCCTAGCGTTCCTTAATGTGTTCGATCTAACTGCATAAAATACAAATCTTTTCAAAACGAAAGGATTCCACAGCTTCTTGCATATACATTATATCGTTGCAATAAAAACTACTTGCCTTTTCCTAATACAATTTGCTACAGGAAACAAGGTTTACGCTACAAGGCTGGAGGTTGACATGTTAAACGACAAACGCTCATCTGCTTAACTTCCTTGTTTTTATGTGACTTTATCAACCACCCATACTGATTGAACCGTTCTTCAAACTTACATTTGTCGACCGTTGTTACGCAAGTGGAGGAGTATCGAAAAAAAACAAGTTTGATGTGCAGAATTTAAGGCCTTCTCTCTCTGTCCTGACGCGCTTTACACCGGTGTGAAAATGAAAGTGTATAAAATGTCAGAAATGCTCAATCGGACTCTGAGCAATGCAATTTTTCGGAAAGATATCTCCAATAAACAGATGACTCGCGTAATAACAATTGTTTTTACAGAAAGGAAAGAAAGATCGTTGCCTTCAAGGAAACCTTTAATATCTATTAACACAAAACTAATTTACGTAATATATAAAACTCAAAAAGTTTTATAGACATATTAGTTCGCTGTAGTGGACAATTTTTATGTCCTAGGTTGCTTATAATAAGGATATGTTAAGCTTGCAGCACGTATGACGGCTTAAGATAATCCAATTCTTCATAGTACCAATCGAATGGAAATTTGTTCTCCCTCGATCACTTGACAAATGACACGACATTTAGAATATTGTTTATCATTTTATAACATTAGTAGTAATAACACGAGATAATGAAAAAATACAACAATTTGCTTGGAATAGAACCATTTTCTTTTCCCTTCCCACATGAACGCTCTTACAAAAACATAATTGTTGAAGTGATGAATTTACTTTACTTTAATTAACTTTTTGGACCGCTTTACAGAAAGGTTTTCATAAAAGGAAAGAGGGAAAATTAAATTTTCGGTATAATAAAAATTAAAGAGAAAATGGTCAAGCCTTTAGCCGAAGTCGACCTAGATGAGATCGGGAGGTATTTAATGTTTACTGTTATTAGTTCAACTTTGTTTTGAAACTATGTAGAACGTTAAATAGCTGACGTAGAGAGCTGCTTAAAATGGAACGTTTTAATCAAATAACTCCTACCGAGGTAACTTGTCTAATCTTTTCTAAACTTTTCCACATTCTAAGACCTTTCAAGAATGATCAAGAAATTATTGAAAAGGTATCTTGACTTTGACGTCTTCGAAATCAGATATTATCATTATCATAATTAGTTTAGCCAGAGAAATAAATTTAGAAACTAAAGTCTTAAAGCCTCTTGAAAACTCTGCTGGACTGGAGATTTAAACCCAAACAAACAGAAAAGTTATACTCTATTTTTGTATGCACTTAGTGCTATCGAACTGAATATTAAAAATTAAATATTTTTGCAAATAAAGGCTTAGTTTCCGTAAAAATGGTGGTGTCCAAGAGGTTCAAAAATTAAGGTACAAAAATAAGGTTCAAAATTCAGCGCAGTTAATTTTTATATTAAATTGCTATTATGAATCAATTTTAAAGCTTAAACGTACTGCCATAAAAATAAAGGTCCTCGTGAAATTTCTTATATAGAGTTATATATGGCTAATTTTCATCCTAATATTCATCACAACATATTAAAATGTAGACTTTTCTACTCTACAAAAGACCTGATAATACTTATATAGGGTTAAAAAGTAGGCCGAGATGGTCTAAATATTGTACACTTCTTTCTTTTAATTTAAAGTTACTATTACGATCTAGTTTTCATCATGAAGCATAGAAAATTAGGCCGTTTTATCATATGAATTTCATATAACAACTTTTCAAAACAGAGCGTTATTTGGGGTGTGGTCGAAAAATTAGACTGACCCGAACCATTTTCAATAGCGTTCGTCTTTGGGTCAAAGAACATCTGTATACGAAATTTCACCAAAAAACATCATCGAAAATAGCTACCGGTAGCTTGAACACAAATTTACGTGCACCAACGTCAAATGGACACGCAGACAGAGACAGGCGGACAGACAGGCCTAGATCGATTCAGAAAATGATTCTGCAAGTCATAGGTTAGCCTCCGATTGTTGACAATCTTCCATTAGTCAAAATTTATTAATATCTCCTTGAAATTTACCGTTTACTTTAAGGTGGAATCTCCAAACAACAGACTCCCGTCAATGCTTACTCCGACCATGCAAGCCAAAAAAACCAGTTTTTTGTAAAATTTGTTTGATATTTTCTTGTCTTCGCTGCAAAATAATTCAAAATTTTTATTAAAATGGAATTTATGATTAAACGTTATATTGAATAACTATTGCATTTTATGTATTTAACATGTAAATTTTAAAAATACATCTTCGTTCCCTGTTAAATGTTGTTCAAATTGTTTTTCAGATATATTAATATCCATTAAAAATGTTTTTAAAACTATACAATAAAAAGAAATTGTATATATATATATCTATATATGTATACACATATATTTTACATATTTTATATATATATATATTGTATATATTATATATATATGAATTACTTCAAAGTCCAAAATTTATTTTTTTTCTACTTTTTTTCTTCTCTTTACCCATATCTCTTTCTGTCTCTTTCTCTGCTTCTCCGTTTCTTTCTTTTCTATCGAATTTACGCTGTCGCTATATTTGTTTAAAACACAAAAAAACTGTCACTTACTCGAAATATTTACTCTTACTTTTATTGCAAAACTATAACAAACACTTTTGCAAAACTTTATAAAAATTTTCGAAAAATTTTACAAAAAAAACAAAATATATTTTCAAAATTTCAAAAACGAAACAACAAACTTCTTAAAATAATATAAAAACCACATGTTTTAAAAACTCGTACATATTATTAAAAAAACAATGATTTGACACGCCCAACCAACCAACAGGTACATATTTCAATTGCATAATGTTTATGGTAGCTTCATCCGTTGTGTCAACGATTTTAATATTAAATTATCATCATCGAAATGCTGATACACATGAAATGTCCGAATGGGTAAGTTTTTTGTTTTTGTTGCTGTTAAAAAAAAATAAAAATTATGTAAAGAAAAAATGTTTATCAAAAGAAATTATCCTCACACTACTAAAATAAAAAAAAAGTAAATAAATAAAAAAAGTCCAATCCAACAGAATCCCAAATCAGTTTCAAATCAATCAATCAATTCAAATAAAACATTCATTTTCACTTCAATAGAATGACCACTCTCTTTAAATGTCTTATCCAATATGAGTAATCAAAACTATTTTCATTTCGTTCAAAGCAAAATAAAAATTCATTACTACAATATATGTGTGTCATCATGTGTCTATAGCTACAAATACTTGTGTGTCTATTAATACATATATATAATTATTTATATATAAATTTACATGCGTGTGTTTGGGTGTCTAGCATAAGTTTCAAAATTATTATTAACTTCTTTAGTTGTATTTGTGCCAAGTAATTTACTTTCAATTCTTATTTGTTACTTTTTTTAGTTGTAGTAAAAAAAAAAAAAAAAAAGTCTATTCAACGAAGAAAACATATCATAACGAATTCGATTATAAGGGAAGGCCCTTCTTCGCTGACCAGGCTTAAGCCGGACGATGATGATTATTCAAAAAATATCTTTAGATATCTTTTAAAAGCGAGCAAAAAATAATGAGATTACATTTTTTTCTCTCTGGCTTTCTTCTTCTTAATAAATCCACACGACTCGTAGATTTAAGAATACTAACTAAGGTTTATTGCACTTTAAAATCCAGGTCGCTCTTCAAACATTTTATTGACTTAATCAAGCGTGCGGTTTTACTAACTATAAGTTTAACAAAAGTGAGAATACCTCAATTTTTTGATGTCGACATCATCGCCATAATGAAACCATTCCAGATTACGGCTATAATTATTTCAATAAATAAATAGCGAGTGTCTCTTGATTACACGTTTACTCACATTTTTTAATAAGAAAGATTACCTAGACAAAATTATAATTAAGTACTGCTTTATAAAAAAGTTTTTGCTGTTAAGAGTTGAGAGTTACCACATATACTTTATTTTAGTGGAATAGAAAGCGAATGCATGGACGTATACAGATATGTACAAAAGCTTCCAGTTCATTTTTGTAAGTTATGTCTGTAAATGCGTCGAATCAGTTCATTATTAGCAGCAACCCTCATCAAGTTAGTAGTACAATTATAAATAAATCTTGTAACTTGTAGCAATGAATTTAAAACTGTTCGTAATACTTAGAACTATACCTTAGAGAGCCTTTGACTAGGCTTTCGTCTGCTCATTCTATTGTCTGTCATTTCAACCATTCTTCTTTTCGGTCATTCACTTATTTATCCAAAAGCCTCTCTGAACGTAAGGCTAATAAAATTTTCTTTAGTTATTTAATCTTCATCTATAAATCCTATATAAAAAAAGTCCTCGACGAACTCTATATAATGCCGTGCATACATGAATCGCGATTTCGTTCTAAGATTAATTAAAAATTTTCTCATTCGTTTTTTTTTTTTTATATCATTATAATAAAATCATTTTTTATCGTTCATTCCTAAGCTAAAAAAAAAGCCTCTTTCCCTGCTTTGGTAAAATCTGTCAATTTGTCAAAAAAAAGAAAAAATCTTCGTCTACCAAAAAATATGTAATGAAAAATATCGTAATGTTGATGTTGGGCCTAATGAATGGTGTTTATGAAGACTTTATCATATCATCACATCCATATCCATAAGATTGCTACAACTGTTTGTATTCGTGTGTATATAAAATATCCCTTCTATATGTCACGTAATCTATGTATATACGTTACAAATCGATTTACTGAAACATAAGTAATCAAATAAATAAAATAATATAAAATAATCAGCCAAAATTTTAAATACATATATAGCGTTCTGTTTTCTTCTCTATACAATTTTCAACTCTATTACGCGTTACCCAAACGAAAGAAAGAATATCTGACGTTCAAATAGTCTGGATCAAGCACAGATGTTTAAAATAATCATGCAAACTAATTTCCAATCTATTAGACATTAAATACATATATATGTATGTGTATGTAATGCAAAAACGTTTGGAGGACTATTTTAGATTCTATAAAAGTTTATAAAGTGTCGTAAAAGTTACAACTTATTTTTTTGAAAGGAGAAAGTTTTCTTAACTAAAATCTGCTTTCACTCTTCATTGTCGTCTGAAAACATCTTTTTTAAAGAAAAAGTTATTTTGAAATTCCTATACATATTTTTCTTGCTTTCTTTTTCTTCATTTAACATTGATTAAATGATGGCAACTGAGCTAAACTAAACAAGCAATGATTTTGCAAACCTTTAAAGGATCATTGTGAGGAGTTTGTTATATTTTTCTATTAATAACTATACAACAAAAAAACTGTATATATATATCAAGCCTTCGCTTCACACTTCACGCGTTCGGAACATTTTTGACTCAACACAATTAGTTTTTCCTTATTTATTTAGTTTACTTACACATGAAATGCAGCTAATATAAATTAGCAGCCGAATTTAAATGGCTCTTAGAAATGAATTTTATACTAAGTGTTATCGATAAAGATTAAAAAGCATTTAAAGAACAATGAACAAAATTCATGTATAAATAAATACAGTAAACAAAAGAAAAAAGAAAAAAAATAGCATGTGCACATCTAAAGGGACACCAATAACCAGCGTAAACCCCTTTTAGAGGTGTATCCCCGATGTCATTACAAACATGCAAAAGTTAGGCAACCGATAATAGTGAAAAATGTGGTTAAATTTTCGGATCCCATGAAGATATCGAGATTAGAAAGTAATCTAGACACGATATAGGCAAAGAGCGGGTATTTAGAAAATTTGAATTGATAGCTTTTTAGGGACCCGATTTGGATTGTTGCAAAGGATACTAAAAGGATCGAAAAGCTCTTAATTGAATTCACATTGACTAAGCATTAAGTAAATAGAGTTCCCAGATAGGATGCCATCAGGCCTAGTCGCACAACTCTACAAGTCTTTGTGATTTGATATGGGCAACCACCAATTCCATCTGTAAACCAGCTGTAGAGAAATTTCGATGCCAATATTCCTCTAAGAGATTCGAGGTTTCAATATCACCGGAAGATTCGGAACCACTAAGAGAGATGGAAGAGTGATATGTGGATATTCTTCTTCTAGAATTAACAAATTTACAAAAGCATTTAGGATTGCTACGAAGCGAGGACTCGACTCTATGTAGGCAACGTTGACGGTTAATGTCGTTGAATCCCTATGTCTCACCGAAGAGTAAACGAAATAGTGCTACGCAGTCCCACTTTCATATATTTTTTAAAAGGTGTGTTTTTCTTATTTTTATCGTATTCAATTATTTTATTGGACGATGGCAGGCAAGTACTATAAAGGGGCAGTTGTCTGCTCGGAAAGAAAGAGCTAGGCTTAATAAATTATAGATGGAGGATTTTAGGGTTCCTATAATCCCAGCAGTGAAATCTAACGTAATGTGTGAGAAATGAGATTTAAGCAATACAATATTGGCTTTATTAAGATCATATTGTATAGTTACGCAAAAGGGATTTAGCATATAAACCATTTTACAACTATCTCTGGGAGAGAAACAAAGCAACGATCTGGCAGTATCGGAATAGGGTTATATTGAAGTAAGTCTCGATGAAATAATTTATTAAAAAAATACACTGGCTTACTCAAATGTTAAAGCGGGGACCATACTGCCATATGAATTATCACTATAGGGCCAAGGTGTTTTGCGGTCAATTAAAGCCACCCAATATTATGGCCAAAGTGAAGTAAAGCAAATATATATATACTCTTCAATTCGCCAATTTTATTGTAATCAGCTTATAGTAATTATTGTCAAAACACATAAATAAATAGATAAAAATATTTGTTTTTCCGTTAATTTTTTCTTTCTCTTTTTTTTATTTTTAATTTCTATCTCTGGAACAGAACTGTTTGAATTTTTATTTTGCGTTTACATTACGCTTCAAAAAATGTATTATTTCTATTTCATGTTTAGTAAATGACTAACAAACAGATTTGCTATTGTCTTTGATTTCTTAGTTTGATATACAAACATTCATTCTCCATTTGCGCGGTATTACAAGAAACCCATATAATGTGAAAAACAAAGATAAGCTGTATTTAAAGATCGTTGATCTTAAACCTAACGTGCCATTTGGCCAATATGAGCGATATGGTCAGCTACTCTGAAAATAAGACGAATACAAAGTTTCTCTCGACAAAAAATGTCATGAAATCTTATTTGCGTTTCATAAAACAAATGAAATTAACGAGAGCATTGAGTTTATTGTAGTAGGAATTTTTAATAAGCGGTGCGAAAAGCAGTAGTGTTAAATATAGCCGGAGCAATATAATTGACCAAAAACAAGCCGCATTAAAAATAAATTAAAACCATATTCGTCAATTCATCGTTTTACAATTGTTTGAGCAACTTTACAAAACTTAGATCCCGACTTTTTTTTGCACATTGTTGGCATAGCGTTTATCGCATCGCGTCAATCACTTCGAAAATAGGTTGATATCAAAGTATAGTCCAAGAAACTTACCACTTTGCTGTGGTGGTGTTCAACCCATCAAGTGACGACCTTTTTCTTGTATCCATTCTTGTGCAAATAGCACAGAACTGGTTTTTCACTAATACTTAGTTCTACAGGAATTCTTGGTTAACTAGAGCGCTTCGCTACTTTAACTTTGAAACTTCAAGAGCCGAAACGGAAGAACGCTTTAAGAGCTGTTTTATCGGCGATTTTTTCGTAAATTTGCAAAGTCATCTTTTCCAATTACTTTTAATTGAATTGACAACCGTCACAGTGCTTTTTTTCGGATTATCT
Organism: Glossina fuscipes; assembly: GCF_014805625.2. Lineage (NCBI taxonomy): Eukaryota > Metazoa > Arthropoda > Insecta > Diptera > Glossinidae > Glossina > Glossina fuscipes. The sequence continues at coordinate 952,919 of NW_023998485.1, forward strand.
ATGAACTAGTAACTTTCTCATGCTCTGTAGTAAAATTAAAATTAGGAAATGCTTGTTAATTCAACAACAATAGTAGAACTTCGCAATGAAATATATACAATAAAATCAAAACTTCAGAAGGCTAACACGATAGGGGTTATAAACACTATCGACTATGAGTCAAAAACCTACGCGTATGATCATTTTCATTAATCCACCTTCATATAGTTTCAGAAACCAATTGGTGGGACTGGAAGGGGATTATTTATTATGAGTTGCTTCCATATGGCCAAACGCTAAATTCTGATCTCTACTGTCAACAACTGGACCGTTTGAAGATAGCGATTGACCAGAAACGGCCAGAATTGGCCAACAGGACAGGTGTGGTGTTCCACCAGGACAACGCTAGGCCACACACATCTACAGTGACTCGCCAGAAACTTCGGGAGCTTGGTTGGGAAGTTTCAATGCATCCGCCATACAGTCCGGACTTGGCACCAAGCGATTATCATCTTTTTCTTGCATTGTAAAATTTCTTTAATGATAAAAAATTGGAATCTAGGGAGGATTGTGAAAATCGACTACTAGAGTTTTTTGCAAATAGAGACCAGGACTTCTATGAGAGAGGCATTTTGAAGTTACCTTTAAAATGGCAACAAATCATACAACAAAACGGTGCATATTTGACCCAAATCGGACATGTTAAATAAAGTCCTGAAGTTCATATAAAAATAATGGATTTCTTTTTCCCCAAACTAATATTATAAAAATACGCAATCAAAGAGTATATATGTTATACATGTAAATCTTATTGCTGATCTCTATTCTATTAAAATTTGATCAATAATTTTGAAGACAAATCTCTTTTACAAACCGAACAAATGGGTTATCCCTCGGTGCGATGTACTTTCTCCAGAAATATCCCTAACAATTGAATTTTCGCATGTAGTGTAATGTATTACACTTAATGCAAGTCTTTTTACATTTCGATGATCCCCATTTCAAACGAAAAAAATAAACTCGCGTAGAAGAAGTTTAAGAAAAAAATGACATTTGCAGTTTATGTAAACATTCACTGTGAATTAATAGGTTACCAGAAAATGTTATAACATACGGTCAACGATAGCACAACAACTATTAGCATCCGGTGCTGTCTAAAAATCTCACTCACTGATTCGTCAATAGTCCTCCAATAACTGTATATTACCTTAAGACTTCATTGAGTGATCTGTCAACTTGTACAAACATTGTTTTCAGATAGAACAATGGAGTGATTTATAGGCATTTTGAGAATTCGAAATGAAATGGTAAATAAAGTTCTTTAATTGCACAATATTTTTGGGTTTAAATTTGTTAAAGTTCAAAAAACGAAATTTTTATAACATGTATATTAAGAAGAAAGTACGAAAAATTGATCTCAATAATTTTAGTTGATCTGTTTATTAAAGTTGACGACGAATGACCCTATCCAGTACAGTGTCTCCAAATCTTTCAAACAAGTTCATGGAGACATCTTGTACACTTTGCGTCAACCAAACATCGATTTTCTTTAAAAAATATATATTGTTTCTATTTAAAAATCTTTGTAAACAAGCTTCACAAAAAAAGAAAGGCAATATTTCTAACAAATTTCTGCGAATGACTTTGACTTCTTTGCTTGAAAACAATATAACTCTTCGCATGGGCTTTTCTTCTTTTTGAAGAGCACTTCCTAACTTCAAGCTTATCTGCAATTATTTATTATATTTACCACATTGCTTAAAAAAAGACAAAAAAGTACCAAAAAGCATTTCCTGTTTAACGTAATTTAATTACCTCTATAACTAATGATTGTAAATATTAAAGGAAACTAAGAAAAAGAAGACAAAAAATTTTAAATCAAATGTAAATAGTAAGCAGACTGCAGGATACAAAAGTTCTAAATAACCGTAACAAGCGTAAAAGCATGAACAAAACCAACAACAAAACCAATAACAGCCACCAAAATACAAGCGTTGAACAGTCTAATTAAAACGTATTTCGGATGAGGATTATTTTCATTTTCACCTAGTGGGTCAGAATAACCATGCAGTAGTTACTACGATAAATAAAAGCAGCAATAGTTATGTTTAAGTTTGTTTTTTTTTTGAACATATTTCTTATCCATGTATATATTTTCACTTTCAAACGAGGCAACGGAAGAATGAAACCTGAAACAACATATTTAAACAGTCGACCTAATGAATAGAAGAATAGTAAACATCAAAAACTATAACAGAAAACTTTCGCAAACGAGAAAAAAATAATAAAAATATCAGATTTTGGTTTAAAAATTTAAAAAAAATTTCTTACTTCTTCTTCTAACTCCTAAAACAATTAAGTGAATTGGTAATTCTATTTCATAATATTGAACAAAATGTGAAAAAACAACGACTTGGTAAAGATTTTTACATTGTCTGCAAAAAAAACGTTCACGTCAAGGCACACACTTTTCTTGCTAATCCTTTTAGAGATAGTTAGCAAATATTATTACACTCTTTTTGCACTATTTTAAGAATTTTTTTCCTTCTATTTCAATTCTCCTCTATAATGTGTTCACATCATATTTCAATAAGTAAAAAAAAAAAAAAAGACAAAAAATTCACCTGAAAATGTACTTAAACCGCATTAGCAAAGTTTAAATAATGGAAAAATATAAATTATGAAAAATTGAATTGAAACTGTATTCTTAACAAAATACAATAAACTTTTTCATTTCTGGTTTTAAATCTGCACATCGATTTCTGGGGTTTCCTAATAACTTGATAAATTAGTCTTCTCTTACGAGAAAACGATTTTTATAAGTGATTATATTTAAAGGCAGAAATAGACACAAGCGAGAAGGTTATGTTATTGTCGATGGTTATAAAAAAGTGAATAGAATAAAATTTATCTTTCGCCTTTTAGTTCACTGACAGGTATTAGTAAAAAAGAAATTATTCTACCACGTCGTGACGTCCACCATAATTAATTTGGAACTATTACACATAGCTTCAAGTTCTTTTGTTTGATACCAATATCGACGATATTATTAAGAAAAAAATAAACCTCCACCTCGTGCTGTCCAACATCTTTATTTTAGAAGGAAAACATTTTTAGGCAGGTAATATATATTCACTTGCGACATGTACAAAATAATTTTAAACATTCGGTCTTGTTTACCTTATAATTAATAAGCATAAAATTACAAAAAAATTAAAAAATAAAAAATTAATCATTTATAATTTTGTGAGGGATTCGCCGATTTTTTTCATTTTAACACATAAATAACAGAATTTTTCGTAAAGTAAATGTGAAAAATTTCAGCCTTCTATCTTTTATAACTTGTGAGTAATGAGCAATAACCCACAAACCGGCAAGGAGAGTGTTTACAACACACATCAGACGTAGCTTAATCGACTCATAATTTCACGCTGACCAAGAATATATATACTTCAAAGGGTTTTTGAAGCTTTCTCTTGGGTGTTGCAAACACTATAACAAAATGAATATACCCCCCCATCCTTCGGTACTGGGTATAAATATAAATAAATAAATGAATAGAAAAGTTTTACATAACCTAAGTTAACTTTAACATTTCATTTCCATTAGTTATCTCTCTCTTTCTCTCTCTCTCTCTCTCCATATCTATCTCTCTCTCTTTTTTTGCTTCTCTCTCTCTCTCCCTCTCTCGAAAATAAAGGAAAAATAAAGAAAGCATGCCGAAGAACGAGAATATTATAAAAATACACAGTCAATGAGCATATATATAAGAAAGAGTAAAATAAAAATGAAGATCGAATATCTATAAAGCTGATACCATTAGTGTCCGTGAAACTGAGCACTCTTCTTTGGAGAATTAGCTTCACAAGGAGGAGGCGTTTGATGAACAAAATTTTATTACTGACCTCTATTCTATTAAAATTTTGTCAAGAACTTCGATGACAAAGTCTTCTCGAAAAGTTATTTTTTATAACCCGAACAAACGGGATTATGCTATAAACTCTATTCCTCGTCACTTGTAAGCTCCTTCCTTCATTAGGTAAATACTTAAGGAGACTTTCGCTTGGTTTTTACATAATGAAGTTACAAATCTAACGATGTCTTGAGAATAAGTTGTGAACTTATTTTTTCGAATGGGGAAACCCGAGAAATCCCTCTCCTAAAAAATAAATTTTTATCTAATACACATAAACTGAGAACTTTTTATTTATTTATTTATTTATTTTAATTCTACATGTACATGAAAATCAACTAAACAAATAACAGTCAAGTTCAATTGGCTCTTAATGCAAAACTTATATTAATTAATAACAAAACTTAGTATAAGTATAATAAAACAAATAAGAAGAAAAAAAAGAAAAAAAGCATGTAAACCATCAGCAGAGATCTACACTTATAACCGGTACAGGACCATATTGCAAATGAACCCCGAAGCCATCGCAAACATGCATAAGCCTGGCAACCGATAATACTTAACAACAATTCATTTTCCAATCATAATGACTTTTAAGGATAAAAGCTAGTTTAAGTAAGACACAGGTAAATCGGGCGTATTAAGCAATGTTGCTTTAATGGACCTTGAAGAGTCCGATAACGAGAATAAGTGGTAGACTTCATTTAGGTTCTTGCAAACGACTCTGAGCGGATTGAACAGCTAATAATTAAATTTACACTGACTAAGCTTAACCAAGATAAAGTCTCTAGAGAAGCGGTTAGGTACATTAAAGCTTATTTCACCAAGTAATGAAGGTGAGTCAATAGCACCATTTATTACTTTGATTACGAAGGAGACGCCAAGAACAAGCCTACGTTTCTCAAGAGACGGTAAGCACAGCAGAAGCAACCTATTTTCATAGGGAGGAAGAGAGGCAAACGGATCGCAACCCAAATTTCTAAAGGCAAACGGCAAGAATTGCTTTTGAACAGATTCAATCAAATCTACGTAGCACCTATATGAAGGAGACCACACAACTGAGGCATACTCGAGTATAGGTCTAACCAAACACATGTAAAGCATTTTCGTAATGTAGGGATCATCAAGCTCTTTGGACCACCTTTTCATAAAACCAAGCGCGGATCTAGCTTTGCTTATCGAGAGCTAAATATGCAAGTTGAAACGCAACCTATGGTCAAATAGAAGCCTAGAAAACTTGACAGGTAAACTCTAACAAGTTGGTGACTGTAGATCGCCCTTTCCGAAAGCCGTGCTGGTGCGGAGAAATATACGAATTAATGGCAAACGCCAGATGCTGAGTCACAATTCGCTCGAACAACTTTGGCAAGACACTCAACTTGACTAGGCCTCTGTAGTTCTCAACAAATTGTCTACTTCCAATTTTGGGGATAGGATATAGGAAACTGCTCTTCCAACATGAAGGGAAAACGCCTAAATACAAGGACAGGTTAAAAATCTTTGAGATCACACCACATAACTCGACAGCGCAAGATTTAAGTACACATGATGGAATTCCATCAGATCCAGGCGAACAACTATATTTTAGAGAACTCAACCCTTTAAAAACGTCATCTTCCGCAATAACCAAGTTAGGTATTGAAACCGAGTTAGTTATAGGATATGTATAGTTTACTGATAAATCGAAATTAGCAATCGAAAAGTTTCGTCGGAAATACTCAGCAAACAGATTTGAGATTTCAAAATCATCCGAGGAATCAGAGCCATTAAAAGAAACATGAGAGGGATATGTGGAAATTTTTTTTTTTGGAGTTAACAAATTTAAAAAAGTATTTAGGATTAGCAAACAGAGAGGATTTAATGAAGTGAAGGTATCTGCAGTAATAATGATGGCTGAGGGAGTTAAATCTATGCCAGAATTATCACTGTTACACCAAGTGACTTGAGGCAAGTTGAAGTCATCCAATGCAACGACCAAATCGGTGGGTCTAGACCTCTTGGCCACTTCACAATTGAGCGCAGTGTGATTCTTGTAAATGGAGATATCAGAATTTCGGGGAATATAGGAGCAGGTTATAAATAGATGTTATTATATATATTATATTGTAATTAAAAAGTAGACTTACTTCATTTTGCTTCATAAGCATTTGATAAGATAATCTATTATAAATTACTGCCGGCCGACAACTATTACCGAAATCGTGTGCAGATAAATTTTCATTTTCGTATTACCACATTGGATCTTTTACATTCGCTTTACCTCTTCTTGGGTTTTTCATCAGAAGTTCAACTCATATCGTTCGCTGTATGCAGTTCCATCTGCTGTTTAGATATCGCTGAAATATGAAGTCGTTATGAGTACAAAACTGAGACCGAATCGAAAGAAGCTTTTCATTAAACGGAAATTGATAAGCGCATTTGATTAGCACACGTATCTGATATGGTGCTGTGAACTTGAGAATACATCGGCTGGTTCATCAAATCCGAGTGACTTAAATAGGAAAATCTTAGCAGATCTTAATTTCGACATTCCAAATAAGAAATGCATCAAGTACAAGAGAAATATCACTTTCAGAATTATGACGGGTTTCCGAAGTAAGCATTTTCGAAAAGCCTTTCACGAATAAACGCAGTGAGCTATTTGAGCCGAGAATAGTGAAACCAGATTAAAAATACACAGATCACAAATAGCTGACCGGAAGATAAAAGAAAGTAATATTATACCGTATTATGTCTGGTGTAGAAAAGCGACGCCGTACCAAGCGAACTGTCATCATCGGCAAGGATTCACGGGGCGCCGCTTTGGGATCTCAGCTGAGTCTTTCTAAATTCTCCAAAACCCATTCAGGATTGGTTAACCAAACATTGTTCTTTATGATTACTACTGGTTTGACTTTTACTGTTATATTCCAGTATATTTTTCCATCGGAGATACTAATCCAAACTATGTGAAAGATCTTAATATCTGCCGACGTAAGCTTGGCTTACTCAGTTCTCACACTCGAGCGCACCCGTTCAGAAGCGTCACATCCATTGAGCGCACAAGTAAAAGATTTCTAGTTTATGTTAGATTTTATTAAATCCCAACGAGCACAATTCATTTCGGCTAGAAAGCTTTTGTAAACAGTGTAGATTGACTTTTTGTATCTTCCGACCCGAACGAAGATATCTAAATAGCGTTAATTGAATTAGATTTCTAAAGTGTTAAATAAAGGAGAAGTTGTCTTTTAAATGAATTTCCTCTCGACATAGTTTTAGATTGAATCGTTATTTGCATTTTCATGTCTAAGCCATGCGTAAAGAATCACTGTTAAAGGAATAATAGGGGTGTCTTTACAAGACTCTTACATTAAATGTAGTATTTGAGAGACCTTTAATTATACTTCCAGTTTAAATCTTTTCTAAGGGCAGAATTGAATGTAAAATATTAGAATTTAATTTATAATTACGATGGTAGGCTATGAAAAATTCTATTTACCCATTTACACGAAAGTTAAGATTAAAAAAAAAACACGTAATATGTGCAGAAATATTAAAAAATGTCGTTTTTGCGTAGCAAGAAAAGACTATTTATTTATTTATTCTCTCTGACTCTTATATCTTATAGTCAGGAAGAGGAGTGTTTCAACTTGACTTTCTTTAGCACACCATACAAAATAATTTGTTTGAACATATTTTTCCGTGAGGTGCTAAATAACCTCAGCGAGTACGTACGGCTGCGGGCCAAAAGTTTGTATAGTGGCATTGTACGAAATTTTAATATTTTATATACTATTTATTTTTACTTATTTATTTATTTTTCTTGACTTTTGTGTTTGATGAAGCTCAGAAAATCAGTTCAATTTTGCTTACAAAAGTTGCTCCACACATATCATTGCTTACGTCTATTAATAATTACGAATAAGCTAAGCGGATAACTGGCTCGCACTCCTTTGTAGATCTCGCTTATGTAAATGAAAACAAGATTAGACTACTTAGTAATTAAAACTGGATAGGAATTGAATATCCAAAGTTATCTCCTATCAATTGTCGAATCAAAATACAATTTTCAACGGATGCTTGTTATATTCAGTCCTGTGATATGGAAGATACGATTCTGGAGTTAAAAAAGTTTCAAAAGGTACCAAATTATAACTTAATGAACGCCATAAAAAATCGCTTCAGAATCTATTCGATCAGCTCTAATGGGTAGCAAAATGAATTTTCTATCTTTATTTGGTTCGGGACAGTAAAGTTTCGATTAGATTATGAACGACTTTAACCTTGACATATCATATATTTATATTAAAAGACTGAAACTTAACAAATTCTAACCGCTAGCAACTTAAGGAAAGGGTAATCAAAACAATCTTAAAGCAAAGAAGATCGAAGCAATTATAAATTGCTGTGGTAAACCAAGAAAACTGCTATAATCGTTCATAAATCTCTATGTAAGTAACATTGGAGATGTTCGATTTGTATTTCTCTCCATTAGTTATTCGATTTATTGATTTGATATACCAAAGTCATAATATCATTAATTGTAACAATTCGACAAGGAATCCGGCCTCATATAACAAAACAAGCTGAGAAAATAGTTGCGTTTCCCACTTGGAATATCCTATCTTCGCCGTTGCTATCTGCAAACGGTACCCTTTTCGATTAATACGAGTTTAACTAGATAAGAGCCGCGAAAGACGAGACAGTTTTTGTCCCGTAGCCAATAGTAGTCAGCGATGGACAATGCTTTGATTGATAAAACAGCGGATCGGACTACTCTTTATTCTCAATGTATAACATGCCGCAGACACACCGCTTTAGCTAAGCGTGCCCGCATACGACTGCAAGCTAAGTTAATTTAATCTGTAAGATAATTTAACCTGTAACTTATAATAACAAGAAAATTACATTTTTCTCCAATTCTCTCGAAGCCGTTTTGAAATACGTCATAGGAGAAAAGAGTATATATATTATTTTATTAGTGTTTGACTAGAGTATGATAATATCATTAGAATTCGCCTTAAGCGTTGAGTTTAATCGTCCGTATAACAATATTAAATAACTTAAAACTTCCATTTTTGTTTGTTTATAAGCGAGCATGACTTTCCAAGATATCGGCTCATATTTGCGCAGCTGAATCCTTTTTTAGTTCCTGTAATGAAAATCTGCTTCAGCGATTATATTTATTATTAAATACAAAATATTTGTAATTACAATAATTAAGAGTCATGTTTAACGATGTTTTTGTTGCTTTTGATTATAGATTTACAATTGAAAGCTTTTTTGTTCTAGCCCATTATCGTTTAAACAAAAGGTTGAGAAGAGAAAAGGGAACAGAACGCTCTATGTACATTTTATTTAAAGTACATCACATTTAATATCGGTTTATTGTATTAAAAAAAAAAAAGAAACAATGGCATGAAATTTCATTATATAACGATTCTTTTAAAACTATTTGATAAGAGTCATCAAAATTTTTATCACTTACTCGCAAACATGGAAAAATATCATTTATATTTTTTTATTAATTTAAAGTGAAATCCCTTTATGATTAAAGACCAAATTAATTAAAGATTGGCTTTTATATATTTAATAATTTATTGAAAAACGAATACGAAAAATCATTGGGTTGGTTACCAGATACGTGTGGTATTCTTATGTTGGCTGCCATGGATCTTACGTATGCATCGTCCGGGTAGACCTATAATATTGGATTTTTCATCTACCCCATGCTCGGATACCTCATCAGAACGTAAACATCAGATATTATCCGAAGTGGAATTGAAAGAGCGGTAGGCTTATTATTTAAAATGAAATAATAATAATACTAAATAAATAAAAAGGAAAATACTTTTTCCTCCCTTAATATGAAAAAGAAAAAATTATCAACTTTTTCTATATTTTTAAACAGATCGTCGAAATCATTGTTGGCCAATGTCTTGGACATAGACGACGACTTTCGCAATTGCCGACCAATGACGCCAGGCGGTACTTTGCCACACAATCCTGCTTTCTATCGAACTGTTTATGGGTATTTCTTTTATTACAATTGTTATAATAAAATTTCTTCTTAAATAAATTTTCAACTTTTATCCTTTAATCACATTAAAATTAATAACAGACAAGGCGATGACGGTAGTATTGGTCCAATAGGCAGCACCCGAATGCCAGATGCTGTAACACATCATTCATGTATAAAATCTTCGACCGAATATGAATTAAGTTTAATACTAAAAGAAATACGTTTTATAACCGATCAGGTAATTGAATAAATATATAAAAAAAATTCATCAATTTTCACTAATAAAAATACTCACGATGGTATATATTACGTTGTACTAAAAATTTTGCCGTATCTGCGTAGGAGGCCCGTCTAGAAAACATACCAGTCCAATTTTTTATAATTGTTTACAAGAAATGTATCTTTGAATTTCGGCAAGACCAGCTCGGATGAATATCAATACTTCGTAATTTTCCTTACCAATTTTTTTACTTAAGTTGCTCAGATCTTACTGACAGTCCCACCCTACTAAATCCTGTCATCGTAGAAGAACACTATTACTACTAACACTTAAACTATAAAATGCCCACAGAGCGATACTCGTCCTATAAATAGTAAAAGCCAACGTGGGCAATTTCAATGCTTTTATGAAAGAAATTTTTTGTCATGTAAATATAAATGCATATTTTAGTGACTAATTTGCCACAAATTTCGGATCTTTTCCTAGAACAAGGAGCAAATGATCCTCTCAAGGTTACTTATTGCACTATACGTTGATTTTTCATGCCAAAGTGTTTCTTTCTAAAGTTATGTAGTAATTGATGGTAATTGATTTTGATAAAACGTTTGCGCAATTGAAACTACGGTCTTTAATTATATATTCGAAATTTAGACCTTTCAAATTATTTCAAAACAAATTCGTAAACTTTCCTCTCGAAAATCTTACATGTATAATACACCAAGAAACTTTTAAATTTATAATTTATATTACATAGTCTCAGAACAACATTGCAGGGCATCTAATTGTTCTTCTCAACTAATGTACTCCGTTTGATGACAAAAATTTTCCTCCAACTTGATATATTTTTTCTTAGAGTAAATAATACTTATTGTATTAATAATATTTTTTTATAAAAATACTACCTAAACACTAAACAACTTACCTCTCCGACTGACCGCACAATTAAAATATTAGTTACGCAAGGAGGATGAAGAAGATGACATTGCTAATGATTGGAAATTTGCCGCTATGGTCGTTGACAGACTGTGCCTTATCATATTCACAATGTTCACAATATTAGCTACAATAGCTGTACTGCTATCAGCACCACATATTATTGTCTCGTAGCTATATGAGAGGCGAGGTGGTTATTGTTATTGGTTTTATTATAAAATCAATTTGTTAATTATTAAATTAATAACGAAAATTTTTAAATAAATTCAATTTTCACATTTAATTCATAACGCAACGTTTCTTTTAAACAAAAATAAAGAATTACATTAAAAAAATCCAAAAAAGATAAAAAATCAACAAAAAAATTGAAAAACAATACAAAAAAAAAAAAAAAAAATTTATTATTCATAAAAAATTCAATAAATAAAATAATTTCCTCCAAACATAAACTTAAAACGTATTATAAAGCATTCTAATAATTTCAATTATTAATAACCTTATTCTATACACATACACTCATGACGTTTTCAACTTTATAAAGAAAACAGAAACATTCGTTACCTAAATTTGCCTTCCTCTATTTCCTCCCTCAATTTCTTTTTCGCCCAATATTTTTATCTACCTTGAATTTACCTTGAATATTTCTATCTTATACCCATTAACAAAGCAGTATACTTCCAAGAGAGAGTCAACAGAAATATCCAGAGAGTATTCATATTTTTGTTCGACTTAAGCTTAGAGATATGTATGCCCGTCTCTGTCTACATTGTCTGACCGTGTTGTAGATCTTGACGACCGGACGATAGACTTATTCATATAAGCTTTGAAGATGGTTTCAATCCCCACCATCACATATGGTGCAGTTTTAACTATTATAATTGAGTAATTATGCCTTTTGGCAGCGAGCGCAAGGTAATGCGGATGTGACTGGCGGTAACTGAGCTACAAAACCCTAGCACAAGCTAGTTCTGTTGCCAAAAATATCAGGAGCAAAAGAAAAAATACATATCTGGGCTCAGCATTGAAAATGGATTTTCGCCAAATTGGCTTTTTCACTCAATCCATTCCCGACCTTTAGAAAAAAAAAAAAAATGCTAGATAAACGTGAATCTTTGCTGAATTGTGCAGAAACATTTATGAACTATTACACGTAGGCGTATTGTCTCGCCTGTTTTTCGTTCGTTAAAGTAGTGAAATTAAATGAAAAACTAAAAGCTGGCAACGTGATATATTCCCCAAATACTATAACTATCTTAGTCCGGCCAAGAACGCTCGATATTACACCCAATTTCCAAACAGTTATATCTCTCTTGATAACTTAGAATTACCATAGTAAAGATTGATTCAGTTACAGTCGAGTAAATATCACATGTACTTACGTTCCTCTGCTTATCCGTCCATCAACTATTTTATATTGATCCTACACACCCACTTTAGCCAAGAACGTCGTAAAAGTTAAGAGAACGAAAAATTGAAGAATATACATTATTTGTGAATTCAAAGATACAATACAACTGCTTACCAAAAGAGGTGTTAAAACTCTCTTTATAATTCCCACCGAATGATAGGTGTATAGAAAAAGTTGCGTCATCCAGAAGCTTAAAGAAGAGCACTTATAGGTATTAATTGTTTGAGACCATTGAAGATTAGAGATTTTAAGATGCTCGTAAATATTTTATTGTTCCCTGACGCGATTCTGTTGGTCAACACAATGTAACAGCAAACTGAACTGCGGACGTACGAATTTAACCCGTTGTCGCAGATCAAGTCTCGAACTCGGAGTAAAAAAAAAAAAATATATGCAAAAGAATCCTAAAAGTTTCTAGCGATTTTGCAGACTGTCGTGCGCGCAATTAACAAATCCCTGTATTAGCTTTGTTTATGGGTATTGCAAGCTCACTCTATGACCACCTTAGCTCTTCAGGCAAATGTATTTTCAATTTAAATTCATTTTGCGATTTTTATTTTAAATTGGAAAAAGGCAAAAATCTCGGTTTCCTTTTTTTGTTCTTTAAAAAAAAAAACGGTTTCCATCAAAATTATTTATATTGCTTTGTTAACTCTTAGTAGAAATTTTATGCTTTTTAAACCGACAGCAAGAAACTGCCATAAAACTAATGTGAAAGAAAATAAACAAAAAGAATATTATTTCAATATACACATAAAAACAATACAAATAAAAACGAAAAGAAGTTAAAAGAGAAGCAATGCAATCCAATATAAACACAGACGTTATCATCAACTTAATCACATCATCTTAACCACTGTACACATCACTCCAGCACATCAATTAAGTCTAATACGTAAAAACAAATAAAACAGAACAACCAACGAAACATTAATCAAACAAGAATAAAAAGGATATCCTAAAAATTAAAAAAAATCTAATAAAAATAAATAAGCTAAAGCGAAAACCAATCATACAAAAACCAACACCTCCCCGACTCAATTCTAACAACAATTTTCTAAGCCACATATTTCGTATGAATGGCTTTGCAATTGGATTGTTTTCCAATTCTCGATTTATTCAATATTCGTGGTCAATTAGATGACCATCGTGAGATTATGCGCTAAGCCAGTGCTCCCAAATGTCTTTTTTCTTCTTTTTTTTTTTTGTTTTTTTTTTTTTTTGTTAATGTAATTACTATTGTGCGGCTAATGTATATAATAGTAATAAAAACAATTTATGCAGCTGCGAGCAATAATATCTGCGTGTTGATGAAATGCATAATTTTTGGTGTTATGCAAATGAATATACAAATAACCGAACGACATATTGTTTGGCGACATTTTTCACATACATAAGGCTACTACTGTAAGTAACAGTAGCTCTTCGTGCTACATTTTATTAATATATTAAGCCAAGTCCTTAGTCAATCGCAAATTGTTAATCACGAAAAATGACTGGGTAGGCGAAGAGGTTTCAATTTTCGAAATATTTCCCCAAATTTTCTCTTCACGCTGTTAAAAAATGCGCTTACTATTACTTTTACTATTACTTTTTTATTTTGCTCCTAAAAGTTAGATCAACGGTTTCAAAAGTTTTTTATATATTTTTTCAAAGAGAGGACGCTTAGCATTTTAGTTAAAAGTCCTTTTCCACTTGTTTGCACTTCGGGAACAGCTCAATTGCTGTTATTCAATTGAAATCGAACTAGATGTAACACTCCGAGGTCTCGGTAAAGGCAGCTGCTCACCGGGAAGATGTCGAGATTGCCTATGTTGCGCTGAGATAACCAGAGCGTGGTTAACAACATGTGACTGTTGCGTGAATACCTTTCTTTGGACACTGAGAATAAAGAATGTATTGGCAATGCGAATTTTCGAATTTCTGCATAATTCCCCAAAGCAAAAAGCCAATTGGAAAGGTCTTCGAAGTAAGAATACCGCGAGTATTAGGTTGCCCAACGCGCAAAGAAGTTTTGCATTGCGTACGGAAGAGCTGAAGAGACGGAGTCCTGACAGACGGGGCGGCCCTACATCTTAACATTTTGGTAAATCTCGCAGAAGAAAGTTTGGCTCATACAAAATCTCTCATTTTTGGCAGCACCCGCTGGGTTTAGTCTAATTACACTACGTAGGTAGATGTTAAATAAAGTGAGAATTATTATATAAGAGCCACCAGTGCACCAGTGTAAGTTTCTACAATAATCTTTGATGAGGAAAACTTACAGATTGTTACGTTTGAAACTTTATGAACCATTTCTTACTAGTATTTTTATAGTGGTACTACGTTGTACTTAGCTGTATCTGTCATGGCCAGATGCCGTAGATACGAGTCGCCGTCAGACGATATTAATACAAATAGATTTATTTTGAGCACAGGACCTTAAGTACGGGACAAACTTGTAGCTCTGGCTCCTGTTCATCGTCGTCGCAAGATACTTTGCGAAATTTTGTTGAGGTAATGCTGTACCATTTATTATTATAAGATGGGACGAGTCTTTTCATTTTGTAATCCTTTAGCAATTTCTGTTCTCCTTCCGCAAGACAATCTGGACAGCAATAGCAGCCCTGGCGGCATGAAAACCAAGGATTCCCGTTGACACATTTCCCGGCGGCTGTCTCGTGATACGCTTACCTTAATGATCGTACAATCTTTAATCTACAATATTTTTTTGATCGCCTGGATAAGATCAAGTGACACATAAAATTTTTGGTAGCATTTTTTTAAGTTTAAACCGAACGCCGTTACGCCACGTTTTGTCAAATGTTAGATACATCTCGCAAAATTTCAATTTCGCACAATTCCTCTAATCTGTGGCATTCTTTTACGGTTTCATACCACTTCTAAAATCGAATACGTTGCTTTGGTTTAAGAAATACATATCCGAATACACCGACTAGTTTCCAAGAAACGAAGAAATGGAGCATCCTGACGAAATTTGGAAAAACGTTTTTTCAAACATTATGAACTTAAAATGTTAACTGCGCTCTCTGCTTTTTTCGTTCTTTCGTTAGTTTCAATTTTCTTATTATGTATACATAGTTTTATTCGTTGTAAATTTGGCACGATGCTTTTCTACTAACAGCGTCTCGACGCAATCATCTATTGGAGTTTCACAACCGCAATTATTTCGAATACCTTCTCCCCTCACCTCAAATATTCAGAAGAAGATTACATTTTATTTCAGTACTAACTTATCGTTGTAGTATTTCGAGGATTTTCCTCGGTAATAGTTGCAGTAAGATCAACAATGCATAGTTAGAAATTTCAACGTTCCAAATCTCTTCTTTTTGTACGAGTAGCTTTAGTTTCAAAAAAATTATATTTTCTTGAAACTTAAATTGAACGTTTATATTTATATTTATTTCAAACATACGCGGCGATATCAAGTCAGCTGTAGCACGTATATTAATAGGTTCGTCACTTTTAAAACCATTGTGCCGTCACTTTCCAATGATCGTTTTCTGCCCAAATAGAATCTTTTTACATACGTAACACAGCGAACAATAAACTTCTCGAAATTTTGTAAACGTTTCCGAGCTTCAATAAAGTATCCAACATACATCTGAACACATTTAGATGATATACAAAGAAGTGAGCTGTAGCGAAACTAACACTTAACATCTAGACGATGAGTGAAAAAAATGGATGATTTTTTCTTGATTTTGATATTTCATTGGGATGATTGGATTCCTTTGTTATTATGTCCTTTAATAGTTATATCGTTTTCCTATATGGGGCCGTTGGCGGTCATTTCATTCAACAACATTCTACTCTTGCTTGAAGTTCAACATCTTTTTTAAAAAAGTTCGCTGCATGTATTATACATTTTCCTAACCCATTTACCCACTTCTCCATTCTGAAAAGTTCTTATGCAAGGACGTGTTATGTTATGTGCTTTTGAGCTCGTGACGTTGTCATGTTTGTCGTATCTTCTTCTGTTGCAAAACCCGGCTCTTGAATAGGAAATACGTCTACAGTAGAAATTATATTCCTTTTTTTTCGATAAAAAAGTAATGACAGATTCAACAGTGTCGATAGAAATTTTGCACCCACTTGCTTTATGTTCAAACTTTCAAGAAAAAGTAACCTTATAAAATTCCCTTCACCAATTTTGTAGTAAATACTAAGAACATTATTTAAACTTTTTAAATAATAATAGGCGTAATATAATTCTTACATGCCGTATCGTGTTCTTTGGTTGCCTGGAAGCCTTTATATCACTGATAAGGGCGCCATGGATTCCTTTGACTGTTTTCAACGCTTTTCTACACTTAACTATGTTTCAACCAAAAATTTCAAACAAATTTTTTTATAAATCCTAACAAACTCTTAAATATATTAAATTCTGCTCTCCGCGCTCGCTCGCCATAGTCAGGCACGAGCAGTAATTTGTTGAACACATAACTGAAAGTGCTACCAAAACAAACGTCGGTTCGTTTATTTTTTCTTTTTTTTTTAAATCATCTTTTTCTGTTTTCTGTGTAAATATGTCTACGTTAAAGAGAAAACATTTTTACAACTAAATCTTGTACCCCAGTTCTGATAAGCCATCTATCGTTCGTGGAAAATTAATATACACTGCAATTAAGCAAGTACGTGCCTTCAATTATTTGCTCTACAAATGACTCAGTTTCTCCTGCGATAAACGGATGGATAATTGAATTCACTTATTGAGTGCAAATAGGCGCAAGAAGTAAACATTTCTTTCTTTCGCTGTTGTAAATAAGATGATGTTTTCAGTATACCGTAAAAGCATTAAATTATTTGAACGAAGACTTGAACACTTTGCCAAACAAAATATCGTTCGATTATTCATTTTTAGTTATACAGCTTCAATGATGAAACAAAAGAAATTTTCACAGCCACACCACGAATTTCGGCACTTCATGAAACAAATTATAAAACCGCATTATGGATCTCTATTCAAATACAAACATGCACATACATGCATACACTGATAAATGAAAGCTTTAATATTCAAAATTTATCAACAATAATAACAAGAAAACCAACTAAAAACACAAACATAAATAAATAATGAAAAATATATAAAACTTAAAGAAAAAGAGGAAAAAATATAACATAAATAAATGAGAGAACTCATATAAATTTTGAATTTAAAGTTACGGTTATTCAGCTCTTGATTGTAAATATTGTGCAATGGATACACTCAGAATTTTTTTTCTTTGAATCCAAAACAAGAATTAGGAGAAACATTTGCAACTTTTTTTATTTTTATTTATTTCGTTTTTTTTTTTTTTTTTTTTTCTTTTTTAATCAATATTAAAGTCTTTAAATAATAGAACAAATCTGTTGATAAACAGAATAGAAAAGCACAACAAAAAACAAAGAAACAATATCATATATTTAAGTGTAAGATAATTTTGTGAAATATATTAAACTTTAAAAAAATTTTTAGATAAAGGTAGAAAGATATACTAAATATAAATACTTTGACATATAAAGAAATACAAATTTATTTGTGTATGTTTTTATTTTGTAAGCGAAATACATTTTTTGGGTTTAAAAGCGTTTTTCTAATCATTTTTACAGGCAATTATTTTGAGAATTTGTAAAATATCTAATTTTTTATAAATTTTAATATTTTTTTTATATGAACAAATATCTTTAAATAACAAATAAACATTATAATATAGGGGTAAGCGTGTGCATTAGATAACACCTTAAATAATTTGCGAGTAATATAAGACCTAAGAAATCATGTGAAATGACTTCAATAAAAACTAATGCAAACACAAATTATTTTTAATAATTTTTTTAAATATTTCTACTCTAATTTTTCTTGTAATCGGTTAAGAAACAATGACATAATATTTATGCCCACTATCTCAAATATGCTTCGAATATTGATCAGCAAACATATTCTCCTTGGGATTTTGATCCAATTTTGCGATGCGCCATATTGAAAGAACTAGATAATCCCAAAAATTGCGCAAGAGTTCACACCGTTGCAGTCTTACGCGCGCTATAGCCGCATGAGTAGTCGAGTAAGTGAGAATCGCGATTACCAAAGCAATGTTTCTCTGTTCAAATCTAAGTACGTTACGGCATAGTTTACATACGTAAAAGCATAACATTTATCGACTATCGACCCCACTAAGCTGCGGTCAGTCCCTATCTTTTTCTATATTGTCACTTCTTCATCGCAGGGTTATACAGTGTTATACAGTGTTATAAAGGAACCTCCCATGAATAATTAATCAAACCAAAGAGAAAAGAAAAATGTGATGGGTTCATATTTACATTTATCCTTTACCAAAGTCAAAGTACGCCACAATCCCATGAAAGCTACAGTACAAATAGAACGACCGAGACATAACCGTCCACTTTGAATTTTATTGTTTTCTGGCGAACGCATTTTGCCAGTCAGTGTCGGCAGAAAACATGTTCATTGGGGCAGCTTCCTTTACTAAATGCAACGCAATAAATCTGATGCAGGAATTTATACCATAATATTTGAAAATCGAAAATAAGTGTTTTCTACACAGTTCATTTAAGCGGTAATAACGGCACTGTTAATAGTTTTCGAAATGCGTATTGTTTTTTTTTTCGATTGGAAGAATCTATAATGGTATAATAATATTTGAAGGGGATTACTAAAAAGAAATTATTTTGAAAAACATTAAAAAAACACCAAAAGTATTCCCGCCAAGAAAGTTTAATTTAAGGAGCTTTGCGGTCGTAACTGTTGCATCTGTTGCAAATTTTTATTAAAAGAATAAGCAAAGCCAACCTCTTAACGTAGATGTCTATAAACTCTACCTATCTATGGAGAAATAGGAATTACGAAAATATTGATTTTTTTATCATCAGCGAGTGCTTAAGATGAACGGTTGAATTTTCAAAAAAAAAAAAATATATTTTCTATTAGCGAATATTTGAATTAACTTATCGAAAATCCCATGCGTGCGGTGGTTTAGAATGCTGTTTGGAAAATATTGTAAAACAAATCGAATGACAAAATTGAAAATTGTTGAAGTTATGTTATTTGCCGTTTTCAAAAGTCATTTTTCGAAGAGAACACGTTTCAATTTTAGAAATGTGTTACAGACATATTTCTTATTATAATACATTTTTTGATTAATTTTTCCCCAGAAAAACTTCTATATTCAAAAATTCTCACCTTACTCTTGCAAACTTATTTATCAGAAGACAACTTGTGCGCCTGCGAAGCAGGAAACGGCAAGAAAATTTATAATCTTCTAACGGAAAGTATAATTAGCATCAAAATCTGCACACTTTCAATTTGTTGGGCTTTAGCCTTATACCTGCTCCGCGGTCGTCTCAGTGACCCTTATTTAACGTATTTGTTTGTTTGTTAAATACTTTATAAACGATATCGGTTAGGATATTAAGAACATTAAAAATGACAGCAAAAAGGACATTAAACGAAATGTTTCCATCGGATGTTCATTTGACACACACAGTTCGTTTAGAGCGTTTGCGAAATTTCCTGCCTCCATTTTGTAGAAAGTTCAAAGCATCTATTAAGCCAATGAAAGATGAGCGATGTCGACTACTTCAAATGCAAAAATTGACAAGTTAGGTAATGTGCTTATTAAAGGAAATTACTCAATGAAAAATATTATTCTCTCATTATCCAGTTTTCGAGATTGCAAACTGCAACGGAAACATTCTCTCCCTGTTGTTAACAGATTGTGAGATGGTGGAAATCTTTATAAAAACCATCATTAAAAATTTCAGGACTCAAAATATAAAATGATTCTCTTCTCCGTCAATTACCTGAAAGATGGTTACTTTTTCAACGGCTTTTACGAAATTGTTAATTGAATTCCCTTTCATACCACTAGTTACTAAACTCTTAATAGTTTCTTTTCTAGTACCGCAATTAAGTTTCGATCCATTTCAATTCTAAGTGGTGGGCAGCAATGATTTATTATAAAATACAGTCTTTACAAGTTTAGATATATACTTTTTTATAAAATTGTACATAATTAGCATTTAAAACAAAAATAAATCTTCCTCCTTATCATGATCGTCTCATACATATATATAATTTAAATTTTTACTACAAAATTAAAACATTTTTCTCAAGAAGCAATTGAAAATTCATAAGAATTTTGAAAATACAAAAATTGCTATTAAAAAAAGCCAGAAATTCTAAACAAGTATAAAATAAGCTGCATTATTAAAGCCGTACGAAAATTACAGTTGAGGGAAAATGATAGCATTTCTCAATAAAAAGAGAAAAAAAAAAAAAAAATTATAAAATATCATTGAACACAATTTAGAATTTAATGGAATTCAAAACTCGGTATCTCGTTGTATATGATAAATAAAATGCTGCCAATTAAAATAACAAAAAAGAAAATTTCAAATTAAGCATAGATGATAAAAGACACTAACAACACTTTTAGTATCATTCTTCATAGTAAATAAAAAATAGATAAAAAATGTGTGACTACATTGTAAAATGGAATCATTGTAGTAAATCATATAAAAAACAAATAAAACAAAGAATTTAAAGCAAATTTTTAATATTAATTCACGGAAGGAATTAATTACAATAGCGCATAACAAATAATTATAAAACATGTAAACAAATAGCTAGAAATCAGTATAAACAAGGATCACATTAATCACTATTCGTCGCATTTCACCTTCATGATAAATAATGAATAAAAAGTTAAAAATAAAAAGCAATTAACGGAGATAAATTTGAAAACATTCTAAACGAAAATTTTTTATAAGACTAAGACAGAATTTCCAAAAAGCCTGCAATTCATTTTTTACCGAATATTGTCGAATTTACCGAAGAAAAACTGGAAACTTTTACTCATCAAAAAAGAAGAATTTATTATTTGCTAAAAGTGTTTTCTTTTACTTTTCAACAAAGCTACCGGTTTCTGATCATTTAAATGCGTCCCTGTATGTGTGTGTGTGTGTGTGTGTGTGTGTGTGTGTGTGTGTCTGATATTAATATAACTGTTTAAATTGTTAGGAATGCTTTTAAAATTTTATTTTTGATCGATTTTTGACGTCTTTAAAATATCTGTTTAAAATCTTGCATACCTTTTGGGAGCAAACTTTATCTTTTATGGCAAGCAAAAGTTTATTAACTCTGCGTTGGTCATACAAAAACAACGTAATCCACCAGCTCCTTGTCGGCAAACTCCGTACGAAAACACGTTCGTTTAAGAATTTTCTATGCCAAATGGTCGAATTTTTCGTATTCTATGACGAACATTGGCCCAGAATATAAATTTATCACACACACACACCGTAAGTTTTCCAATAAATTGTAAGCCTAAAATACATGTGGAACTTTTAGTATTTTATGGCTTAATAGCCTATAGTACTTAATTGTAATTTCAAAATGCAGCATTTTTTTTCTCATTTTCTTTTCATGTCGCAATTAAGTTTTCGTATCGCTGATGAGCGTCATAATTTCCGGCTATAAGTCTTTCTTAACTAAAAGAACTACACGTAACAGTTAATGCATTAACCTTATTGTGATGATTTCTGCAACAGTGTTATTAAGCTTAGCTTCTCAGTTAACTTTCTCGCCTTTATCTTCCTTCCATTGCTTTCCGAATTCAACTAAATTGTTTTGAAGCCATTCAGAATTATCTCTCTTGAAACGTTCAGCATTGTATTTAAGTAAAGTTTATTGACTACCAAAAAACTCTCTAGACGTGGACACATTGTTAATGGTTTATTACCGGCAATACGCAACGGTGTTGTCCGTGTGTCACTTTCTAATTGTTATAAAAAATGTCTATCTTAGTAACACATTCATCTAATTTTCTTTAATGTAAATGTTTCTTTAATGATTTACTCAATCCTTTGTGCAGCGGTTTAACTGGCTGCTTGGGTGACTATTTTATCGTTTTCTCTATCGGGTTTACCTGTTTTATTCAAATTGCAAGTAAAGACTTGTGCAATTTTGCGCAAATATTAAACTACTAATCAATTTCCATTATACATTTAAAAGATAATACATTTCCGATAAAGCTCGTTTAAAAATTTAATTAGTTATTGAAATCTCGTTACTCAACTTAATTTTCGTTTTCTTTAAAATATCCTTAATAATATTCCAAGGGTAAAACAATCAATTTTACAGTTTCAATCATCATTCATATTTAGGGCAATTTTAAATGGAACTTTTTTAGGACTTTACATATGCCGATAAATAGAAATTATAGACTAAAAGTAATAATTCTTCTTCAACGGTAATAATAAAAGAATAAAACATTTAAAAATCTAAACTAGATGCATTTAAAAACAAATTTTTAACATAAAATAACAAAAACAACTTATGAAAAAAAAGTTTTTTTAAATTATGCAAGTAAAAATTTTACATAAAAATAATATAAAATTTACTAATAACTTTCTAAATGTGTAAGTTTATAAATATATCTTAAAATAATTTACCATAACAAACTAGTAAGTAAAGGATAATAACACAAAAGAAAAGCAGATATATAACTGATAATACTGGTTTTTTAAGGTCATTATAGTCCTAAGCGTATACACACAAAATATAAGAACACATTGAAAGCCATTAGCCAGAAATCGTAAAAGAAACCCAACTAAACTAAAATAACAAATATTAACAAATGAATATAAAGGAAAAAAAGAAATTATCAATAATATTTTATATGTTTTTTCATAAGAGAAAATAGTAAAAAGGAAAACAAATTTCTTTTAATTAATAATTCAAACACACTGTCAGAAATATTTTGTGAATTTCGTGAGACTCTCTTATAAAATGAAAGGCGTTTTATAATGTATCAGTAACCGCTGAATAGAAATCCTTCTCATCATACCTTCATTTAATGTTTCAATTGAATAAACCGAAACAAAAAAACAGAAACTTTTTTCAACAATAAAAAGTTGAAAATAAATAAATATATATGTACGCATAAGTAAGATATAGGTTTTTTTAAGATTTTATTTATATATAATTGAGTTTAAGTAAAAAAACGAGGTAGCAATAAAATTTCTTATCTTTTTTGAAAAAAAAATTAATAATTGAAATAAAAATTACACTATAAAAACAAATAATAATATAAAAATTTAGTTACTTGTAGTGATTTAATTATTATTGTAAATCATTATAACCGGGATTCGGTAGTGATGACTTTAATCAAACGCAATTCTCTCTCTTCAACGAATTATTTTCATCATACATTCTGGGCTATCAAATACATTCTTCATTATATGCGATGCTGTTAAACATCGGTTTTATTCCTTTCGATTTATTGAAATTTTCTTTTATAAGTTTTGAAATTATGAATAGTTCCCATAAATGTTTACAGACTTCATATTTAAAGCTCGATTCAAAGCTTGATTTGATTTTCAGGTAAATGCCTTTAAAGAAAATTTCTCTTTAGAAAATTTCTGATTAGATATTTATGGAAATAAAAAAGTTTCTCTTTAGAAAATTTCTGTTTTGAAAGTTTCTTCAAGAATTTACTTTAAAGACACTTATCTGTAAATGCTTTATACGACTTAAAGTAACAAATCAATTAAAAAAATTCTGATTGCCAAGCATAGTTTGTCAACCAAAGTAAAAAAAACAAACAAAAAGCAACAATTAATAATAATAACAAATACGTGTATTTAAGAAAAGACACAACACAGCATACACAAAGACAAGACAAAACAGTTTCTTTTTAGTTGTTCTTTTCTTATAATAACATAAGCACATGGCTGCAGTTGGAGCTCAAAACTTTAAAGGATTAAATTATCGACATAAGGTAAGCCTTAACCTTTGAAGTTATAAAATATTGATAAATAATTAACTTATTTCAATGAATTTTTAATTTTTAATTATTTTTATTTTTAGAAAAAGTGAGAGATTATCCTAAGGTCAGTAGCACATTAATGTGTACATATTTTGGTTATTATCTTTTCAACCAAAATACTTCGTTTAATTTCAGTCATTTCTTGACGGCGAGGCTAACGAAATGTTGTGACTACTATTATAGCTTCTTATTTAACAATGTAGAGCATTTGGCATGGAGAATAGCACTACCACTTGCTTATCGACTTGCAGTCAACTTGCGCTGACTTCTTAAAAAATCTCATTTCCGACGTTGCAGTATATTTAATTTTTTGCGTGAAGTTAGACAATGCTGCAAGTATTTTATGTATTTCAAAGAATTCGAAGCCTAAAAATGTGCATCAATAAAGACATGAACAATGCCTACATATTGCACGTTGAGGTGCATATGAGGAGCTTACACGTTTGTTAAATATTTGCTAAATTGTAATTACCGCTACATTTTTGTGGAGTGTATCACATACTTTGGTATAAACTAATGGAAAAAAGAACACAAATCGGCAAAGATAAGCTGACAACAACAAAAAGGCAAAGATTTGGAAGGTTTACCTCGGTTTGTTTCGTCTTTTGCCATTAGCGATCCGAGCTCACGTTATCGCTTATCCGCTGCATAGCCCGTGGTAAACGTGTGTTAGGTAAGAGAATTTTGGATGGGCTAACCATTTATTGTACTTTTTGATTCAGACGTCGCTTGTGAACTGTGTGAAGCTGCCTCTCCAAAATGCTGTGATGTGTGCACGTCTTCGATCTAAAGATTGGAGTTTTCGAAGTACTTTTGAAGGGTTTTCTTACATTGGCCTAAGAATGAAAGCTACAGAAATTCATTTGATAATATTGGACGATTGTTCCCATACAAAGCACTGCTTTGACAAAATCGCTATAAGGCAACATTTTTGGCATATTGAATAAATGTGGAAATTTTGGTTGGGATGCCAGCATTACTATTATGATTTAGTATGTGATGAAAATTGATACAAATCACTAATATAAGGTACAGATTTTTTTCAAGTTTTTACTTCAAAAGATATTAATATACATTAAATGTAAATTGTAGACAGAATAAAAATATAAACATTGCAGTCGGCCTCGGTCCATCACTAAATGTCTCACACTACTTTGCTTAATACATTATTTACACAAAACGCCACCTTTTGCAAAAGAAGACATTATATGGGTATTGGTCTAAAAATGGTCGCACCCGAACCGTTTTCAATGACTTTTGTTTTTCGGGTCAAAACACGTCGATGGGCCAAATCTCACCAAAGTACATATATCAAAAACTGCGACCTTCAGGTTGCACAAAAAAGAAGAATCGACTGATATCAGATGAAAAAATTTAGATCACTTCAAAAATTGCTATTGAATTGATCGGTGTGATGAAAGGTCAAAGGAAATTTCAAGTCATTCGGAATGTTGTATACATCTTCACAAACTTAATATATTTTGTAATGCAATTGATGTTATGTGATGAAAACGAGACAGTTGTAGATACAGTACTTTTGAGCTTTTTACAAATTCAATAATAACATCGATTACACCGTTTTGTATGAGAATGAAGTATAGAAGGTTTACAATTTAAAAAAAAAATTGTTTCAGAAAATTCAACACATTGAAGGTAGAATACAGTTTGTTATAATCAACGAAATCTGAGGGTTTAGAATTTGGAAGGTCCGAATTATTATATTATGAAAGCAAGAACAGCAATCGAAGAAGTAAAGAAGAGAGTTATCATTTACACCGCAGAGCGAGCAAACAGGGGAAATATTGTTGTCAACACAATGTTCGAGCGTCATTTTGGTGCACCCTAAAGGTAATCTAATTAATTTAGAAATTTGATGTCGTCGCACTTTAGAATTCGTTAAACAGCCGCTAATGAACAGTTTATCATAATATACTGACCTGGTGAGGTTTCATGCCTTAATTGCTGGCTTTTTTGTATGTGTATGGTCATTAGTGAAACGTTGGAGTAGTTAAAATTGTTGGTAACGTTAAACGGAGAGAGAGAAAGAGACAATTTACCTAATTTAAAATATATAAGAATGCACATCATAATGGCATTAAAATTTTTCGAAGAATATATAAGAAAAGTAGCAAATTTATTTCTGAAATCTTTTTGTTTTCTATAGCAGAAAGGATGTCTTTATATATTATAAATTTGTTTCTTGTATTACGAATTATATTGGTTAATGCAGTGAGTATAGCGTTAATCTAAGTAGGACCGTAAAGGAATATATTGAAAGCAAAAATAGGATTATTGGATTCTTGACAAAAATTCTGAGGAAACTTGTTTTAGTATATTTTCAGAGTCATCAGTGAAAACAAATTAGTAATCCTTAAACTTGACTTGGGAGACTACGAAACGGGTTGAAGTTTTGAAGCTTGAATCTGCGAACAGCTCTCTGCATAAACACAAGAAATATTGAGAAATAAAGTGCAATTTTTGTCTTTTATTGGCTTAATGGAGAAAGACACAGATAGAGTTCTTGGAGTATACCGACTTTTGACAGACTATTGGGTGAATGGAAATTGTAGATAAGGTTTTTGAAAAGTTTGAGGCTGCCTTTAAATTCAATCAATCCAAAAGTGATAGCATTTGGCTCATACAAATACGAGGGTCTGAATCTTTCTGACTACAGTGGGTGAGAAACAGTTATTTCAATGAAATCTCATTTTTTAAAAGCCTATGGTTAACTCTTCAAGTCTCTTACATTTTCATACGACTCACTCTTCATCTCCTGTTGTCGTCGAGTCATTGCGATACTGTTATGACAAACTTAACAAATTGCCGCTCGTTCCCTTCACACGGCGTATCGGCTATTTTGATGGGTGGGTACAAACCACATATAACGATTTCATATAAGGTGCGTTCTTGATCACGACTTACACGCAATGATTCCAGGTAGTTGGATGTTGATTCATCTGATGCTGATTTGCACTTCCAGCGACCCATACAAGAAATTGCAAATTTTCACTAAAGAAATTTTCAGTAATACGACCGCACAACCACTGCTTAAATTTTCTTCTTCAATATATTATATCTTCGTTTCATATTAATATATTTTTACCTATCTAGATTTTATTATAAATTAGCTTAGCCCAATTTTCAAACACACGCTTCAGTTGATAATTTGAAACATTTTTGTATTGTTTTTGACACAATTATATATATAATACTTTGCAAATTTTTGTTGTATGGGCTATGAAATAAATTGGACTTACAAAACTTATATCAATACACATATAAACGATTGCCGCAGTGATGTGAAGATAATGCTTTACTTTCCTTTTAAAGTAAGTTAATGGAGGTTATTGAAAGATTTTATGTAAGGTGAATATAATTTCTTTCTTCGGGGTTATTTTCACTTTCAGTTTTCTGAAAAAAACAAAACTGATTTATTAAAATTGAAACTTCTTCTGAAGTCTATACATAAACTATTCTATATACTGTACATCTCCGTAAATATATGCATATGTAAGTGTAAATATAGGAATACATTTGCTGGTAATAAGAGCGATCTTAAAGGGCGAGATTGGACGTCAGTTTTCATTTATGTTTATATGCATTTCTATTTGTTCCTGGTACTAAGAACAACAACGTTTTATGAATAGCGTTGGAGTAGGTTATGCAAAGCGTAGAAATTATTGGAGAAGGCGCCAAAATGTAACATTTAACTTACTTATTTTTCTAAAAGTTTAAATTTCTCCATAGATACATAAATTTTTATATGCTTTAGTTTTTAAGATTCATAAAATTATTATTCATATTGTCTATTTTTTTTCTTATTTTTAAGTGGGACATTGAATTCGCAATAAGTCTCTACTATGGTGCATAGAAAACGCATCTTCAAAACTTTTATTCCTGCATATGATCCAAACAATGTTCACAATCTTTCCAATCATGTAGACTTGCGAGAAGAGACGTTAAAACTTTTACAAAATGGTAATGCAGGTTGCTAGAAGAAAGAGGTTAAAAAAAAAATAACAGCTGTAGCAGTTTCTCCTGAGAGTGCCAAGTAAAAGTTCTTTTGGAAATATTAATGTACGTTAATCAAATGCATTAAACTTCGAGTCCCATCAGAGATCAGTGAAAGTATTTACACATGAAACATCTTCGATTTACTTACATTTTACAGTTTTTAATTATATATAACATTCTATATGAACTTAGCATATAATAATTATGCATACATTGTCGGTTGTAATTTTATACATAAATAAATTTATTGTACTCTGCATTGTAAAATACATAAATAAATTAAAAGTATTCATTAATTAAATTACGAATTTTTCTTTATTATATCCTAGGCTATGTAAGCAATAGCACTGCCGACAATAAGAGAATTTACTTTTATTTTTGTCAAGTTATAATAGCATACTTCTCGGAAAAAGTCTAAAATCTTCTACTCTCGCATAAACTTCGATGTAAATTTCAAACTGTCTGCGGAATATAACAAACGCTGTATGCTAAGGAAAAAGCTACAAAGAGAGTTTCCCGTCGCCCGTGGGTGCTTCTGACTAGTGATGGGAGCGGAAACGCAACAATATTTTTGATCATTTTATCTATTTTATGCTATTATATTTCCCTAAGTACTCTCTGTTTTTACGTTACACAAAAAGAAAACATATCTTATCACATGTCGTTTATAACTTTTGACAGAATTTTTATTGAATGTTTGTTGAATATAGCAATTTTTATTCCAACTGTAAGATATTTTAAGTGCGTAATTTTATTCAGAATTTTACGCATTAATAAAGATGAGGTCGGCTTTTCTATGGAGTTATATTGTTTGCCTGATAAAGCTGAACTACGTATATATTTTCTATGACTGCTGTGCAATTCTTCAGCATGCCTGGTCACCCGTCCAGGGAGTGCGAATTCTTTCACAACTTTTGTTAAGATACTTTCTGTGTGCATAGAAATTTTTTTCTTTTTCTTTCATTTCAGTTAACGCAGCAAATATTCTATATACCCGACTTCGATTTCTTTCGATATTCGAAAAATTTAGATGAGGCCCGTACTGAATACCATCTAAGTTTTTCAACAAATCTATCTTGTGTTCTGAGCAGCTTTGGCGGTTTTTTGGGATGAGAATGAGAAATTAAAAAAAAGCGACCATGGATAATGTTTTATTGTCTGGCAACAAAGCGACTTTAATATTTTCAATGAGTGAGTTGGTCGAAAACAATATTAAATACAGGTTTTGCGGAGAAGGACAAATGAGAAAATTAAAAGAAAATTGCAAGAAAGAAATTCTCCGAACTTATAATTTATAAAATTTTGTAATAATTGAAAAGCGTATTAAATATTAACACCGGCAGACCCTAAATAGTTGCATATTTTAATGTAGTGATAACACTCCTAATTCTACCGCAAAGGATAGAAGTATGACAAATGACAGTGAACACCCAGTATCCAATATCCAATATTTTAGTATTCCTCCACATAATCGACCGTTTTTGAAAATTTTAAATTGTTAAAAAGAGGAAATGAAAGATCGCGCATTAAACTTACGTTAAATTGCCGCTCTGACTTTACACGTGTTTAAACACTCTATCAATTGCGCTCGAAAGTTTTTGCTTTAATACTGTTTAACACGTTCCCTGATACGCGTACAGCTTTCAATGCATCCTAAAACTCTTCTATACACAGAGTTACATTTCTTTAAATCAAGACATTGCAATCTAAACATTGATTGTTATTATTTCATACGATGGTATTGTAAATTTCCTTCTGCAATTTTCTCTTTAACTTTTCTTCCAATGTATCTTTGAAGATCCAACTTTTCCATGACATCATCCATAATTAGAGGAGCAGAAGCAGCATACTTTGCCGCTCGATCAGCCTGCTCATTTCCCAGTAAACCGATGTTACTTGGTACCCATAACATTTTAATTTTTCCGTCGGGTGTAGTAATTATATTCCTTAATTTGTTGATGGTGCTCCATCTCGAAGTCGAAGGGTTCCGGGTAGCTAGTAATACAGACAAACTGTCAGTAACAACACTACTCTTGCATTAACCCTCAATTAACTTCACCTCTATATCCAACAAGTGTTGAGAAAACCAAGATCCAAACATTTTCGAGAATTCGCCTTGGTCGTACAATTGCAACTCACCAATGCATCCTGAAGAAGTCTTCTCCCCCAATCTGCTGTTGTGGACAAACTCTTACTATAAAGCACATTCTCTGCGACTGCCTCAACTTTTCCTTGGCTAGAAGTATTGCATTTGGAACGATTAACCCTTTGAACATTCTACAATCAACTTCAGAACAGAATATCAATTCAATTTGTTAGTGCTCAATGTCTCTTTTTTTTAGTCTAAGAATTCAATTCATTAGTCTAAAATTAAAATAATAATAATAATAATAATAATATTTCATACGATATAAATATGTTAGCAATAACGTTTGACAGGTGTACCGATAACGACACACACAACGTTTCGATCAGTTGCCAAAAAAGATAAAAAGAAGATGGCAGACGTGGCATAGATTATATAGAGCTTGGCAGGCAATGTGTCAACTGTCAAATAGATTGTATTCAAAAATATGCATTTTATTGTCTAATTCGAATAAAATGCAGTAAAGGTTTCATTTCATTCTTCAATTGAGCAATTTTTCGTTAGTTTTGATAGCAAATTTGGTTGTACAATTAAATTATATAACAGTTATTAACGAACGATGATAATATTTATTAGAAAGAAAATAGAAAATTAATGGAAAAATTAATTCTTTCTCTTTCTTATATATAATTTATAATTTATTAATTGAAAAATCATTTATTTTAATTCATATCAAGTACACAAAAGATTGGTAAGTTCGTTAGCTCGGAAAGAGAAACCTGTTATTGCATTCACCAATCGTCTAAAGCTTGTTAATTTTCTAAACATTTGTAAATTGCATATTACAGCAAGCTTTTGCGGGAAATTGAAAAAGAAATATTACTCGCTTAAGTTTCCCTTTTTTCATTAACACTCTTCCATGTAACATGTGCGTCTGTTCTTGGCATTAATATGAAATTTTATAAATAGGTGTCCATACGTCAAACCAATTCAAATCAAGATAAACGAAATACAAGTTCAAGTAAATAAACTTAGGCATACGTATATTTATAGCAATAACAAAAAGAAACGGAAGTACGACATGTAAAAACGATTAAAATTAAACGTACGACGTGTATAAAGAAACTCTGAATTTAACTTAATAAAAGTAATAAATAATACTTGAAATATCATTCATGTACTTGTATAACTTTTCGGATATTTTACATTTTTTCAATTATACTATTTTTAAATTATTTTTCAATTTTCCACAAATGTGAAACCACACTTCCTTCCAAATATCGCGTCTATGTACACCTACTCTGGGGACAGCTATATTTTGTTTGAACTTAATACGACGTCTTTTGCCATATGCATGCTTGTCATCTGATTTGTCCATCCACATAAGAAGAATAGTTAAAATAGCTAATTTATGTTGTTAACTTAAGTGCGAACAAGCAAAGTGAATCACGGCTTTCGTCAAACTGCGTCTAGATATACAAAAGTACTTATGTATTTTGTTCAGTTTTTCATCTAAAGCAGACGTAAATTGAAACTTATATTAAAACACATAAATTAATACAAATTTTGAATTAACATAAGATATGAGTACAATCTTATTGGTAGTTGCTGCTAATCTCGCTATAAAAAGCCAATTGGTCCCGTGTTTTTTCTTAAATTTACTATCAAATGCGTTGTGTAAAAATCAAATCTAAGCTCCTTTTTTATCATATTTATGAAGTAGAAATTTGCTATTATGTATACAAAGTGCGCTTTACATTTGTAGTTAATCAAAATTCGTCATTGAAAACCTGAACTTAAGGAGTTATTAGGTACGAATTACTAAAGATCTTTAAATATTTCTTTTTGTTTTGTTTTATTTTCTTATCTGTTCTTTTGTTCCTTTTTCTCTTTGCTTTTCTTGTCTTTTCGTTTCTATTGTATTCCGCTCCTTTTTGCTTTGATTTTTTTCTCTTTTTTTACAATCGCTTCTCTCTTCTTTTCTGGTCTTATCTTCTTTTGGTCTTTTTTTGTTTTTTCTTTTTATTTCTTTCTCTCTTATACATTTTCTTGTCATTCTTATTCTATTCGTTTCTTTCCTAACCTTCGGTTTGTTTTTTTTATTTGGAAACTAACAGAAAGTTTATGCAAATTTTTGTTTATTTTATTTATTTATTGTTTTTTTAAATTTTTTCATTTTCTTTACTACGAACTCTGATTGTTCGTAACAAATTTATTTATAATACGATGACACTTGCATAAAATAGCGCGAATCAAAAAGGATACTGTGCTTTGTTTTCTTAGAATACTTTGTTTCCTCACTTAAGCGTTATTATAATAAGTAGTCAAAGGTAAATTATAGTAACGCCTATAGCTAGAACAAATAATAAACCGCAAGGGAATGCAGAATAAAAACAAATAAAATAAACAAAAAAATTGTATACTCTTTAAACGAATCTATTGACACTCGACGCTTTCCGATTTTCCTTTTTTCTTTTAAATAATGTTTCAAACTAAAGTTGACAATTTCATGAGCGTAACGTTCTCTAAAAGCGTAAAATGTAAAGTTATTAAAGAGCGAACGTAGCGTAAAAAATTTTTCAACAATATTTTCCAATTTTCTCATTTTTCAACTTACTTTGTCAAATTTGAATTAAGAGAAAAGACAAAAGGCGTGAGCTTCAACTTATAGAAAGAGGAATTTTTAAAGCCGATAACCCTAGATGCTAGTAGTGCTTTAAGACTTTAGTCTTAGAATTTATTCTTTGGTTAAATTTATAATAATAATAATAATAATAATAAATCGTTTTCATTATTCAAGTTAATGAAATGTGCGTGTGCGTTATGAGATCTTTGATGATTATTTTCATTCGTTCACTCATGTAATAAACGTAGTTTGCTGATCGCGAGTTACATAGCGCAACATATGTTACCGTTGGTGGGCATCGGTTCAACTGCATAGTGTTAGTGGTTTAAATTTCATTGTTTTTGTTGCCTTTAAAGTTACAAACACAAAAAATGCAACACACGAAATGTTTCTAAACTGCACTGGAAGCACAGACATTGCACTTTTTACTTTTTTACACAAGGTTAGTAGAATACTTGTGGTTGTTTATTAAAGAGTAAAGCACGTAAAAGAGAAGTTATTAAAAAAAAAAAGAAGAATATTGAAAAAATAAATCCATATAATACATTTCAAAGAACACTACTTTTAAGAATTCATTAAAAATCGAAAGATGAAAAGCAATTACTAAAATAGTATTGACTGTCATACGAAGTAAGTTAACTATGGCACTTTATCTGTGCAAGCTTGTTCACATTTCAGGAAATTTCAAACCATTCAACATGCGTACAAACGCTTAGAATTTTTTTAGGGATAATTTATAACGCGAATCGCTTATCTTCTGTAAGTTAACCTAAAACATATCATCGAAAGCTGGACAAATATAGCGCTGATATATATATGGTTTTCATTGGAATATAATTAGGAAATACAATACCCAAAGAGTGCAATAAAAATTTGTTGGCCAGAAAACGTTTTTATAGGAAATCCTTTCTAAATCTAGAGTTATGAAAGATTTTAATTCTTAAACGCAGTGTAAAAAACTATTTGCTGTTTCAATGGAAAAGAACATAAAAAACTTTTCTACATTATGACGATTACGGTGTAAAAATCTAAACAAAACGTAAAGGTGAAGTGATTTAATTTTTATGGTGGTCTGCGTTTTCAGTTACAACTTGCTTAAGGAAACGAATACTGAACTAACAAAAAACATGTGTATCTAAACTATTATTAGAAATAGAATTTCACAAGGACTTCACATAAAAACAAATCAAATCACTTGCCGTGATTAGACCGAACCTTGGCTACCCAACATTTCGGTCCAAATTGTTTATTATATCGAATGATAAGTGTATAGAAATAAGGAGCAACTACTTCGAGGACGCATATCGGTATTAAAATACTTTGCATAAATATTTTTAACTACGCTATCTGTACAGGAAGGGAATTGAAGTCGTAAACTTAACAGGAGCGGAAATACTACCGAGTTCGATAAAATGAAGACTATTTGCAAATAATGCCAATCTTAAAGTAATGTTTAATTTTTTGAAGGAATAATCATTTTTCTACGTTAAACTAATATCTTTGATTTGATATTATTTTTATAGTACAAACATATCAACTTAAAAAATTGAATTCGAACTCTTTAAAAATGTACGGAATACTAAAAGGGAACTTGAAAAGTTTTGCAAAAAAACTAAAAAAAAAATGATTAGCTTCAAAGTAAAAGTTTATGCACAATTTGCCATCCAGTGCTGATTGTCTGATTGAAATATCTACCTGCTTTGTTTCCCACTTTCATATAAAAAGTTTCCTTAAATTACAAGTGACAGTAACGCAACACAAGCGACAGGTAGACTTGATGTTACGAAAGGGATGATAAATTTGGTGTATTTGGGGGCTGAAAATTGGCAAAATATAGAGAATTTTATTTTTAGCTTACGGCTAAATAATGCAAAAAAAAAATCGAAGTAATACATTTGGAAAAAAAAGAAGAAGTCATTTATAAGAAAAAAATGGCAATAAGTCATGGGTAATGAGAATAAATGGACGCAAGTTATCTTTAGGACCTTCCACTTTCAGATTAATATCTGATTGAATTTTATGTCCGAATTTTAAATTATTTTTATTTTATTGTGGGTGTGGTTAGGCATTAGGTTTGTTTTCAAACTTGGCCATAAACTTAACGTTCCAAGCACAGGACGTATACAGGTGAACAGACGCGCAAAATAAAACCAAGACAGAATATTATGCAAATTAAAAACATTTATTACTGTGTTATAAGCTCTCTAAAGAAATATCTTGTCATTACATAAGGAAGTGCAAATCTAATGTAGTTTCATCCATAAGCACATGGAAAACTCATCGACGGTTCGAAAAACGGTTTAAGTGTGTTTATTTTAAATTGAGATATTCTGTGTGTATTCATACTCATCTCCTTAGAACATGCGGACCCAGTAAGATTCTACTTTCCTCCTCTTGCTCGTCGTCCTTTTGCTGAAAGCCTGACTACATCAATACGTAGTAAATCAAACCATCCAGAGGTTCGTAAAAGAAACAATCGCAACCGACCATTAGGAAACCGTCTTACAATTTTCTCGCATCTAATTTGGCTGAAAGCAAATATTCCTTTTTACATAACCCGAACTAATATCGCACAAATCCTTCACAACAACAAGATAGTGTACATATGAGCTTGTTGAAAAGGAAGGTTCGATTTTTTCTAACAATGTACAAAGACCTTTCCACTTATTACGTTTAGGTGGATTATTTGGACTTAAATCTTTCGTTCTTTTGTTAAAGTTGTGGCATTGTGGGATTTCAATATTTTATTGATTGTTTATATTATTATGAATATATTAAAAATTATTTAAAAATAAACATTTTCTTCTCATTTATTTACTTAAATGCCTTATAACTGACATCCTGACAGGTTGGCTATCATAGTAATGTTTATTTGACAATTTGTTATAATTATTTATATACTTTTAATACATTATATTGTAATTTACTATTGAAAAAATAAAAATATAAAATATTTCTCTCTGTTGCTCGAAACTTAATTCTACACCAATTTCTCAATTCAATTAATAAATGCTGCCAAGTTTAAGTTCCGAAGAAAGAAAAGAAAAGAATTAAAAGCTTTTTTCATTCGCTAGTTTCAGGTGCGTTTTGTTTCTCTTGCACCTTTTCTCTTTTACACACTGGAACAAAAGGTATGCTTACTTTACTTACTTTGTTTTATTCAATTCTCAACTTGGTTAAGCGGCTAGAACCATATTAACAGTTGTTAAGTTAGGATGATTTGGTTTTGGTTACGCGCAAAAATTAATTTTTGCTATACGTGTTAACAAGTATTTAACGTTCTGTTGAATAACGATAAACATTAAATTACGAATTTGTTTATGTGAAATGCATGATGGCAATGCCTTAATAGAGAATCTAAGGAAATCGGAAAAGCACTTACAGCTCTTTACAAGGCACAACAAGGATATCAGGAGGTAGAAAGTGAATGAATTTATGAATAAAATGTAATAAGAATGTGAAGAAACGAGGCTTAAACTAGAAACGGTTACTAAACCTATGTCAGTTCTTAATGAACAATAATACCGAGGAGATCAGCTCACCGGAAATAAATTCAAAGGGAACATATAATATATAAATTAATAACGTGATGTTAATAAAAATCTATATAATAGATGAAAATTAAAACTTTTAGAAAAAACTATTATGATTAATATATATTTTGGATGAAGGTTGTAACCTGTATTTATAAAAATTTTGAAATAAGAAAATAACTAAGTAAGATAATATAAAATAAATAGTAGAATAAAAAGTCTAAGAAATAAAGACAAGCAGTGAATACATACATAAAACTAAAAAATAAACGAAAAACAAAGTGAAACAAAATAATAGAAACTAACATTAAAATAATGTAATAAAACTTGAGAAAATTTAATTCGCCTTTGGACGAATCATGGACACGGATCAGCTTAGACTTATATTTAACAATTGTTACGTCTTCAAAATTAAGAGCACTTCGAGTGATCGCTCAAATCTACGTTTGCACTGAATTTTTTAGAACAATCTTGAAAAATATTTATACAAATTTCATTCATGCTGTTAATATTATTTAATCTTGAGCTCTTGGTTTAATTAAAAATTATATATTAGAGATTTATAATGAGGATCAGAAGAACGGCTAGATAGACTGGTATCCCTTAATTGGATATGAGGACGCTTGCACTTTCCGGTTGTTATTATTTATATGATATAGTTCCTTTTTTAAAAAAAAAAAGGGGAAGGAGGGAAAATAAGGGCTTATCACAGAGAATAAAAAATATCGTATGTATTTATATTTATCGAGCAATTTCACAATACATATTTTACCGAATTTGCTATCTCGTGTAGTGTTCATGTCCAATATTATAAGCTCTTTTTAAATGAATTATACTCCATCATAAGTGACATTATTCAATTGTACGATATTAAGAAACGAATAAGAGATGCATACTTAAGTGATCTATATCACAATTCCGGAAATTTTTATCAATTATTAATTATAAAAGGCTGTTTTGAACATTAAGAAGAATGAGTTCAGATTGACGTTGACTTTAATTATTTTTTGAAATATGTGGAAGTAATAAGCGTACACAGTGTGCATGTGAAATTTCAACTTTCAATCTAAATATCTTAATTTTGAAAAGAAAATGAACATCCAGGCAAAAAGATTTCAATGAACTAATCCCGAAATAATTCAGAAATCATTTTTCCAACTTTCGAACAGTTATTTAAAAAAATTATTGTAATAGTTGCTGTGCTTCTAAAGCTTCCTCTACAGGTCGTTATAGGGTAAATGCTTAATAAAATTAATTACTGCTTACAATATTTAAACTATGAATTAAACTACAAAATTTAATAACCCTTGCACCACATTTATTTATATGAAGTGTTCTTTCATATGTTATAGAAGAGAGCAAAGAAAGCAAGTAAGAAAATTATACCCATTAATTAAACCCATTAATTAATTTTCTCACAAAAAAAAAACAAAAAATGAAATTTCGACACTTTAAAATTTTTGGTTTTGAAAACACAAGTGTTTTCACTTTTTGTTGCAGTGCATCGACTAATTTCAACACCAACTTGAATAAAGGAACTTTCATTCTTTGTGCCAAATTTGAAGAAAATGTTTTTATTGTAGGGACCAAATGAATGTTTCGTATTTGCTAGCCTACTTAACGGCAACATAGCCTATATTGCTAAAAATTTCTATCAATATCCGCAACGGATATCTTAATAATATTTGCCTTAACAGATCATCGCTTTCCTAAAGAAGTATGCATTGGGCTTAGCAATTAGAATTCTCGTGTTTAACGGTTAGAGCTGAACAAGTTATATATATCACTAGACTCTTCCATTTTCGCTAATTATTGCTATCTCTCATTCTATTGCTACCTAGACCATCGGCCCACCTTGAAAAAAATACTTCGAAATATTCCGTTTATACTCTTTTGCACGTGTTTTACTTCAATTATTTTCGATGAGTCTTTGCGGCATCCAAGCTTGCTGCGAAGATATTTTAGATGGTCGGGGTACACCATCGATTTTGTTATGAAACAATCTCCTGAACAACGTTGCTGATAATCAAAGCACAAGTTATTTTATGTATAGTATGCGTATTAGCGTTATGTCAAAACATAAAGAATAGCACTAGGTTTTGGTGTGGCAACTCTACTCAACTCTACATCTAATATTCATAAGCTTGTTTGACGAGATCTGGCATCCGATTTTCTGATTAGAAAAAACATTTGATGCTGACTTTCCCCATAAAACAAGACTAACACGTAATGAGCTGAAAAACTCTATTCACCGTCCCGCCATATATCTTCGCGAGGCTGCACGTTGTTTTCCCCAGCCGCCACAAGCCCAAACCAATTAATTCAAACTGAATGAAGGTCGCCGTTAACTAGTTAACTTGTTACTCTTTGCAAGTGCCGATGTTTTTCGGGCTTAACTGAAGGCAAGGAAACTTGTAAAAGTAGACAAGATATCATCCTACTTGAAAATATAATTTTTCCAACGGCATTCGATTCCATGGATACTGTTTTTTCAAATATTCCATTTCCCCACTTCCTCACCAAAGTAAAAAAATTTTTAGAATACGAAAGACCAACACGAATTGATGTAAATGGTTTGCCGAGTAAAAACAACAATTCTACGACCTTATGAAAAAACGTAATATAACATCTTCACGTAAAAAATTATTATTATTGCATATCTCCAATTGTTAATTAGAAAAATAATCATAAAAAAAGTACTTACTGGTAACAAAGCAAAAACAAAAATCATAATAATAATAAAAAACATAAAAAAAATAATGACATCCGTTAATCATATAATTTTTTCATCATATATTTTAATACCTGGTAGGGTATTTCGTCTGTCGACACTACCACACATATTTATCATTGATGACTTGCAACCTTTCTAGTGCTTTAGATATTTGTCAGTCTATCTCTACAACGATTTCAATTGACTTGTAGTTTGTTTCTCTGATTTGTTTGATATCACGTTTAGGAACCGTGAGTGTAATGATGTGCATTACATAGAAGTTTAAGATTTCACGCAATTGAAAATGTCAAACACGTATCAGCAGCCTAATACGTCTATCTGTATAGAATATCACTAAACAGTCAGTGAATGTTTTCGTTGCTGCCTATGTGAATTTTCATATGTAAAGCGATTTTTATTTTCCATAAATCAGTGAAAAAAGAAAAAAATTCTCTCAAAAAGTTATTGTAAATTGATGGCAGTTATTATAATTTGATGGAATATATTCTGGCTAATAAAAATGTATTCAATTACTGCATTTTTAATTAAATAAAAGACAATTTAAAAGTTTTCATTAAAAATTTGATGAAACATTATTTGAATAAAAA
Organism: Glossina fuscipes; assembly: GCF_014805625.2. Classification (NCBI taxonomy): domain Eukaryota; kingdom Metazoa; phylum Arthropoda; class Insecta; order Diptera; family Glossinidae; genus Glossina; species Glossina fuscipes. The sequence continues at coordinate 992,787 of NW_023998485.1, forward strand.
GTTGGAAATATCCCGTTTCAACTGGCTTCAAAATTCTCTGCTGAGTTAACCTGTCGTCCTATTGGCACGTGTCGGCTAATATGAACAAATTCTAAATATAACAACAATTCTAAATATAAACATAAAAAAAGATAAAGCACGATGCCAACGAAAAATTCTAAATAATAATATATGTGTGTCACAAAATAGCAATTATAATATGCAAGAAAATAAATAAAATCCCACGAAAAATATTCTATGTAATATGTACACCGCCAAAGCATAATTGCTTCGCTGTTCATTGTGTTTGCTTATGATAACCTATTTATATAAAAGCTTGTAACAGAGCGACCCTTAATATTATATCTTGGATATCTTCAACCTCCTTTATTCAACAGATGTAACATCGTAATCGGCAAACAGAGGCCTAATTTCTTTTAGTTACCAATTTTATGATGAAAATATTAGGTACTGAAGTTTTAATGTTCATACTCACTAAAATGACAAGGGCTCAATTCATTATTCCGCTTGCGCAAAAAATCCTAGTGTGTGTAATCCTGACGAAAGCGACATACTGAGTTCGCTTAGAGATAGGTAACCAACACTTTCCATTGTAGTGCGATTTCGAAGATCGGATTCAAGCCACCACGAGATCCTATGACATAATAAATTAAAGTCAGCCCAAAGAATATTTTAATATAATTATTTTTTTTTTTTTACTAAGGTCTACTTATCAAACTTTGTTTTTGAATAACTGAATTGTTTCAATGGGTCTAGAGTCAATTTTCAAGATTGGAACAGCATGCACATCCAAAAGTATTTGTGATATGTCTCACTATATAGGATATGTATATGTATACATATAAATGAGGTTTAATTATGGACAGAGATTTGATAAATACATTTTATAAATTAAAAATTCAAAACTATCTGATTTCTTTTCTTTTAATGAGTTCAGAATTTAACATAGAGGTCTCGATAGTTATGCTTTTTTTTTAAGTAACAGACAAGACTTATATTGCAATTAGACACGGCCTTTACGTGAAAATGAGTGGCAAAGAGAATATTTAAGAAAAAATTTATATTGAAAGTTTGAAATTTCACACATGCACGTATAATTTAAACGCGCACGTATTAAATGTCTTGCAGTAAATCACTAATGATTTGTTATAGAAGGGAACTTAATTAATAATACTTTAACCATTAATATTTCTCTAGAGAATAAATGAATAACTTTGTCTGTAGAGGTAACAAAAAAAAAGAAGAAAATATTATAAAAATTAACACAAAAACGTGAGCAACGTAATCGCTTAAAAATAGTTTAAGAAAGCACTTAGGATATAGAAAAGAAGAACAACAAAATATTATTCTACACATTATTAAACAAAAACGTTTAATTTGGTGGTCATGCATGATTTGAGCGTAACAATTGTGGAAGAGCACACCAAACGTTTAAGTCGCAATTTGGCTTTAACACAAACCCGTCGACGCACTATAACCTTTGAAGAGCCGCCCGGAGAGCAAAATATTCAAAATTCTTTGATGGTGAAATCTAATAAACCAAAAACAATTTGCTCCACATTAACGACCGAGAAAGCTTTGAGACCCATAAAAAATCCTCAAAATTCTACAGTTACCACAACGACCGTGGCAGTGCCTTATAAAAATTTTCAAATTTGGACCGATTACGATAAGGATCAAAATCTTTTACTGCATATAAAAGAGCGTAAAGAAGCGGCCGATCAAAAAGTTTATAGAAATATTTGATATTCGAGTAATGAAAGAGGAAACGAGTGCAAGAAGAATGATAAAGTCTCCAAATTAATAATAGATTTAGATTGAAAATTAAAAAGTATTACAAATTATGTAAGTACTAAAATTATATCTTAATTTTGCTAATAATTTCATATTCTAAGCACTTTGACACTTTGCGCTGAATTATGTAAAAGGTCATGTTTTCTTAGTATTTGTAACGTACATAAATTGTTATAAGTGCTTTTTCCTTTGCGAGCAGTTCCATTTTTTTTTAACTACCTCAGGAAAAAAAAAGATATATCATTAAAAATTCATGGTTATTTATTACAATTTTTTTTTTTTTTTTTTGTGGAAATATTTTTCCTCCTATCTTCGAATAGGCTTTATGCAAATTTTGACCTCTTGGCTTGCAAATGACCAATTTTTGAATGAAGTAAATGTCTGTGACACATTACATGCCCTTTGAAATTGTTTAGTCTATTGGTGCGACTTTTTATTTAGCTTATAGAGACACTTTCATATGCAAATTGTGGAGCACTAAAGCTGTGCTAATAACATTTGAAGTACATTTAAATACGTATTATAAAGATTATGCATATGTGATATGTAATCAGTTTTATCGTAATGACTTTTTTTTATCAAATAAACTCAAACAGAGAGATAAACTAATTTTGTATACAATAAAATAAACAATATTCCGCTTATTTATTTAAATAATCTGTTATCAAAATCGACAAAATGCGTGTTTTTGTGCTGACTTCATAACCAGTACATTATCTTACATTCGATGTGAAGCCATTTTTTTTTTTTTTTTGTTTTCTTATAATTTAACCTTTCCAAGATGTGCTATTTTTATAGTGAAAATAACCCTTTGGCTTAAAAATACACCATTTGAAGTTGTTGAAATATAAGTAACCTATGTTTCTGTTTTAACAAATAAAATTAATTTATCTGAAATTTTAGTAATAGCAGTTCCAAATTTTATTAACAGATATGAGATTTTCAAACAAAGCTTCTCTCGTCGCTCTTCAATTCATAATAACTATTTTATATTTGTTCATTCCTTTGACAATTGAAACCGCCTTGACTGCCTTAGCAAAAATAAAGCTGGCATATTCAGCTATTGCCCATCATTTCGTTCAAGATGTTCCAACCTTATCAAGTCAACGTATAAGTAGCAACTTACGTAGGAAGAACTCGATAAAATCATCCCGTTAATCTGAATAACACAAGATTCGGATTTATTTTTTTGTGTGTTTCAATATTGTACGTATGTTTTCAATTGATATCGAATCAGAAAATGCAGTCCACGATTTACGAATTTCTGTTCATAGCCTAGCATTAGTCCGTACCGTCTGATTTTCGACGAAGAACTTCTCATTTTCAGTTCATTAAGTTTCAATCAACGATTTCTATTGCCTTCTTCTAGGCAATTGACGACTACTTATATATTGATGACTTCTTATTACTAGTTGCCAACTTGATAGTTTTAGCTACTTGTTTCAAGCAGGCACGTTCGATTTTCAATTCAATTCAAAATTCAATTCAGAAAATTCATTATATATCTAGTTTATTAAGAAATACATGTCAAGACGCACTTATGCAGTAGTTAAGATTCATCATCTTTCTTTTCCGGATTACTAGTCACACTTATACATTCCAAATCCGATCGTCTTTGGCGGTTCATTACAACTGCTACTTCATTCCGAGCATCTTCAATTGACGCATCTTTACTTTTTTTATTATTTTCAACCACAAGGCTTATCATATTCAGTTAAGAACTTCCGGCTCATATTTGATGACTTGTAATTTGCTATTGGTAAACGCCGACTTTTGATTGCGGTTTTGCGGTCTGATTTTCAATCGCAACTTCTGATTATACACTACACCATTTGTATATTGAAGTTATGCTTATATATATACCACCTGGAAGAACTTAAGATAAACCCATTTTTTATTATACCGATCTGATATTAAAAATGAATCAGATCGGATAACTTTCATCAGCACTCCTCCTTTATCACCTTGTTTTGGGCAACGTTCGTTTGTATATATATCACAAAAATGGACGGATGTCTATATTAGGTGAAATAGTTTAGGATATTTAGGGGTCGACAATAATGTTTTTATTTGTTTTTAATTGACTACTTAGGGCATTATACTGACAATTTCTGATACTTGTCGATTAACCTATAATTTGTATTTGGTTTCACATTGGATTCCGGGTTTTTCAGTTGTGGCGTAATTTTGCTTAAATTTTTCTAGTTTCAAAAATGTAATGCTATGTTATAATAACATCCTTCAATTATGCGCACAAAGCAGCCAAGAAATATTCGAGATATTCCAAAAATATTATTCCTTTCATAATGATTTTGACTAAGTTTAAAATCAAAAAGTGTGGTTTTGTATAAATTTCCTTCGTTTGTTAGCTTTTAAAAAAGAAAATATAAATATCGTGAGTTAATTCTGCATCATTGGAAAAGTAAGTTGACTGTTACTGCTACTTTTTTTCACACACAGGGTCATTCTTCATCCCTTTATTACTTCGCACTACTGATAAGACCTCATCTATATATTTTTTTTTCTTTTTTTTTTGTGTATTTAAGGTTTAAATATTTATTGCTATTTTGCAAGTGTTTCACTTAAAAACAATGTACGAAAACCTTACACGGCTTTGTCCGACTCATGGATTCCACATCACATGTAGCACCTTTTTTTTGTTTTTTTTTTTCGTTGAGGCTGTACCAGTTCACAAGCGTAACTTTTATTTAAAGTTACAAAATCATTTCCATGATTTTAATTTTAAAAAAAATTTTTTTTTTAATGCTCTCTTCTAATTACGGGAAATAAAATCTTAACTGAAAATGCATTCAACTTTCTCTCTCAAATTCGACGACGTTGAAAGCCCATGCAACGTATGGGACGATGGATGGATTACTAGAAGTGAATAAAACACGATTAGAATTTTTTATCAATCGCTTTTTTAAAATGCGTATCTGCGCGTTACAAACGGGAAGACAAAGCTTACACCCATTTCTAAGGGATGAGAGTAAAAATTAATTCAAAAACTTTTTAAAATTTTTTTAGATAAAACAAACACAGCAGCAGATAAATGAACACAGGGTCATTGTTAAGGTTAGCCATGGAGAAATGTATTTTTGTTGTTGCTTTTCGTAAATTGTTTACCTTTATAAATAGCCGGCATTCTAGAATGGGGATCTCTTGAGTACATATTAATATTTGTAATTATTTAGTTATTTATGGTTTTAATTATTTACAGAGTGTTAATAGGATTGTCAAGGAGCTTTCAAGACAGTACATTCATCTAATAATTTGCAGCGTATGCGTAATAACATTAGGTGAATATTCCAACTGAAATTGTATAAAAGGAGATACAATATAAATAGAAAATATCTTTAGAAAATTATATCGCATCATGCATGTACTGTATTATATTCTAACCTATTTGAAATATGCAGGCATACAAAATGATAAAAAATACTTCTATACTACTACTACTACTACTACTACTGCTATATATTCTTCCTATCTGTCTGATAATTTGTGGATGCCACGTCAAAGAAATTGTTGCTCGTTTAAAGCAAACCAGTCATTGAGCCATTTTCGTGCACTTTCGTAAGAAGTGAGACGCTACTCAGCAAATGCGTATTCCATCGGTACAAACAAGGGGTAATCGCTTAGACACGAGTTTGATGCATAAGTTAGATGAGCTGGTACTCCCAATTGAAAGCTTCCAATATATCGCGAACCTTTTTTTCATATGGATGCCATTTTAAAAAATAACCTTGTGTTGTCTTACTTTTTATTTCGCTCATATTTTGCACAATAAACGGTTCAAATCCACTAAATGTAAACTCTTCACCAGACTTTAACAGATGATAACATATCACACGTGCGCTTCCTGCAAAAGCGATTCAGTTTCACAATCGATGTTGGTGGTACGGTTGGACCTAACCCTGAATTTTTACGTTTGGGATTTTCGAAATATACCCTACTCTAATTCCCAGTTAGAATGCGAGGCCAAAAAGACCATTTTGTATATCGGTCGGGCGAAGAACCAAAGCTGTCGGCGAAAGTTCTTTATTTGGTACAAAATACGTTTCCTTTATTAGAAAAAAATATTTTTAAGTTGACATTACAACTACTTATTAGTTCTAGATGTCTAAACTATAAAGAAATCGTAACAGAAGAGATGTGTGTCCTGTTACAACCATCTATGCGAAAATTTAGGTTTCATATTAATATTCCTTATCATGTATGCATTTTCGTCCGACTTCACCATCTTATTCTGTACATGACTTATTGTATAGGCTATATTAAGTTTGTGCTGACGTAAGTAACACCTGCAGAGGCTTAAGATAAACCCGTCTTTTACCGAATCAGATTCATTTTCTGAAGCTCCTCTATTCGTCTGTTCATCTGATGTCTGTTCATCTATTGCTTCGTGCAACCTACAGGTCGTCACTTCTTGATATATTTTGATGAAATTTTGTAGACTGACTTGCCTTGATCAAAGGATGAGGGCTAAAAAGCGCTGAAAATAGTTCAGAATGGTCCACCTTTTCACCTTTATGTATTAGATCCATAATATATTTACTTGAAGTTCTATTCAAGTAAACTCTCTAGTGTCTAACACGTCAAAACGGAAGCTCTCTTCACTTCTGTCTTCCATTTTCTCTCTTATTTCTTTAGACAACTCCTTTTATTACTTTCAGCCATATCCAATATTGATATAATTTTACTTATTTCACACAAGTAGTCTTGTTTTGCTTTTTCTAATGGTCGACATATTTTGTACTCATATTTCTAAAACTATCCAAACCTTTTGGCAGTACATCTTATGCGGTTTTAGTCAACATTTAGTTGAAGTTTTCGAATAGTCTTCTACGTTTTTTGAACGTAGCTTTAGAAACTTTGTGGATATATCTTAGCAGTCAGAAATGATGATCAGATCTTTATGAGCAATGAGCAAGGAAGACAACCTTTTTTTGATTTTGAAAACAAAGGTGTCCTCGGATTAATGTTTTTTCGAACGATTTGTACCACTTTCATATACAAGGCTACCAAATGTGAAGCTGCTATCTTAATTTTTGCGATCGGGATGGTATATATCGCAAACAGATGAGCAACGGAACAAACGGTAATGGCTATATCGATCGACAATTTGCTAGAAGGTGTAATATATTCGATCTCTAAAGCTTCCTTCTGACCGCTGCAAGCAAATACATCTCTCAGTTTCCTTTGTGACGTATTTCTAATTATCAAAATGTACAGTAGATCAATGAATTAATTGTAATTTCTTACATAATCATTTTTAGGGCATTCCTGAAAATATTTGTTTCAAATATTAGATCAATATATATCTATTGAGGTTAAGCGGTTATTATTATTCATCCCAATTATGGCGGTCTATACTAAAAATACTACCGTGAAGTTTCCGACGTTGTTTAGTTTTTTACTATCAGTGTATTTCCCCACTCAACGAACACTATTGTGTCAAATTAAAATTTTACGTTCATCATTTTCTCTTTGTTTTTTTTTTATTTTTCTATTTTATTTTATCCAAACGTTTGCAATACCCGGTAAAGTATAAAAGGCATAAAGTGGAAAAATAAAAAGTATTGGTATCAAATACTGAATCGATTTTAGCACCTCAGTTTGTCCGCCTCTGTAATGCATGCGTTAAACATTTGCAAAAGCAAAGATATCGCGGATTTTATCGAACATATCGCAGATTCTTGGATGCGGATTGGTATTCAAAATGAGCTAATCAAGTTAAAGCACACCCCCAACGTTATACAACATAGAATTTATTTTTCTTTTGTATTGTTTTTAAGAAAAAATTTGGTGGGTATGAAAAATTCAGTCATATAATATTCTTATATGTTTTTTTTCCAGTGCAACCAAATTTTGTTTGCCTTATAATAGCGTAAACACTGTAACAGTGTGCGACATTGCGATTTGTAAGGTTATACATTTTTAGCAGTTATTCAATCATTTCTCGCTGTGTTCATGACACTAGCTCACACATATTTATCCTTCAACTGTTCCTTATCGCTTGCATAACCCTATAAACAAATGTAAATATTTGTTCTTTACTTTCATTCTCTGTCTTTACTTCTTTAAAGTTTACTTTTTACTTTCGTTAGCAACTTTTACGAAACAGATATGCAAATGTTTACATACAATTTTACCGATCCATAATTGAGCTCGAAAGTTTCGTTTATCTTCCTTCTATAAAAACAAGATATGTCAAACGTTTCACAAACGTTTTGCATACAACGCCAAAATATGTAAGGTTTGCTATAACACAGAATACAAACATAACAAGATAAGACCTGGTCTTTAAAGTGCCTACTTTTTGCTTTTTTTCTACGTCTCCATTAGCTGATTTGACCGGTGAATCGAGGTGAATCGCTAATGCTTTTACTCTATCTCGTTAAGAATTATTCCTCGCCTAGATACCCTGACCTCGTAGCCAATAAGTGTTATTAATTAGTTTCTTTAAAAGTTGAAATGGCACCTTTTCTAATATATTTTTTTAAACATTTGCTCAAGCCTGCAATGTTTTTACACTGCCGTTAAAATTAAACAAACTTCAGACATCTTTAGCAAATTAATCTAAAAACTTTCGACAAAATTGTTAATTTTTAAATTTACTTTTACAGATGTCGCCATTTCTAGTATTTTAAAGCTTTTTAAATTTAATACCTCACCCTCCTCACTTTTACATCACGCATAGCTATGAAGTCACCAACAAAAGAATCGCTTACAGAAGGTATTGTGAGACACACAAGTTCTTTATTGGAAGAATGCAACCAATCTGGAATTGAAGTTCAACAGATTAAAGAGGAAGAGACGCAGATACCCAAAACTAATGCGAGATCTCAAAACAGTTTTGAAGACACTACTTTGTTAGAAAAAGCAACTACGACAAAACCTACTAACTTAGTTCTATCACGCAGTCAAGATGATGATTATATTGAGAACGCAATAAAAGAACAATACGATCGAGTCTCACCAATTTATTATTATTCCTCGACACGCGGTCCTTTAAGTTCAACAGGAGCAACGCGAGCGAATAAATTTCGTTCACGATTTCACAAAAGTCACACATGTGGTAGTTTATTTGCTAAATGCAATTGTGACGTCAGTAATGACACCCCGCTGGCAACAGCAATAGAATACGTTGATCGAAAAAATAGCTCACGTGCTCCATCAATTGAAAACGACGCTAACAGCGGTCTTTATATCTTAAATACGGCAGCAACAACAACAACAACGAAAGCTACTGTACATAAACAACCGCAGCATTCATATCATCTGTCAATTTCACCGTCTTCGAACACCGAGCTTTCGTTAGCATCGGCAACATCAGCATCAGATAAATGCTTTAGTTCGGGTTTCCATTCATTTTCTAGCCAAACCTCATCGGCTACATCAGCTTATCTGTCGCGAGATGAGAGCTTAAATACTAGTTTCGATGGAGGTAAAAGTGACAACAACAACTTTTCTAAAAATTCTCAATTACTCTCACCTACTGATAAATCAGGGACAGAGAGCACCAAAAGTACAACCGTCATTGCTGTTAAGACCGCTGATTGCGGCAGTCATAATACGCAAATAACTAAACCGACTGTCAGTACAGAGCAGAATGCTCTTAGCTTAACACAACAAGCCCATAAACAAACGGTTCCACGGATCTCATCACCTTGTTTAGGTCAAAATAAATTCCTGATCTCACCCAAGCAACGTAAATCAGAAATTTGCCATAAACAACTAAATAAAAGACTATTTCAGTCTTATTCTCACCCCGATACAAGTTTCATATTTACCGATCAAAATAAACATCCTCCGCGAGAGTCATTAGTGCAACAGCAAAACGTAGATCAGATTATCACTACGCGTGGTGGTAAGATTGAAATTAAGCAACCAAAGCGTTCATCATCACCCAACATAGGACAGGTACTGGATGTAGCGGTACATCCGGACATATTAGTGAAAATCTCTCCTAAGCATTCCCCATTAAGTGATAGTAGACGGCAACGTTCACCTTTAATTTTGAGGTCAACACAGCAAAGGCGCCGCCTTTTGCAGAGATCACATGAAATTGATTCCGGCGGTTCTACTTCAGAATCAGAGAAATCGGTGGATATTAAATCTCCAACGAAAGATCAGGAAATTTCTTCTACTAAAGACGAGACAGATTTTTTTGCTGCCCACAAATATTTTGCTGAAAGCGGTATTCTGGGACCTTTGAACACCACATCCAAAAATTTACTGAAGAAAACTTCAAAAATTCTACAGGAATCAAATGTCATCGAACAAGTGAGTGCAAACTGTAGACATAAGTCAATAAGTTTTTCTTTTTATGTTATGAAAAAACATACAAACATACAAAGTCGATTAATTTTTTACTTTAATAAAGGATACAAAAAATTCTGATTTTATTCATTCTATAGTTACGCAAAACTTCGATGATTTTACGAACAAACAACCCAAACAATATCAAGAGAACACTATCTGTTTCGCAACGAAGTGAAGGTACCCCTCAAAATCCTTGCACAACAACGCCTTCACTCATTACTACCACTACATTTTCAACAACTGTACCAATATCTCCTAGCAATCTGTCTGCAAACGATACACATAACTTTCCGACAGCAAAAAGCTTTACATTAAAATTGCAAACTAATGCAAATATAAAGACCGCGACGGATACTGTCGGATCATCGTCTGCACCATTTTCGGAATCTGCTGTAATAGAAACCTCGCCACAATCGCCGCATACTATGGCCACCACCTGTGGTTTCAGTCCAAATTTAACCACTCAAAGTTGCATACCTATTGACGACAAAGACGCCCAAATCAAGAATTTGTTAGGGGAAATTGTCTCATTGAAGGATGTCATTAAATCACGGGATTCTGAAATTGTGAAACTCCGACGAGAAATTCATAAATTAAAAGTGAGTTACGAAATATAGAGTTAAGCAAATAACGTATGAATACAATGAAATATCTTCTTTTTTCGCGAGTATAATATTGCTTTAGTTTATTTTTGTCAATTCTTTTTTTTTCTTTTTTTTTTACTTTATTTCTTTATAAATATTTAATTAAATATTTCACACTTTTGAGCTCCGCATATTTTGTGTTAATTTCTGTTATGTGAAATAATAGCAAGATATATGTATATGCGTATTTCATGTATTTATACTCTAGCGAAGGGCTATACGCAGAGAGTGAGAAATACAGAAAAACAACAAAATGAGACAAATAAAACCAGTATGCTTGCCTTGAATCTTGGATACCCACCATCTCGCGTAAATTGGCAAGGACTGTAAAAACATTTTTTTCATTGCCGTCATGTGGGAGGACCAATGCATACTTTTCAGTTGGCCCGAACTTTTTATACGCTTACTCTCGCATGCACGCAATTTTTATACAAATACTTGAATAAGGATGCATAGAATGCAAAAATATGTAAGGTTTGCTATAACACAGAATACAAACATAGCAAGATAAGACCTGGTTTTTAAAGTGCCTACTTGCTTTTTTTCTACGTCTCTATTAGCTGATTTGGTCGGTGAAACGAGGTGAATCGCTACTGCTTTTACCCCATCTTTTTAAAAGCAATGCAAAATTTAAATGTAAATATACTTTTTCCCAAGTAGGTCCACTTGTTTAGTTCAAAGATATTTTCACATTTTTGCCCATTTTTTATACATATATAATAAGGCTTCTTAACGTCCTTAAACAGATTCCAGTTTCTGCTATGATCTCATTATTTGGTTCTAATCTTTTTTCTGAAACATCCTTTTGGGATTTGCAAGCAGACGATTGTACCTGGGGACCAGAACTGAAGATAACAATCGACGTATGCGTTGTACCATTGTGAGTGAACGCTGCACCTCTTTCGTAAAGAGCTTTTCCAGGTCCAAATTTGTATGCAAAATAACGAAAGCTTTGCTCTTTCATACGTATTCTATGTTTTGCAATAATCACTTATCAATTATCGAGACCAATTTTCGAAATTTTTTTTATGTCTTTTGCAGTAAGAAGACTTCAAGTTCAAATGGCATGGTTTAATCGAACCTGGGATTTTCTATTTCTTTCAAAGTTACAAATATAGCGTTACTAAGAAAGCAACATGTCACGAGACACAATTCTTCGTTAAAGGTGACATCTATATATCAGCATTAAGAATTGTTCATCGATTTGTTACATGTTTGTGAATAAGGTCTATTTTAAAGCCCAACTTTTGTAGCTGAACCAATGAAATACATGCCAATTTTAACCATTTTATCTAAATATATATCCATATGCGAGTTATGGTAATAGGCAAACAGACGAAAAACACTCTATTAAAATCCTATGATTATCAAGAGTATATATACAATTTAGAATTTGTAGAATGTACTTCAAGATATTACTAGACTGACAGCCTTCCACTCTTCCTCCTAAGTATGCAAAAGTTTTATGCAAATAGTACGAGGAAATAGCTAAAAGTAATTAAAAATTCGAACGATTGAGATTCAGTTTATGACAATCTATTGACAACCCGATATAGAAAGTTGCTTGAATGATTGGGCCAATGTGAAATATTTTCTATATAAAGTCATTTGACAATTCAAGCGAATATATAAAATCAGATTATTAGTTTTTCATATGCAAGCTGAACAGGTGTGACATTTAAGACAACGAACTTTGTTTTGAAAAGTTTACTGGATTATAACTTACAAATTTGTTGGTTAGACGAGAGCGTCAAGTCTATTTGGCGCTAGCTGTGCGGTCATTGGAGAAAGCCTGAACAGATTTTCACCTTTCTTTAATGCAAGTGTCTAATTCGCGGATATTTTGCTAAACGAGCTTGGCTAAGTCAACTTGCAATTTCATTCTAACGTATATTTTGAATACATTGTTATCTTTCGACGAAATGTATATATGTTCTTAATCCTCATGAATTCTCCGTTTGAATACTGATTAGAAAAAAACGATTTGAGCGATTTGAATCAGAACTATTTGAAAGAAAAAGTATTATAAAATGTATTAGCATCTATTTATATACAACTCTACACACATTGACATAGTTGAACTTTTTTGGTGACGTCATACTGTGATTGATTTAGAAACAATGTATGCATTAGAGATACTATTCCTCTACAATAAACATTATAGACGATGTGGAACGGTCTTTAAAAAGACTCCTTTTTAAAAGCAAAGCTTATTGCTTTAGCATTTTCAATGAATGAATAAATTTCTCCTTGAATTGTAAAACTTTATTTACTTATTTTTATTGTCACCAATTCTTCTCTCTTCCCTTATCCGCTCTGACAGGAATAGGTTCGACTTAGCAACTGTTTGATCGGCAAAATTATCTTCCTTATGGATATGTTCCCGAGTGGCATAATGAAATCAAAATTTCGTTTTTCATCTGTTTCTCTGTCTCACTGTCTATTATAAGAATTACAACTTGGTTTAGAACGTCGAATTTATTAACTTATATTCTATTTTCTCCTATCTACGATTACAGATCGGCCTATTTGCTGGCCGACTTTCGTGTGAATCGAAAGATAGAAAAACTATTTTAGTAAGTTATTCTGTTCGCTTCTGCAGATGTTAGAGGAAATCTGTTAAAACATTTCTTTCTTTTAGGAACTTGATTCTCTTTTTTTGCAATTAGAGGCACATTGTACACCCTACCCTACAGTACTTCGCTTAATGCAGTTAGTTAATCGGTTTGGTAATGATGCACGAAAAATTACACATTGTTTCCATGCAAAGACAGACTTTTCATGAAAGCCTACTTAGTGGAGGATGCCCAAAATATCACAAGATGTGATCTAAATTTACGAAACCTAAATTACTTCCCACCAATTTTCTTATTTTCCAGTTTCCTTCATAAAAACCTAGAAACTAGACATTCTGCCCATATAGGGGATTGCTTTTCATGATAAAATTTACATATAATGGTGTCTAAAAAATAAACTTACGTAATCCACATTCTGTATCATGAATTTTTTTGCTAAATTGCTACTCTGGACCAATTTTCATCCTAAAATATTAAAAATTAAATCTTTTTCTGAAGGGCTTGTTATTCCTGTGGAATCTTATATGGAGCAAAGTCCAAGAAGTAGACCTCTATGTTTCAAATTTCACTTAATAGGAATGGTTATATGAAAAGGGATGCAACAAATCTCTCAGCCGATTCAAGGTTTTCACAGCAGTTTAAAATGCCGAAAGACTACTACCCAGCTGTTTTGGTTGAGAATTTTTAAAAGCTTTAATCTTTTTACATATAACCAATCTTTAAAAAAACAGCGTTGTATGGGCAGTGGTCCAGTAATTCTGTCCGCTTGTTCGTTTGCCCGTTTGATATGTATCCATGCATTTTTCTGTTCAAGCTATAGTCCGCACTTTTTGAAATATTTTGATAAACTTTGGTACATTGACGTGGTTTGACCCAACGATGAACGCTATTTGAGATTGTGTGAATTTTCCGACCACTCCCCATATAACGCTCTTCTCTAAAAAGTCATTACATGGAAAAAGATTGTAATTTTCAAAATTTCTCGGCAAAAGTGGCTAAATAGTAATATTTCTCTCCTCTCTATTGGCAGTCTAAATTGGTATGAAAACTTTAGACCGGCTGGTGCAATTTTTGAACCCCTCTCATATAATGAAAACTAAAGTTCTTACGACAAAAAGGTATAACATTCAACGCTCCATTTTGAAAATTATATTATAATAGTAATCTAACATAAAAAAATGAGCTGTTCCAAAGTGGGACCATCCCGGTCTATTTTTTGGATCCTATCCTAATAACGATTCTCACGGAAATTGATCCTTTGTAGAGCAGAAAAGTCTAAGTTTAAACATATAGTGATCGAAATATTATAGTAATTTCATACAAAAATAAACTCTACAAAATTTAGACCAAGTACGCCTGTTTTTAGACCCTACCTTATCCAAGAAATAAACTTGTGCTACATTCCCATAAATACGCTTTTGAAAAATTTGCCTTTATACAGAAACAGGATATAGTTTTTGTGTTCTGTAATAAAAATAAAAATTGTGTTAGAAAACGTGGTGTAGCGTATTTAATGCTCGGCCTTGCCCGCCTGCAATGTTCTCACTTGTTTTCTGAATTGAGCGGTATTATAAAAGATTAGTCTGTGTGTCACTTAGGTCCGCACGAACTTAATACATACCATTTGTGCTACAGGGTATAAAAATATGAAGGGAGAAAAGGAAAAAATGTTTTTTTTATTTCTTACTAGCGCCATGATCACTCTGCAAAATGGGCTTAAAAAACCTACGAATAAAGAAGCAAATAGACACATCCATTAAAAACGTTTGAACGTAGCTTAAGTATGTGTTGATGAATGATAAAATTAGTGCAACGCTTTGTTGATGGCTGGAAAAGTTACCGTTATTACAAAACCAGTTTCCTACAATCTTCCTCCCTCTCTTCATATATACCACATAAGAATGTATATATTATTCACAGTGTTTTTTAAACTTTTTTCTTTACTCTTGTCTCCTCTCTTTCTTTCTCTCTCTCTCTCTCTCTATCTCTCTATCTCTATTTATTTGCTATAACTTATTTATAATTACAATTGAAAGCTAGAACAGACAGGTCTGAACAGATCTTATAAAGAACCCGAGGTAAATAAATTTTTGTAAACTAAGCTAAAAAAAAATATTTTAAATAAATTCATTTTGGAATTTCTACTTGTATGATAAATGCGCGCATTCATTTTCTTAGATTATAATTACGCCAGATTGCACTGAATATAAAACAAGTGCATTATCTACCGGTGGCCACCATGGGTTTACTAATGAAAGTTCGTAAGATTCAATTAATTTTTCTTAGAAAACATGCTCTCATGAAATTTTGTTTGACAAATAAAAGATTATTTATTCTATTCACTCGATTCATTTTCTTTACAATTGGAATTAAAAAAGAATATTTATATTTACTTGGAAAAATATCTTAAGCATAATATATAAAACTAATTTCAGTGTATATATTTATAAGCTAAGCACTACTCACACATAATTAATGCCGACCCATTACCTTTCTTCTTAAGACTTACTAATGTTTCTATTTTTGTTGAAAGTTTGAAATGTTTTCTGAATTTGTTTTCTCTATTTCACCCCTTCATAGAGTGTCTTACAACAGACTACGAATCACCTGACGATAGCCAATGATGAACTGTTGCAACCATCTTCACCACCTGCGCATATTTTAAATCATTGTTTTATGACTCGAGCGACGAACGTCTTCGCCAAACTATGCGAAGATTGTAAAAAATGTATCGAACATTCTTCATCCATTCACAGCACTCCATCACTTGATAATTTCAATTCCCAGATAATGTTCATAGATAACGATAAGCGAACTTCCGTAGATATCGCCTTAAAGCATACCAATTTCACAGCTTCGTGTAGTTTTATTTCGGCAGAGAATGAGTTTAAAAAAAATTATTCCTCTAACGATCTCACCAAATATCAGGTGAAGACAAAAATATCTTGCATTCCTCCACAAATTCAGCAACCGTTGTTGCTCAAAAAGCAAGGGGTCTCCGGAGAAAGCTTAGAAACCTCTATGCAACAAAACATGAATAATACACCGATAGTTAAATACGATAAAGATTACAGCAGTAAACAATTGATTAAAGGCGCTATAATGGACAATGATTTCCTTAAGAATATAGATGCTTCTCAAGTCAAAGAATTGGTGGATTCAATGTATTCACTTACTATAAACGAAGGCCAATTCGTTATACGTGAAGGTGACGTGGGTGCCCATTTATATGTGTCGGCTGAAGGGGAATTCGAGGTAGAGAAAAATGGGAAAATTTTAGGTATCATGGGACCTGGAAAAGCTTTTGGAGAATTGGCCATACTATACAATTGCACACGTACTGCTTCTATACGCGTACTGTCAAATGCTCGTGTTTGGGTTTTGGATCGACGTGTATTTCAACAAATTATGATGAGAACTGGCATGCAACGTATCGAGAATAGCGTTAATTTTTTGAAATCTGTTCCTCTCTTAAAAAACCTAAGCGAAGAACTTTTGACGAAAATAGCCGATGTTTTGGAAGTGGTATGTATATAAAATTTATATTCGTTATTAATTAAATATTACGTATTTATTTTTTATTTAGGAATTTTATTCTTCCGGTACTTATATTATACGTCAAGGTGCTAGTGGTGATACGTTCTTTTTAATATCCCAGGGAATGGTTAAAGTAACTCAGAAAGTATCGGGAACATTGGAAGAAAAGGAAATTCGTATTTTAAGAAGTGGCGATTACTTCGGCGAAAAGGCTTTAATAAATGAAGACAAACGCACGGCAAGCATTATTGCATTAGAACCAGGTGTAGAGTGTTTAACTTTAGACCGTGATTCGTTTAAGCATCTAATAGGAGATCTTTCTGAATTAAAACAAAAGAATTATGGTGATGAAAATCGGGCCTTGGCTATGCGCTATGCTGAAAGGACCAAAGAGATCTGTAAAGCGAATGCTAAGCAAGGTAAACTACAAGCAACGTTTTAGCAGATTTTTGAACGAAAGTATAAGGTATTGAGTCAAACTATAAAGAACCGTGCGCACATTTTTTATTTTGCTTTATAGCAAAAATATTGGCTATATAGCCTGTAGGTAAAATGAATTCGCAACCGTTATCTTTCTAAAGCACATTTCCCCATCCCAATACGCTGGGAATTAACTTCGATAAGCGCAGTTCCCTTTAAGTTTTTCGGATAACTTAGTTTAGTGTTCAAGAAACGGACGGAATTTCAATCAATTGTTTCAATCACGCGAACGCACAATCACATCCCGTCTCTTCAAATCGAAAAAAGTTCAGCGATTCATGCAACCTCTACACATCAGCGTGCCAGCGTTCATAGTTTCCACTCATAGTTGCCTACCGTGATTTTTACGCCATCGCAATAAGAACACTGCTGACCCACAATATTTTTTATATCCTAACTTCGTTTGGATTCGTTACTTACATTTCTTTATGCTTAGCCTTTGGAAACAAAGATGGAAGAAACGACGTGAATAAGTTTCTCTTCCTTGCTATAAGGATGAAACTATTATTGTATCATAAGACATAATACCACTACTTTTTTACGTGAAAATAATACCGTTAGGCTTTACGCTATACTGTGTATTATTCCGTTACAGAATAATGACATCGTTTTTTAAGCTCGCGGTACTTAATTGCGACTGCGCTTAGAGCTACCAGCTGATGCATTAGACAGAAAAAACGACCACACAATAATAAAATGATTTTTCAAACCTTCCAGGCTCGCTTCCACATGTCGATACTCGCATAGAAAATGTTAACGGCGTTGGATTCGAGTGCGCTATACTTCTCGTCTCCTTTATGTAGCATCACCTGTTACCACTTTTTTCAACCAATGAGAAAATAATTATCTGCTCTTCGATTCTTACGAATATATATAAGTATGTTCGTCCTTGCATGGCTACAATCTTGTGAAGCAATTTTTCCTGGCAAACGTTTGATTGAACTAAAAAAACAACTCATAGCCCTACTGTATTAAATCTGACTTACATGGTCGTATAAACTACAAACCGACAAAAACTAAATCTTTTTGCTTAAAACAAATGTTAGGACGAAATCGTTGATATTCTAAAAAAGCACATGACTATTAGATTCGTGTGAATGAAAAGTCACAGTTCAAATAAATATAGATGCGCAACTTTCGTCAAAGTTTTTTTGGCTTGATCACTTTGGTATTGTATACCATAACAGTTGTGGTGATAAATATGTAAATAATAGGATAGCAATATTTGGTTTTATAACACAGCGTAGTAAAATAATACACCAATTGCGACTCGTAATAGAAAATTAAAATACGATTGTGTCGAATATTGCGTTGGATTATGAATCAAAGCGGACCCCCTAAATGCAACTATTACAATAGCAAAACAAGTACTACTGTACAAGGCACACAACTGTATTCAATCGATTAATTTAAACAAGTAGTTTATAACGGATTATTAGCTAAACACATACATTTTCTTTTATGTAGAGTTCCCGAACTTAAAATTAAGTGATTTGGAAATCATTACCACTTTAGGTATTGGTGGTTTTGGCCGTGTTGAACTGGTTAAAGCTTGTCAACAGGATCGTGTTGATATTTTCGCTTTAAAATGCCTCAAAAAGCGTCACATTGTGGATACAAAACAAGAGGAGCACGTATTTAGTGAGCGTACTATAATGATGAGTTGCAATTGTCCGTTCA
The DNA here is from genome assembly GCF_014805625.2 of Glossina fuscipes. NCBI lineage: Eukaryota > Metazoa > Arthropoda > Insecta > Diptera > Glossinidae > Glossina > Glossina fuscipes. The sequence continues at coordinate 1,011,826 of NW_023998485.1, forward strand.
TATGTCGGCTCTATCGAACCTTTCGCAATGAGAAATATGTGTACATGCTATTGGAAGCTTGCATGGGTGGCGAAATTTGGACATTGCTTAGAGATCGTGGATCATTCAATGAAAATACAACCCAATTTATTATCGGTTGCGTTCTGCAAGCTTTCGAGTATTTGCATGCTAGAGGAATAGTCTACAGAGATTTAAAGCCAGAAAACTTAATGCTGAATGAAAACGGTTACGTTAAGCTGGTAAGATATATCGAAAATTAAGCGAAGTACATCTCATGTAATCGAAAATTGAAAATATTTCAGGTGGATTTTGGATTTGCTAAATTTATAGGTAGCAGTAATAAAACGTGGACCTTTTGTGGTACACCCGAATATGTGGCTCCAGAAATAATACTGAATAAAGGTCATGATATGTCTGTCGATTATTGGGCTTTGGGTATTCTAATTCACGAATTGCTAAACGGAACGTAAGCACTCTATCTTCGATAAAGTAAAAAAGAGAGTAATTGTAATAGATTTTTCTTTTACATTCTAATAATAGTCCGCCTTTTACCTCTAACGATCCCATGAAAACTTATAATATCATTTTGAAGGGCATTGATATGATTGATTTTCCTAAGCATATGTCGCGAGCAGCCATTCAGCTTATTAAAAAACTATGTCGCGATTCACCTGTCGAAAGACTGGGATATCAAAAGGGAGGCATACAAGATATCAAGAAACATAAGTAAGAACTTAAATACATTTTATGCGGTAATTTTATTAAATATTTTTTCTGTTCAGATGGTTTTTAGGTTTCGATTGGGATGGTTTGCAGAATCAATTGCTTATACCGCCATTTTTGCGCCCCGTAACCTGTCCAACAGATACCAGTTACTTTGATAAATTCTCGGTTGATAGTTATGAACCACCTGATGAGCTTTCTGGTTGGGATGCCGATTTCTAAAAAGCCTTTTCTTCATCTTAAATGGTTCTATTATTATATAGGAATTAAGAGGTGGTTGTTTGTTATTCTTAAGTAAAAATTTTGGAACCAAACTTATACACCTGTGGATGAAACTTTGTGCCTTCTGCGTAGCTTTTGTTCAAATGAAACTTTTAAGAAACCAATATTTATCATTAAGTTTTAACATATTCAAAAAACGTTAAAAATATCAAAATAATAAAGGATTACGTATTATTTAGTTGTTTCGTTTGTTTGCTTGTTTTCTTTTTTTTTTTGCAATTTGCATTTCGTCCTTAAAAAAAATTTTTTTTTTTACTACGAAAGTTCTGCCCAAGAAGGAGAGATCCAAACAAGACGTATATAGCGAAAAAAGCATAGGTGGTCACCTTTGAAATGTCAGCTGCAATTATTTACGGGCGTGAAGATAACCCACCGTGTGTAGCGCAAAATTTTGTCTTTGTTAAAAGGTGAGGTATGTTAATATTTCGTGCGCATCTTTGCTAAGACAATTAATAATTGAACGGCATTGAAAAAACAAAAAGATGATTATAAAAACTAAACAAAAATAGAAACGTAAGTGAATTATAAAAATCCTACTTGAGGCCATGAAAGATGTACAATATATTTATAGTTGCCGTTTGTCGTAAAGTATATGTTTAAACATGGAGAAAAATTAAAACGTATAAACCATGTTATAAAAAATTTTAGACCCTTAATGCAATTCCAGTGTTTTGACATCTCCTAAAATTATCAGACTACGAGATCAAATGTTGTCACTGCTAAAGTTCCCCATATATCCCTTTCCCACATATCTACGTTAATTATAAAAGATTCTTATGAAGTAAGGCAATTCCAAGTTCCTGTTTGTCCTGATTGTTGAGCGTGCTTCACGACATAATAAAAAGTTGAAGCAGCGTCATATGTCGGAATAGTTTTAAACTTCCATTTAAACTTCGCACTCGTTCCATATTTGTACTGCCACTATGTTCGATAGTTAATAGCAGTAACTTAGCTTTTAGAACTTATGGTGCTAATTCTTTTATATACTCATGCTTCTTAATATTATTATTAATTTGCCCAGAGAAATAAATTTTAAACTAAAGTCTTAAAGCGCTAGCATCCAAGGCTTTATGAAAATCTCTACCGCACTTGTGGTCCGATCCCACGGCCATTGAGTCGGGTCGAGAATCTTTGTCTTCGGCTACTCAGGCGGATGTTTTTTTTTATACCCACGACAGAAGGGTGGGGATAGGAGTATACTCAGTTTAGCAGAAGCCCCAATTGGAGTGTAAATTGAACGCAACCCATTTCAACAAATATATCACGTTTGCTTTGCGAACCATTTTATTATTTATGTCCTAAAGTGGAAATAATCGACACACACAAGGTTACAAGTGATTAAATTATCTTTTTATCAGTTTTTTGAGGTTTTATGCTTATTAATCTTAAACTAAACAAGACCCATTGCTTAAAATTATTCTGTACATTCCTCAAATAAGGACATATTATCTGCCTAAAAAAGCGTTAATTCTAAAATAAATATGGTGGAGACCATAATCTATTGGATTAATTTTTTCTTAACCATACCGGCGATATGGGTACCACTAAAAGGGCTTGGAGAGCAGAATATGAAAAGTGAAGTGTGTTAGTTCTAATTTAATTGTGGTGATCGTCACGACATTGTGGACAAAATTTTTCTGAAAATTATCGTCTATATGGGTGTCATGTAAAAGGGTTTAGAGAGTGGAATGCGAAAAGCTAAGTGTGTTAATTCTAAATTAATTATGGTAGACGTCAAGACGGTGGTAGATTAATTTTCTTTACCAATGCCTTTTAGTAAAGTAAAAGGTGCAACATAAATATTTTATCCTGTCCACTTTTTTATGACAATTAGCAAAAGCAAGGAGAGCTAACGATTTCATTAGTGGCAGGTATACAAAATTCGCTTCCAGCTAAATATAACTCCCTTACTTCCTTGTAATAAAAATGAATTGTGTGTGTTTTATAAATATGTAATAAGGATTTCACTATTATCTTTTTTGCACGATTTTTGAAGACATATAGCGTTTTTTCCTCTTACTCGGTTTTTTAAAGTTGTGGAACAAATCATCAAATTTACCATACATCAAAAGTATTTTTTACACGATTTTTATGCGCGGAATTTTAAGGAGCGCGTCTACGATGTAAAAAAAAAGTTGGATCTATATTCTCCCACATTTGTCCCGGTTACTCTTTTATACCATTGTAAGTGTTATACAATGAAACGTCGGGTTGTGGGGCCGAACGCACATGAAGTCTTTGCTGGCTTATCAAGTTTTGAAACTCAAATAGATTGCATTGAAAACAATCAGTATACAAGCATACAAATTTTCAGGCATATCAAGGTGCTTAACCTTTTACTATGATACTAAATAAATAACTTTTGGTTAGCTAGCTTTCGCTTCGATGGAAAAACTTGAAAATCATTTCACCTTGCGCACTGTTCCACTTTCGTCTGTCGATATTTATTTCGAAAAAATAAGTAGAATATAAGGGGAAAAGTTGGCGACAAATAATGTTTTTTAACAAAAGTTAATGTGAGAATATTCATATTTTTTATTTCAAGTTTTAAAGTTATTTTTCAAGTTTTAAAGTTGTTTTCAAATTTATATTGTATTAAAGGATAGCCAAAAATTGAATATTAAAGATTGTAAGAAAGAAAAAAGACGCAATTGCTCGTAATTCGTCGAGAAGATGTAATCGCTACACGTTATTCTCTCATAAACCGAATCTGATATTATTTTTATACTTTTACACACCAAATCACTAGGTGTATGCAAAAATTTTGATAATTTTTACTTGGAAAAGGCATTTATTGTGGACAATTGGTACAATATATATTAATCACAATAGTTTCCATCATTTTCTATGACAGTTTACAATATTTTTGGAGATATCATGTCGAAAGAACTTATATTGGTTTGGTAGCGATCCACTCGTTGACTCATTTTCGCACTTCTTCAAATTTGCGGACCTAGCAGCCAAGCCACGCTGCTCCGATCTGAACAATTGCTAATCATGAGACGCTATGCCTGGTAAGTACGCCGGGTGTGGCAGAACTTACCATTCGAGCTGCAACAGTGTATCCTGGAAAACTCTTGCAAGGAGTGGACAAAAAATGGCATTTTCAGCCAATTCGTGTCGCCAATTTTAAACCGTTGAGGCCAAAACCGGCAATTGGAATATGATGGAGCAGCGACGGCAGCAGATTTCTTTAAATAAACAACAACAGTAACGAATTTGGAAGAAGAAGAATTTTGAACCCTCCATGATTAGATAAATAAATCAATAATATTCAACGGAAAACAATTATCTTATGTAGAGGAAAATCAAAACCATCGAATTCAACCGTTATGTACACCCCATTACCATTTTTTTAGGATTTTTACCTGTAGAATTCGGTGTTCAAAATGTTTGCAAATACCTAATTATATATATACATACTAGAAACTTCACTAATTCATGAATCAGTCGAAGTGTTCATTTGTTGTATCTATCATTAGATGATGAAGAGTATATTCATCTTGTCAAAACTTTTCCAACACCCGGAAGGAAACTTCAGAGGCCCGATTAAGTATATCTATTTTCAATTAGCATCAAAGTCTGAACTGATCTAAGCATATCCGTCTATCCGTCTATGCAGTGTTGTAAACATAGTATTAGCCGCAAAAATGGAGCTATCGGATTCAAATTTGATACAAGCATTAGAATTAAGTCTGTAAAGAAAATGAGTCAAATCAGGCGGAGGACTTGCCTACAGCACCACAATGTGCTTTAAAAAGAAAAAGAAGTTGGTTTTTTGCTTATAATCATAAACTACAACTGCCAAACGTATAAAAATGTAAAGATATATTCAATGGACGGTGCTTTAGCACCCGGAGTAAAATGGCAAAAATTTGCCATTTATATCCAATGTTATAAAGTATTAAATTTTTATTTTGTTCAAACTTTCAACATGGGAGGGAGTTTGAGGGCTGAACGATACGTTGGCTCAACGGTTACTTTTTTCCATGGGGATTTGGAGTAGCCTTAGAAGCTCGGGACGGAGCAAACCCCGCTGCTTGTGGTATGCGATTACATGGCCCCGATTTAGCGTCTTGAGCTCTCGCGCAAAACTCGGTGCACGTAATAAGGAGACATGGCCGGTCCCGGACAAACCGTGCATTTTCTCGTCCTCGCAAGACTAAATCGGATTGCGTTGGCGCAGGTATCATCCGTCAAGGTAGTCGCGACTTGAGCTTCCTGCTTTTTCACCCTGTGGGTAGTTCGGAAGTATTTGGTGGTAGGTGGTGCAGCCACTTTCAGTCTGAGGTTTCCAGCGACACCGATGTCAGTTAAAATATCGTCGTCGTTTGGAAAATGTTCATTTGAGGTCTCTGCGTATACTATGAAACAAATCGCGGAGGTTTCGGGCTTTCTTTTGCGGTTATAACTTTGGTGTTTGCCGTCAGTTGGTCGTAAAATGTGCACGGTCGGGGTCCTTGGATAATATATGCTGTTGAGTAGCCGTTGGAGTCTGATGCTGCAGGGTTCACAGCGAGTGTATTCTAGGAAAGATTTTTATTCCACATGGCGTGTTTCTCAAGAAAATATTGGAAAATTTTTGTTTTGCTGATTCGATATACTCTTTCTGTCAGGTTTACTCGTGCGATATACTATAAAGTGAATTGATGCTCTACCTCGAATACCTGTAGGTGACTCTAAAAGCGTCCATTTGTTTATTGTACACCATTATCGGGGATAACTTCCCCAATTACGTAAGATAAAAGTGTATGAGAAATGCGGCGAAGCTATAATGAGATTGTACCTTAGCTTGGTCGTTGGCATTGCAGTTTATTGTTCTTCAATCCAGCGCTAGTGTTTACATTCCTTCAGCTATTCAGTGGACAAATCGGCGACACCACGAGACCATCTCCAAAAATCGTTTTATGTCGCGAGCGTTCTTAGGTGTTGGCATTTCGCGGGTGGCCGACATTTCATGGATAGTAGTAGTCGGGGAAACACATTCATTTCCCGATGTTGTCTTGAATTTAGAGGCTTCGGTTTTCGTGAGGGTCTTGTATTCCGCTTGTAACCCCATCAAACTGTTAGCAATCTCCGCTTTATACTCGCTGCCGATAAATTGAGCCCAGTGGCTCATATACCAAACTCCCCTAAAGAAGCTTATCGCAAAAAATTGGCCACGAATTCGAAATCATTGTGTTTAGACAGATCTTTCAGAACAATTTTTCTTTCTTATCGAAAAATTAAAACGGCTTCTCAGAACGATTTTTTATCTAATTACTAAAGTCGGGCAAACATCAATGTTAGTATTTATTATTATCATTTGTCAATCCAAGACATATTGCAGTTTAATTTATCTCTGAAACTAGTATCATCCAACAAAACCAGAAGTTGAAGTCTCAATCAACAGATACTGAACGAATTTTGGACAAGCCATGTATTTTTAATTTAAGCTCGTCGCAAATTTGTTAACTTGCTGTTCCTACTAGGTACATTTACTAGTTGTATCTATGCACTACTCGGAAAAATTATAATCATTTACTAGAAATACTAAACCTCATCTACGAACAAATATTTTACGGTATGCTACAATAAGATATCAAGAATCTATTCAGGGCATGTGATTATGGAACGTTCCATATCATAAACAACACTAGAGAATGTAATATGAAAGAAGGTGTTATTTAGATCTACAGTCGGATGTTGTTCTTTCTAAAATATCTCCTTTTTCAAACATTCGGAAAAACTACGAAACGAGTGGAAAAACAAAATTCTGAAAAACGCGGGAAGGAAGGGTAACAAAACAAGATTTTATTTGTTATTAATATTTTTTATAGCTGTTTTCTCTTTTGTGTTTGCTTTCCTTTTTTTGATATTAGTAGGGACATAAAACTATTATCTGGTTTTACTCCTTACGACAAGTTATCGGCTGCCCTTCGGTGGGTGTAGCCCTTCACTCGAATGATCCAATCTCTCGACTATGCTCCCTTTTTTCCTTAGTGGTTCCCAAAGCTCGAAATTCGCTGATTGATGTCGGCCTGGTCACTAATATTGATCCAATCTCACTTGTTCACAACGCATATATGCAAGCTGGATCATTCATTTTTTCCATTCTTTCACAAGTTGATAACGTCATTCACGATAATAAGAACTAAAATGTCTCTGCTCGCGCACCACTTGTGAGGAAATTATCTGCCATTTGCGTGATGCCTGGGATAAACTCGCGAAGTTCCAGGAACCCCACAAGAAATTTATTTTTTGTCGCAACGTTTTCTTTATTTGCACGATATTTTACTTACTTTCGGCTAGAGGGGAGGAAAATTTTAGTTAATTTGATATTCAGAAGTTATGGTGAATTGTCTCATAGCCAACTCAAAAGTTTTATATTCGATTCACGTTTTAAAAGAAAAAGGAATTAAATTGTTATCACTGTCTAAAAACACATGGTTTCTAATCGAGAAGAGAAAGACAAATTGAAAAGGGTCGGCTCTTCGGCTCCGACAGTGTAGAAGTCACCTGACTCGCTTATTCTTCAAGGTTGTCGCCTGCCAACCTTACCGTACCTCTGTTTCTGACTGGATTTTCCCAAAACACTTATTTGTCATGCCAACTTAGCAAAATTATCTACTTATCTAACCTAACACTTCCCTCACTGAGAGAGGACTTATGAGGTCAAAACGCGGAACAATTTTACTCGTCATAATACATATTAAATATATATTATATATACACCATTTTCCTATATCGATTTTGTATCTTTTTCTTCCTTTATTCAGCTTAATTAAGCAATATTTAAGATTAAAAGCTTAAATTACGAGATTATAGAGAAAAAATATGTCAGCGTCCGCAACAACAACGATTGCAAAGCCGAAAATAAATAGTTCACAATATTTTTAGGATTAAAGTACCTCAAACCGGCTTAACTATTCTCTATTAGATGTGTAAAGAAAATCAGTCAAATTGCTTTATAAAATATATCTGACGCATTTATTTCTCCCGGAGTTGTAGATCTAAATAACTTTGAAATTGGGGCTATGAAAGTATAGAGTGATGGCATTTACGGCGCTGTGTTTTTTCATTATTCTACAACCAACTGGAAAAAAAATGACGCTAAAGCTACGGGTTGATTAAGTGACTTTGAAAACAGTTGGACAGCGGTTTTAGAGATGTCGTGCAAAAAATTCAAAACCGGGAACCGTGACCGTAGTCTCCAGCAAAACCAACGCAAAAAGCGGTCTACAACATGGGCTGAGAAGAGCTCTTGGGGTCATGTCCTCGTCGCCAAAATGAAGTTGTCTCCTTCAATTTTATAGAAACATCGCGAGTTCCTGCACACAGGGTGGTATTGAAAACGAGTCAATTCGATGGAAGAACTAGCCCACAATATAAGGTAAGCTGAGTCCTGTGGTTTTAAAAAATCGAAAAAACCGTTGACATTTCTTATTTTAAAATTTATAATTTTTAAACTAGATACTTCTCAGACGATATGATACGCGAGGGGTTATGTACTAACTGGTTTGGCGTTCGCAGCGTTTTATGTATTGATTATTTATGGCCTAAAATAAATAAATATTTATTTCTATTACTTTTTATTTTGACATTACATACGCCTAAGGAACCATAATAGTGGAAAATAGGCGAAAAATGTATATTAGATAGCCACGAATCTTCTGCCTGTGCCTCAAACTAACACACTCACTTACTCGATTGGTGCCACGTTTGCTCCGATCGTTTAACAGTTTGGACGAAATATTTATACAGGACGCAAAATAAAATTTTTCACCTATGGTGGGTAAATGTGACAAACTTCTGCAACTAATTTACCAGTCTTCAAAAATATTTTCTCCAAATCTTAGTTTAACATTAATTATAAAATGTAAGTCACAATTGTTGGTTAAAATGACAAACATGGCTACAACTAAGGTAAGATAAGGTTAAAAACTGATGAAGAATAAAGACACATTAGATAGCCTTCGATCAGACTCTCTGTTACAAACGCAAAGATTAATACACGTGGCGGTTGTGCTGTTAGTTGTCGTCATGATGCTTCAATTAGTCACATTAGTTTTTTTTTAAACTAAAGTGTAGGATATTTTGCATAAACAAGAAAAATTGTTGATACGGTTGTATATTCTGTATTATTGATACGATTTTGAATCTGAAATTCAAATTCTAGGTTAAGATTGGTCAAGTTATAATTTCATCCACTAAGCTAACACAACTAAACTAAGCAAAGGGTATTCTCTCAGGAATATTTTGAATTAAATGTCATTGTCATTACTATAATGTGATAATATTTTACTCCTTAGTAAAAATTTAAATGCGAGAAAGTCTAATATATTGTTACGAAAATCCCAAATTCAGTTAATGTCAGCTAAGTAATTTTCGTAATAATAAATTCCCTAAAGAAGGAAAAACGAAATAAGCATTCGCAGGCGCCTCATGTAGCTGCAGGCCGATGAAAACGATTAGAGGAAAAGCAGGTATACTAACACGCTTGTAAAAATGTACATAAACAGAATATTTGTGGAAGGAAGAGTTGATCGGGCAAGAACATTTGAGCTGAGAGTACGGCCAAAATAAATTGTGAATAATTCTACTGTTAAGAAATATAATTGTAAATAAATACTCCTTCTGTTGTGAAAGACAAAGTAGTAAAATAAAAGAATTTTGAAGTGTATTTCTCTTGATCAAAATACCCACGATCTAGTGATACAGACTGCATCTTAGTAAGAGCGAATTTCATAACAATATATAGCATATAAAATTCTCGACTTTTGCGTAGCTATTATTTAAAATGAAATTTTGAAAAAATAAACTTAATCGGGAATCGGAAACTTATAAAATAATGGAAATCTTTTTCGTTACTTTTGACAGCTTTCACGAACATCATCAAAGGTTTAGAAGGGTTGATATCTATTAGCATAAAGCTGAATGTCTTCCACATCAAAGTTTTTATGCGTTAGTATAAAAGTTCTTATCTGCATTGGTTCCATAGTTATTTCGAACTTTTTGTTTTTCGCCTTTAATTTTTCTTCTAAAGGCCTATGCTTAGCGGTATAATATTCCAAATTTTTCACGGGTTTTTCATCTTTTTGGAATTTAAGACGTTTCATATCCTTGAGAAGCATGTTGCCATCTATAGTAGTCTCATGTATTTTTTCAGCTTTTAGTGACATTAAAAAAGGTTTCAGGTTGAAAGTTATTGACGACTTATCGAACATGTTCTCCAAACGTAAAAGACTTTTAAGGCTTGTAAAAGGTTCTAAAGTAAGAACTTCGATACCTTCCGGTAAAGAGGAAAAATTTGCGTTCACCGTACTATTAATATTTTGAAAAGATCGACTAAAGAATAACCAAACTGGTAGGTGAAGTTCCTGTTGAATTAAACGTTCTTCTGTCGCTGTGTCATTATCCGCCGGATTTAAAATCAAATAAATTTTACCCCGCGCCACAGTAGTGTCATTCAGGGGTTCGCCAAGTCCTCGTGAATCATCGTGAAGTAAACGTCGATGCAACATCAATTCCAAAGTGCCATCCCCCAAACACGAGCCTCCTTGAGCACGATCGTTTAAAAGGGTCATACGTTTTTTGTCATCTTCTAAAACTATTCGGCCAGTTATGGGATAGTAATTGCCGGGAATCTCTTTCGTGTCATTTCGTTTGCGATGTATCATTTCACGGCCGTTCGAATCGGTGTAAAAAATTTCCTGATTACGAATATCGCTGCTAAATACTGTTACTACCTCCTTTCCTAGACGATCACCAATTGGTATGGGGCCTACTAACCATTCAAACTCTACCCGACTCACACCTTCGTAGATGCGAATCACCTGAGATGTCCAATTATTAAAATGTTGATGAATTTCCTTGACCAAAGGGCCATCGTAAATTTTTAGATCTATTTTAAAGCTCCTTATATTCGCCCCCTGAATGGGAGGTGCAGATATGTAGGCTCCAGAAGTTTGTTTATCTCCTTCCTTTGTTGCTTCGTAAAACAGAAATTTTTGACTCACGTTCGCAGATATTCCATTCATTTCAACTTTCCATAGAAAGCCGTTGTTGTCAAAGAATAATTTTACCAACTATAATAAAAATTAAAAAGCAAACAATAAAACGTTTCTGTATACTTAATATTTGCCGAACGCACTTACTGAATTTCCTACCATTTCGCCGTGGGGTTCTTTGCTCAGCTCTTTCATCTCAGAGTCAACACTCAGATTCTGAGGCTCGGAGTTTCGATTTGTGCTTTTTATATGATAATGTCCCAATTTTGCAACATCAGCCTCGAATACTAGATCATATTGTGTCAAGTTCGGCCTTAAATATTTCAAAGCAATCAGTTCTTCTGGTAACGGTACCAACTGAGATTTAACAGCATTTCCTTGGAAATCCTTCACCATATAGTAACCACGCGGCACAGGTATGCGGACATATTGCTTTGTGGCACGAGTTAACGGATTGTAGACGGTGACTAATAAATTATTTGGTCTATTTTGTGTGAATTCACATATGCTTATGTTCAACTGGAAACAACTAACGAATTCACCGGTCTTTAAAGAAGTTAACTTTTGAAGAGCCATTTTTGCTGTATGTTCAGCGCTAGTTAAAGCTGATGACAGAATACGAGTGTAATCATTAACCACATGTTTTTTGCAGGTACCAGTTATAGCATCATGATGTTGCATAATACCCAATGATTGCTTTAATTTGCTCAAATTGCTCATGGCATCCGGAATATTATGAAGCTTAGAAAGGGCGGTTAATTGTTTAACAACTTGTAAAAAATGATTACCCAAGCGTATAAAATATTTGAACGTAGGTCTGGATGTGAAATAACCAGTCCAATAAGCATGCGGTTTATCAGCATATGGAAAGAAATCTTGCGTGTTGGTAGGCCAAGTCAACTGCGCTCTATGTAAAGCCTGCAAATAACAGCCTGGTGTAGAATAAAAGATATTTACATATGAACCATTCACTTGACGAGCATTGACATAGCTGGCAAAAGAGGAAACGAAAGTGTACGCACTTCAATTTAGTTCATAAAAATGTACATTAATTAAAATATATTGTTTAATTACTTGCTTACTTGATATACATACAAAATTAACAATATTTAATTTAAAATTATATACAACTAATATTCAGACATATATATATGCAATTAAATTTACGCAAACATACTTGATCAATTTATCCATATTTTTAAAGTTTCTTGCAGCTACCATATAATGGAAATCATCGCCCATAGGTACAAGCAAATTCGTAGCTCGATAATGCTCCGACATACCAATAATGTAATCAATAAATTGGTCAACCTAGCCACAATTATATAAAATTTCAAGCAAAAGTGTTTGCAAAAGAAAACTTTCCCACCTTATCTTCAACATTATTCAATTCATTGTTATCGTCAACTATGGGATCATCGGTACACAGGATGTCAAAACAAAAACCAATAGGTGCGGAATAATGCTTGTAAAGAATGCTGGAAAAGATTTCCGAACGTTCATCTTGACTTGCACTGGCCTGCCATATCATTTCGGCTGAGCGATTATTCATTCGTCCTTCCTTCTCTTCGAAATCAACGCGAGCAAAAAATTGTCCATCATAACCCATTTGAGCTAATATGGAAGACATTTGTTCTGAATGACCAAAAGCATCGATTTGCCAGCCTACCCGTGGTCGAGCGCACTTATCAAACGTTTCTGATAAAAATCTTAAATCCAATTAGAGAGAGAGAGAGTTTTGGTGACTTGTTAATTTCATTTAAAAGAAGAAACAAAGGCTATTTACTGTAAACCTAGAGTGAACTGATCTATAACGCTCTGATAGTGAACAGTGGCTTCATCATTAGCCGTCCAAGCACCTCCAGCAAATTGCAAACGTTCTTCTTTGACTAACTTTCGCACAGTCTCCTGCATTTCCGGCTTTTGACGATTAAACCACAAGGAAAAATACGCCATTTCCACGTACACAAACCTAACGGTAAACATATTCAATTTTAAATTGTTATATTTAGTCACATGGCTACTACCTTCTTCGTTCATCCTTCAATAACTCTTCTACCACAGTATCCATAATACTTTCGACATGAGCTCTTTGTATGTTGGTACTAGTACCGTAATAATATTCATTCATAGTTTTAAGCCAACCAACATCATCATGGCTGTGAGGCACTAAATGCACATTAATTAGATTCTTCTTCGATACAGGACAAGACTAAAATTATATGTTCGTATATATAGTCATTATTTATATTCGTATTTAGTATTCGTATATATAGTATAATATTTATATTTAGAATTAAGTATTTTTACCTTAAAACCACAACGCGTTGATTCTTTACCATAAACAATTAGTGGCAGTAATACCAATAATAATAGTACTACCGGCATGTTCGTAGTCTCTTCTCTACTTGTCATTTATATTTTGTCCGCGGCTTAAAGAAAAATTACGATGAACACAACGTTTGTCTCTTAGAGAGTGAAGAATATTTTACAAACGCTTCATAATTTATTTACAATTTCTTGTTTTCATTGTTCAATAACTCCCATATTTTGGGTGATAACGAGTAATTCGTAAATAAAAAAAGAGAAAATCCATTTACGAATTATGTAGAATCTTTGTAATCCCTACCTAAATCAATATATATTTTGAATATATTTTACGCGAAATCCTGATTCGAACGAGACATTGTAAAATTTTCAAACATAGATGAATCTGAGAGAGAGGCTGTGTATAAAAAATTATTTGTGCAGACACATTAGCCTACGGTAGCGGTGCCGACCGAGTATGTGAATATAAGATATCCTATATGAATGTCAAAAAAGGGCATAATAGAATTAAAGTCATCTTACATGAGATTTTATGATATATGATATTTAAAAGTATGTATAAGATGTAAAAATATATAAAGGTATGTTTTCATATAGAGATTTGTAAAATTTTCATGAAATTCTTTGAAAGCAATAAAAAAGGATAACAATTTTAAACGCACTGCGACTACGATTGCAACCACTTTTGAGCCTTTCGTTTGCTTCGGAACCTTTATAAACCTTTATATTAATTTTAAATTGTTTTAGAAAAATATAAGTAAAAGTGTGCGATTAAGTCAGAATTTATGCGACAACAACATTCAAATATACCATCGAAATTTTCGGGCAAGACTGTTGCGAATGTGAAATGAATATTATTTCTGTATTTGTAGGTATTACAAAAGAAGTGCCAATTTTAACATACGGTCAGTCTGATAGAGGGTAACGCTAGAATGATAGTAAGTGTTGTCGTAAATGCAAGCATTTTAAACTTTTTAAAACACAATATGAAATAACTTTTTATTACTTATATTACAGAGAATTGCTTTTGGTATAATAATGTCGAAACTTAGATAAGAAAACAAATACTATTAAACATACGCATAGATATTGTTCAGGAATACATTGAGTTCAAGAAGAAGGGAAGAGCTTCTTTGGACATTTTTTTCACAAAACATATTCTTGCTTCTTTCCCTCTTTCAAAATTATTTCCGTCTTTGTTTACAATAAAAATATTCATATAACTTTTAAAGGAATTGGTAAGGACGCCACTGCAACTACTTTTACTAATTGAACCTAGTTAGCAGTTCTTTTTAGCTCTTAGCTAACTACGGGCTAATGAACTTGAACTAAAGTAACATCCGAGGTGTTAATAAAGGTTTTTGTCAGGCGTTTTCCCTCTTGGATTTCTCAGTAAATCTAATTGTCAAATTGAAAAATATTGTGCTCTGCTCGGAATATGAAAAGAACAGTATATTGACTAGTAATTTTTAACATTGCAAAGACGCCGTAAAAGCGAAACGCCAACATTTCCTCTTGACAGCAATAGAATTGCTAACGAATGAAGAAGGCCAAATCACCCTTCCAAAAATAGAATTAAACAAAAAATTTATATTGGGCTAAGATCCGAATCTCGCATACCCGCCACCATTACATTCTTTGGCGCCCCTGCTTTTATTTATCGTCATAAAAAAGTAAATGGATTATAATATTTATATTTCACCTTTTATTTCACTGAAAGATATTGTTGAAAAAATTTAATCTACCACATCGTGACGTCCACCATAACGAATTTAAAATTAACACATTTTTTTCTTTCTTTTCTCATTTTACTCTCTATTTGAGAGAACTGTCAAAAGGGACGGTATTTTTAAGAAAAAATTAATCCACCACTTCCTACCGTCCACCATATTTATTTTACAATTAGCTCAGAAATGTACGAAATAATTTTGAACTTACAGTCTTCTTTAATTTATGATTAATAAGCATAAAAGCTTAAAAAATTTTAAAAATGAATATTTATTATAATTTAGTGAATTGTTTGATCATAATTTGGGTCAATATAATCGCACCCCTAATTGTAATGGTAGACTGCTTGATCTCTGCTTTGCCAATTTTCCCGAGATTTACGTAAATCGCTGTCCACCTTTTAGTTTACCTGAGGATCCTTATCATCCATCAATATGCATTTCCTTTCATCATATTAATGATGGTTTGTTGAAATGCCTTAATGTGCCAAACCAAATTTTTTAAATAATTATTATGATTTTCATAAAATCAATATTGTATTACTAAAACATCGTCTTTCACATCTGACGCTTGATTTCTCAACCGGTAGTATTGAAAAATTATTGCCATCGTTCTACAATACATTAAATCTAGCATGTGTTCCGATCAAGCGTTGTCGACCTCGAAGCAGATGTCCCCCGTGGTTTAATAAGTCAATTAAATATCACAAGTATAGAAAAAACTCGCTATTCAAAAAATATTCGAAAAGTGGCTCTGCGCTCGACTATGTCGCTTACTCGGTGGCGAGGCATAGATTTAACTCCCTCAACCATCATTTTACTGCAGATACCTTCAGTTCATTAAAGCCTCTCTGCTTGCTAATCCTAAATTCTTCTTTAAATTTGTTAACTCTAAAAGAAAAATTTCCACATATCTCTCTCATGTTTCTTTTAATGGCTCTGATTCCTCGGATGATTTTGAAATCCCAAATCTATTTGCTGAGTATTTCCGATGAAACTTTTCGATTGCTAATTTCGATTTATCAGCAAACCGCCCATATCCTATAACTAACTCGGTTTCAATACCTAACTTGGTTATTTCGAAAGATGATGTTTTCAAAGGGTTGAGTTCTCTAAAATACAGTTGTTCGCCAGGACCTGATGGAATTCCATCATGTGTACCTAAATCTTGCGCTGTCGAGTTGTGTGGTGTGATCTCAAAGTTTTTTAACATGTCCTTGTATTTAGGCGTTTTCCCTTCATGTTGGAAGAGCAGTTTCCTTATTCCTATCCCCAAAAGTGGAAGTAGACAATTTGTTGAGAACTACAGAGGCATAGCCAAGTTGAGTGTCTTGCCCACGTTGTTCGAGCGTATTGTGACTCAGCATTTGGCCTTTGCCATTAATTCGTATATTTCTCCGCACCAGCACTGCTTTCGGAAAGGGCGATCTACAGTCACCAACTTGTTAGAGTTTACCTGTCATGTTTTCAAGGCTTTTTCTAGTGGCTCTCGCACAGATGTTATTTACTCTGATTTAAGCAAAGCATTTGATATGGTTAACCATAGACTACTTATCTTTAAACTCCAAGCCTCTGGTTTCCCACCCTACTTAGTGAAATAGATAAGCTCTTATCTGCACAATAGATCCTTCAGGGTTTTGTTTAACTCCATTATCTCGGATGAATTGCCCGTTACGTCTGGCGTACCTCAAGCAAGTCACTTACGTCCCATCTTATTTAGTTTATACATTAACGATCTCCCATCGGTGGTTAATTCCAGCCAGATCTTAATGTATGCTGATGATGTGAAAATGTTTTCTTCCTTCTCTGTTGAATCCCAATCACATCAGCTTCAAAGCGACTTGGATAATTGTGTTGCATGGTGCTCTTCGAATCTGCTGAAACTAAATCTGAGCAAATGTAAGAAGCTTTCTTTCTCAAGAAGAAAGTCATTCATTACTCAGTATTTCATAGATTCGCATAAGTTGGAGGACATCGATACGATCACAGATTTAGGCGTTCTATTTGACCATAGGTTGCGTTTCAACTTGCATATTGAGCTTTCGATAAGCAAAGCTAGATCCGCGCTTGGTTTTATGAAAAGGTGGTCCAAAGAGCTTGATGATCCCTACGTTACGAAAATGCTTTACATGTGTTTGGTTAGACCTATACTCGAGTATGCCTCAGTTGTGTGGTCTCCTTCATATAGGTGCTACGTAGATTTGATTGAATCTGTTCAAAAGCAATTCTTGCCGTTTGCCCTTAGAAATTTGGGTTGCGTCCGTTTGCCTCTCTTCCTCCCTATGAAAATAGGTTGCTTCGGCTGTCCTTACCGTCTCTTGAGAAACGTAGGCTTGTTCTTGGCGTCTCCTTCGTAATCAAAGTAATAAATGGTGCTATTGACTCGCCTTCATTACTTGGTGAAATAAGCTTTAATGTCCCTAACCGCTCCTCTAGGCACTTTATCTTGGTTAAGCTTAATCAGTGGAAATTTAATTATGAGCTGTTCAATCCGCTCAGAGTCGTTTGCAAGAACCTAAATGACGTCTACCACTTATTTTCGTTATCGGACTCTTTAAAGTCCATTAAAGCAACATTGCTTAATAAGCGCGATTTACCTATGTCATATTTAAACTAGCTTTTATCCTTAAAAAGTCGTTACGTTTCGAAAGTGAATTATTGTCAATTTATTATCGGTTGCCAGGCTTATGCATGTTTGCGATGGCTTAGGGATTCATTTGCAATTTGGTCCTGTACCGGTTGTAAGTGTGCTTCTATGCTGATAGTGTACATGCTTTTTTTCTCTTTTTTCTTTTTCTTTTTTTTTCTTCTTATTTGTTTTATTATGCTTATACTCAATTTTATTGTTAATTAATATTAGTTTTGCATTAAGAGCCTATTGAACTCGACTGTTATTTGTTTAGTTGAGTTTCTAGTATAAGTGGAATAAATAAAATAAATAAATAAATAACTTTTTGCGGGTATGTCCGATTTTTCCATTTTTGCACATAAATACTGGAGTTTCCTATTAGGTAAATGCGGAAATTGTCAGCCTTATTTCTTTTATAATTCGTGAGAAGTCAGCAAAAACCAAGAAATGTTTTCCTAGAAAAACGGAATTACGTTCATTTTACACTTTACTGCGGACTTGTGCTCTGACCCATTTTCAATACCAACCCGCATGCAAAAATTTCCAATGTTTCTATCAAATTTGGAGTCGATATCTTCTCTTTTCCGACCAAGTCAGTGTCAACAATATACAACGCAAACATGCATACAGGCAGACGGATAGATATGGCTTAATCAATTCAAAATTCCACGGTGATCTAGAATATATATTCTTTAAGACCTCTGAAACTTCGTTTTGGGTGTTTCAAACACTGTGATAAAAGGAATAAACCCATCATTTTTCAATGGTGGGTATAATAATCCCCATTTGGTAAATGAGATTACATTCTACTCACTCATCCACCACTCGACAGCTTGACGAGTTCAACCGAAGCGGAAAAATGTACGCTAAACAATAACAATAATGTTCTCTTGAACAATGGTTTTTACTCCATTAGCGTTTTTGTGTGGGAGGAAGCATCTGTAACAAACCAAAATACACTTCCGGAAATATATAATTTCGAAAGGAATATTCAGCTGTGCCTTAAACGAAGTGATATACGACATCCAATTAAAATGCTCTATACGGCAGAGAATTCTTGTATCGCAATATCCCATCTTATCGAAATGCTATCGTTATTTCTAACAAATTCGTTCATTCAGAGACTATTGACGGCAGCCACCGACTGACTGTCGGGGAAACCCAAAATATTGTTTGGTCCATCCTGCCTCGCTCGACGAGACAAATGGGGATTACAAGAAATATTTTTGTAAATGTTTCAAGAATTGGATCTGCTACAGGTAATACACACATTTTTGTCTTAGTTAACAGATGCGCTATCTACACAATTATCCACAATTTTTCTAAAAGGTTTTTATAATTGTGCGGCGTTAAAAAGAAAAAAAAAGGTTACAAAAAAAATAAAAACGTACATAAGATTCAAAACATAAAAAAAGACAATTTTTACTATTCATCATGCAGTGCGCACATAGTTTGTACTTATTAACAACGTCGTTGTTACGAACAATCAATCGTAAGAGATTTTCCATTAATGACTGCCTAACAAACGGTAAAATTCGATATCGTGACACTCCCAAATTATTTCGACTACATTTAGGGTAAACAAAAATCTTTCAGCACCATCGCATTGACAAATGTTCGTGCTGCGATGAATGTGACACATCTTCTCTTCACTTATGTTATTTATTATAGTTATTTTCAAAATTTAAGGAGTCAACTCCTCCATTGTGCCAAACTTTTAGATACCCTTAATTGCCACAACAACCTATCTGTGGCGTGCCAACTTTTTCCAACTGATCAAAAGTTGTAAACCATACATAATTTCGCCCAATGTTTCCAAACCTTGGTTTACACATTCATATATATGTGATTATATAATTACCAACATTATTTAATTTGTAAAAACCTTAGAAGTATTCCACCTTCGGCCTGCTTTCTTCCCTCCTAACTTGTAATTTTGATTCCAAGTTAATTAAAAAAAAAAAAAAATGCAATGGCTGTGGTATTGGATCTGTACCTTATGCATATTGTTACGAAGTTCACTCCTGGATACGGTCGCTTGATAGTGAATTCTCTTTTTAAGAGAAATACCATTGCACTTTTTGATTTCAAGGTCTTTTATTTAGAATTCTTTAAGAGGGGGTTCGACTTCTCAACTCTGATATTTTTTTTCGACTCAAACGTTCTTGTCCGACTGATTCTGCCCTGCAAATATTCTGTTTATATACATTTTTACAAGCATGTTACTATTAAATAAGTTCATGGCTTTATTTCCAATCCGTTAGCCTGCTTTCCGCTAATCGTTTTCCTCGGTCGGCAGCTGCATCACGCGCCGTAAATGTGCACTTAAGTTTTCCCTCTCTAGGGAATTTATTTTCTGGGCAAATCAATTGGTCGGAATGAACTGGATTTGGGATTTTCGTAATAATATTTTGACATCAATGTGATGTGTTAATCATTGTTGCTTTTGTCATTGTGTTAATTACGTATTGTGAGGAACCAAAGTCGTCCCCCGTTTTGGCCTCACATCTGATATAAATGCGAATTGAGAAAATAAAGCTATGAAGTCTGTACATAATGGAAAAACGATTGTGAAATAGGTGAAAATTGAACTAGAGAAAGAAGAAAATTTGGCAACACAACAAAAAGAACAAAATTAAATAAAACGACAAAAGAAAAATATTGTTTGGAAAAATCATAAAAGTTGACCTGAACTTTGCCAAGGCAAGAGCAGCACCGAGTGTTTTGCGAATAATAATATACAGAGCGTGTGGGTATGTGTGAAAGATATTTTAAAAGACAAAAAAAAGAAATAAATTACTTGTAAAATTTCCAAAAGGAAAATTTATGGACCATCTGCAATTAAATCACTGAATATTGTTCAGAGACGAAAAAAAAACAAGAAAAGAAACAAACAAAAAAAAAAGGCAAATGTGCTTGCTACGATCAAGGTACAACCATTTTGGGCATCAAAAGCCCATAATCGACCATGTAAATGCGAGTACAGCAAATATTTCAACCAAAAACCGTTGCGCGAAAGCAAAAACAAGATAAAAAAAATAAAAATTGAAGCGAAATGACAGATACAACTACGGCAAGGGTTTGAATGGAACAAAGCAAAAATTTAATAGCAGGTGTTGGATCGCGCAGAAAATTTGGTGATATTGGTTGTGCTTGTTAGCGGAGGACTCCATTTGATAATTTGTGCCTCACCGCCTTTTGGAATATCATTAAAACGAACGCGTACTCATTATACACTAAATAATGTGAGGTTTTTTTTTGCCCAAAGCCTGTTGTTGGAGTAATTCAGCGACTCCAGGTTTTTGTTTCACAAGACATTTCTTTGGTTCGTTTTTTGTATCAAATTTTGTTGTAAGTATTTTATAAATGAGTTTTTTATTATTATAAATTCATTTTTACACTGTCTTATATTTTCTATTTATTCATAGTAACTTTTGGTATTTCCTTTTGCTTATTAATTTTCTTTCTGGAGGTGAGTTTCCTTCGTTCTACTTCAAAAATCAATTCGTTTTCTTGATTGAAGGATCTACTACCAAGTCATAGTGAACGCACCAACCAGACCAAAACGTTCACTCTTTCACTTAATCCTGAACTAATTATGCTCAACGTCTTCTAAGTTCTCTTTACTCTAATTTCTCTTTACTTAACCCTAACTCTCTTAGCCTAATTTACTCTAGTACTGACAAACCTACTAAACTTCGGCTAAGGCTAGTTATTGTCAATTTTTCTGATTCCTCTTTACTCTAATTTCTCTTTACTTCATCCTAACTCTGTTAGCCTAACTTACCCTAGCACTTCCCTCAGAAACAAAGAACCTGTGAGGCCAAAATGTGGGACGACTTTGGTTTCTCACAATATGTACGCAAAAAGGGAAGGAAATAACAAAACGCACATAAGTGAAGGCAACGAAATCCCCAAAAGAAGTTTAAAAAAAAAGATAAACAAGTCCTAGTAGAGATATAAAATTGAAATTTAACAGGGTGGGAAACTTTACAAAACCGTTAAATTCCTCGACATTCACAAACAAACATTTGGATCTCGGTAAAATTTGATTAATGTTCTATCTGGAAAGTTGGCTCTAAATTACGAGTGATAGTTGTTGCTGGTGAAGCATAGAAGAAACAACATTTTTGATAATTCCAGCCCAAATACGAAAGGTAAAAATCAACCTCGTAGTGAGAATTTTCTTTAAAACAAAAAAGAAAAACGTTGTGAGCATAGTGTGTCTAAACATAACGAGGCGTGTTTGTAGAGTATTTTCTTTTCACAACAACGCCTCTATATTTTGAACTACAACGAGAAAATTTACCTACATACGCTGGTGAAAGCGAACATTTTAAATTCATATTTTTCCAAGATAAATAAATAAATGGTAAATCTTAGTGCATTAACGTTCTGTTCTGAAAATGAGCTCTAAATTACGAATAATAACTGTTGCTAGTGGAACAATAGAAACAACTTCTTTTAGTCTCTTCTCAACTACGAAAACTAATATTTAACCGTGCCTTAAAAAAAAAAATGTTCGTAGGGCGTTTTCTTCTGCAGCGACGCCCCTATATTTTGAATTACAGTCAGACAAACTAATCGCATAGTCTAGTAAAAGCGAACACTTTCAATTTATATTCAAAGATAAATAAATGCTAAATCCCAGCAACATTGATTAACGTTTTGTTTTGGAAAATTAGGTCTAAATTATGAACAGTAAAGTAATCGATCGCGGACGGAGCAGTAACAACGAGAGCAGCAGGAGTAACAGCAACCACAACGTGCCCATAACCATCAACCTCTAAGGCAATTGAAGCCACCACCATCAACGAAAACAATAACAGCAGGTGAGAACAGAAAACTAGATACATTTGAAAATTTGTAAATAAAATAAGTATAAACTAAATCTAGTTACCTTACTAAATCTATATATAAAAAAAAAGGAAATTTTGAAAAGAAATTCGAAGTCATCTGCTACTACTAAGACCGGAACCAAAAAAACCAACTAAGCATATAAAGCATTATAAAGATTCGGATAAAACCGGGGAAACATAAATTTTAACACAAAAGTATCGGAAAAAACCGTATTTTCACATATTATGAATACATTTTCTTCAGCTCTTAGCGTTCACGTTTACTCCCCAAACTCATTGTAACTTAGTTAACTCTAGGCGGAAGGGAGTGAACGAAAACACGGTTACGTTGTCTTGCATACCTACTATCAGATCGATAGTATTTGAATTTAAAGAATAAAAACTAGATAGATCTGAATTCAAGGAAAAAAGGTTAAGAGAAGAAAGAAGGAGAAAGGAAAACCCACTAAACAATCACACAAAAGGTTTGACTGTAGTTTCCAATTTAAAAAGGGAAATTGAAACTCAAAATACATAATTTTGTTCTTTTTCCTTTAATTTCGCTTTTCTTTTAACCTTGGTGAAAGCAATAATTCCAATATATAATTAAATCCGTTACTTTAAAATTTATATTACACCTATACATTTACAGTTTAAAATACCCCTAAAAAAAAAAAAAGGAAGGGAAAAGAAGGTATAACAAACAAAAAAAATAAATAAATAAATACAAGCATTGTCCCTTAGTAGTAAAAATTGTATATATAAACATAAAAAGGAAACATATATAGGCATAAACTACTAACCTCCATGGAAACTTGTACGGGCCAGGAAAAATACACCTAAAAAAAAAGGGCTGTAAACAAAAAAAGAACATAATAACAAAAAAAACAAAGAAAAAAAAGAATAAAGAAATAAATATTCAAAGCGCCCTAGGATATTATTAACTCTTTTTATTTCCCCTTATTACTAAAAGTCACACTCACCGACGAGCGCCGAAATCTTGCACGTACCAGTGACGACACCGCGGCCGAACAACAGAATGGCATCGGTATTCTACCCCAATATATCGGCATCAGTCAACAACGCCAGCGAAATGATTCAACTCGCCGCCCCGATCGGCGGAGCATACACAGTTTTCCCAACAGCAGCCAACACTATGCCCGTCATCGAAGTAGTCAGCAGATTGGGCCTTAACTTTATCGGCAATAGAGATTCGTTTACCTTCATCGGGCGAGGCGAATAAATACGGCGACGGCGTGCCGTCGATGTGCCAAGAACGAACACCACCAGTATAATTGCCCGAACCTTCAGGTCTTGCCTTGCTGGATCTGCGACGGACGAGGCGGAAGACCCATTAACTGCTGCCAACAGGGAGACAACCGTGACGTCCATCACCAGCGGGGAGATCCAAACAGATCCCGCGAAGAACGTGCTTCACAAAGCCCACAACGCGCAACGCTAGCAGATAGGTCCACTGTTAAACAAAGACCAAGTCCTACCCAGCCAAATCAACGAAACCATCCTACATCGACTCTCTACAACGAGACCTACGATATACCAAAGCAACGCCCTTCTTTTTCGCCGAAACTTATTAGTGGCAATCCATTCCTCAGCGAAGCCGTCCTAGAACCCCCACACCGCAGCATTAAGAAGCAAAGTCTTCAAATCCACCGAAATCTACGCTCGCCAGCCGACGAAGCTCGCATGGATATGAATGCACCCTCCGAGCCTACAACCAGTCGTCCTCAGCGAAGCCAACGGCGCCATGCCTCTTACTCCACCCAACATCTGGTAGAGTCGGTGTCCCCAGCGGCCTACGAGACCAGCCACAGCGATCGAGTTCAACGAGTTAATCTGGTAAAGTCGGACCCTACAGCGGCTTCGAGAGATCAGGAATAGTTATCAAGTTCAACGTGTCAACCTGGCAAAGTCGGGGTTCTAGCGGCCTACGAGACCAGCCACGTTCGCCCGAAGGATATCCTAGCGATCGATTTTGAAAAGGCAACGCCCATTATAAATTTTTATCCAACGCCAGGATTAGGTAAACAAATTGCGAGCCCTGTAGTAACCAATGTTGGCACACGACCCGTACCTACCGATCAACGATCCGACATTCCGATGTCGCAAAGCCAAAGGTACATGAGCACTGATATGACTCACCGTCAACAAGAGGCAGATACCACGTCCGATGGAACGGCATCCATCTTGGAACAACAATCAAGTTTGCCTCAACAGCAAATCATTATAACATAACAACAACTACAGTGAATTCAGCAACAACGACAACAACGACGATAGCTACCAGACCAACTAATCGGCCACTGCCCATGCGGCAAAAGCAATATGCACAGAAAAATGCTACCAAGAACTTTGACGGCTGGCCATCGGTTGGAACCGGCCATCTGACTTCAGGTATGCCTCCAGCAACAACAGAAAAGGGAACAGCAGGAAACATAAAAGTCACTGCTAGTGAAAAGAAAATTTCTTATGAAACAGAAGTTAAACAAATTCTTTCACATTCACCTATACCGATCGGTATGAAGGGAAATATCAACAACAGTAGTAATCAACTGCAGCAATAATCTACTTTGCATAATCAACCATAAGTGCAAGCGAACTTTATAAAGCATGCTCTACCTTCAACTGTGCCCCCCACCCTTAGCTTATAAAATCACTGACTTGATAGAAAAGTCCACAAATAAAGTTTTTGAACGGCAACAACAATGACGCAAAGCGTTAGATTACATAACTAATAATATAGTCAATGAATGTCATATACTGGTTCGGAAATTTCCTCCTGAAGATAAAGTGGCTGCGGATGACTTGAATCAAAACCATCATGATTAAAGCATGAAGAAGACGGTACGTTTACTTTGCAAATGCGTTCATCGCTGGATACCAACGATGAGTTGTTTGCTGATAGCAATGAACCGGCAGTGGAAGCCAAAATTAGTAAAGAACGAAGGTTGTATTGGTTCTCTTGCCGCAGCTGGTACCCTTGAAGCTCATTTAAACGCCTGCTAACATAGTTTTGCTTATTTAGACGCTTCTGTAGAAAATGTTACTTCCCCTAATCAGCAGCCAAGCCAGCAAGCCCAAACTCAACCGACGCAAATTATACATTATATGCGGTATCAATAATCAAATCCCAATACCACCATGCAGTATATTTTGACTCAACAACAAGAAACGCAGGAAGCTACGCAAACCCATCAGCAACAACGAACGCAACCGCAACAACAAACAGCGCCCCAGAACGAAAGTCTTTCGCTATCGAACGTTCGTAAGGTCATGAAATATCGCGCATTGAAGGAAATCTATAGAATGGGAGCAGTATCACCGTCAACTGCCGGGAGAATGGGCAGCCGAACGGTTCAGCCGGCGACGTATCCGTAGGCGCTGAGGAGACCCCGCCACATCGAAGCCTTTTCGCCAACAGGCCACCCCCCGGAAGGAGCGTCATCAGCCAACCGCCGAAGAACGGAGGATCTGTGAGCAATCAAAGACGTCCCCCGTTATGGCCTCACAGGTTCTTCGTCTTTGACGGGGAGTGCTAGAGTAAGTCAGGCTAAGAGAGTTAGGATTAAGTAAAGAGAAATTAGAGTAAAGAGAAATCAGAAGATGTTGAGGATAATTAGCTTTAGCCGAAGTTTAGTAGGTTTGTCAGTTCTAGAGCAAGCTAAGCTAAGAGTTAGGGTTAAGTAAAGAGAAATTAGAGTAAGGAGAAATCAGAAGAAGTTGAGGATAATTCGTTTAAGCTGAAGTTTAGTCAGGTTAGTACGTGCTAGAGTAAGTTAGAGAAAGGAGAGTTGGTCGCGGGATGAGTTAAAGAGTGGGCGCTTTGTTCTGGTTGGTGCGGTTAAAATGACGGTGGTGCTAGGTCTTTAACTTAAGAAAATTGAACTTATCTTTAAAGTAGAAAAAAGAAAAATTGTCAATATCAACGAAGAAATATCTGGAATACATTTTTCAAGAGGAATAACATTTTGACTAAATATAAAGAATCTGATATAAATCCGAATTGAGAAAATAAAGCCATGAAGTCTGTACGAAAGAAATTTCTTGTGAAAAAAAAACTTGGAGCAGCTAAATTACTCAGCACCAAGTTTTGGGCAAAAATAGCCCTCACGGTTTTTATTGGCTACGTAGTTAATAGGACCTCCATCGCAATTTTCACGAAATGAGTTCTTTTTGCATTTATTTTGTTTATTCTAATATATATGAAATTCATCGTGGAGAAACTAAGTCAGACAAGATGTATGATCAGTCTCCAAAAATTTTGATACCACCCGGCAAATTTGGAAAGTTAAAACATGAATATTAAAAGGAGTGTCTGGCCCATTTGCTATAGCATTTTTAAGACGCTCCCAAGTTTTCTTAGTATTTTGAGTGAGCTTTGTTAGTTAAATGAACGAAACCATAGAGTACTTTTCGTTGATTTAGCATTTATTTATTTTTCCAAACTTTCCTTGGGTTTAAAATAATTTTTTTATTTATTAAAAATTTTTCACAAGGCAGTTAAAGTTTGTTGAGATCGTACAGCTCTTTGCTCTGTAATCTTGAATTGCAACAACACCACAAGGTACGTAGCCATGAACGATATGTTCTGCGGTTTAAAGAAATTTTTAATGACGGTATAAACTACTTCAAATTTCTTACGTAGTACATACCGATGTTATCAATTCCCGATTAATGTTAGCATAACCATCTAAATTCATAATGGGTGGATTTTTGGCTATTGCAACCAAAAACATTTCCACTTCTTTTTGCGTAGCACTATCTACTGCGGTTAGATTAACGTTTAGCAATTTGGTTTGAAAATCTAATCCCACACTTTGTGAAGCGTAGTGGGCTTCATTGCAGATGATATATAGCAAAGTCATGCAATATAAGACTATGACAAAAAGTCCAACTTCTTTATAAGTGGCGCCATGGTCAATGATTTCACTAAACGAACCATAAGTGGCGACGATTGTGGTAAAAAACACCACCAAACAATACATACCATACATATTGGAATAAGCTCGCCCTAAAATTTTAAGAAAATTTAAAAATATGTTTTTTAAATTATTAATCCGAAAAGTTTACCCAATTGCTGCATCATATGGCTTAAATCCACCCACAGATGACGATATTCGGTTAACTTTTGGGCAGGTTTATCACCCTTTAGTGTCGTTTGGAGAGAATCTGATAAGGCGCGACTGGCGGTGCCGAAAGCGTTACAATTAATGTACCTGTAAATTACGTAATTTTTTTTTTAAATTTTAATTTCAATTTTCTTCAAAACTTACCACAGGCTGCAGAAACAATTTAACATGGCTATAATTGGATAATAAGCCAAGGTGTACCATAATTCAAAATCGGGTTGTAAGAAATATTGCGATAAATTAATTACTATACTCAGCACCCAAGAAAAAATACACAGACCCCAAGTCAAAGGGTAAAGATTAGGGAAAACTATAGGCGTGCCGGTAACTTTCAGAAATTTCAATTGATAATTAGTCCACATGTTTTTAAATATCGCTACTTGGGGACCATGCCTCCAACTAGCCACTGGTAAAAGGAAATTCGTAAACAACAAACTTATGAAAATCACGTTGTAAATAGCTTCATCGAAACGCTTATCTGAATTGGTAACGAATTTATTAACTCTTTCCCGCAATACCAACACCACAAGAGTTGTCTGTACGGCAAATACCACACAGGCCCACATTACTTGCTTTGAAGTCCATGAATAGCCCGTTCGCGGTAAATTCGTTTTCGGCGGACTACGATGTATAGGCATAACACCCATTATTTGAAATAACACTAACAGAGACTTTGTGGTGTGATAAAATGAATCATGCTTATCTAGTAATTCCGGGTCATCAATAGTTTCTTGTTTGCGTACATAGTAATCCGTCAAATTGCCAGCGTCCGTACGAGCCAATATATTCATTTTTTCACGATAACGTATCTCATCTTGGAGAAATTGCTTTTGATTTGGGTTAAGGACGGGAACAACTTTCGATGGAGAGGTTCTTCCTATAGCCGCTGCCCAAAAGGCCATCGTTCGTACTAAAGACTAGTTAGTTGTTAAATGCAAAATGAAAATAATTTCAACGTAAGCCATGACCTGTCTTATTCGTACGCTTTCTTATTATTATTGACTTATTATTTCCTTTTGCTCCTAATTGTATTTATTTATGGGAAATAATATTTAGTTTGCTGCAAAACACTTCACCTCCTTTGCCTGACAGAAGTGGAAGTTTTCAAACGAAAATTTTTCTTATAAAAAGCACAACCGCCCATTGAGATATGTAATAAACAAAATAAGAACGGAGAAGGAAATTTTATTGACTTTACCAACTTCACATCGATAAAGCTTTTAAAAATTTACAACGTTCGCTTTGTGAAATGGTAATAAAAACAAATACATTTTATATGTTTTGTTGCGGATATTATAAGTCATTCGACATGCATTTTTAATTAATTAATTTACGTCATTTGTAGCGCTTAAGGTAGCTAACCAGTTATGAGCAAAGTTTTATCAAAAACGCACGCATAATCTCATTGGTAAATTCCGGAATATTCATACAGCTTTTATCGATCAATAAAAGTGAGTCGATCACGATAATTTGGAAAGATTAGTCGAACTAGAAAATTGGAAATCAAATATCCAAAGTATTTATTCCGCAAGGTCTCAACTTAAACTACTGGTACGTGAAATACGTTCTTCATACTGTAAATCATATTTTCTGCTTGCATTAAGTTCAGAACGACGGATTGCAAACAATCTTTAGATAAACTTTTTGGAAAGAAATTATTTTCAGGAATTCCTTGTTAACAACGCTTCAACACTCTTCTTTGATTTTTGTCTGCGGCTATTATAGTTCAAAAGTGCTTGTGTTCGCTAAATTCTCTGCTTACAAAACTTTTTTTATTTTTTTACCAGTTAAATTCCGCAGGAACTCGAAAGAAATTGTGAGTTTTTTGTGAAACGCCACACTCGTTATTTTTCGATGTCCCAGATAAAGCGTCAAATACCTGTTTTTGGAGTTATCGCTTTACTCTTATGCTTGCTGCTTACTTGAACAGGTTATACCTCTCGGAATAGTATAATGATTTCTCGATTTAGATTTCATATAAAAAAAATATTTTCAGCAACATATTCATTGAAAGCAAAAATGCATTGGGTCAAAAAACAAATTTTCAAAGGCTTTTGGGAGAAAATTGATACTGTAAGGTCTACGAGCCTCAAGAAAAACTGTATTTCCTGATACCCGTTTGCTGTCCTATTCGGAAATATACTAAGAAAACTTTTCGAAACATACCTGAAACATTATCACTTTTATTAAATCTGAGCGAACACACGATATGAAAGGCCCTTAGGCGCCTTTAGAAACTTTGGCTTACTTTTGAGAGTTTACTTCTATGATATGTTCATGAGCTTGTCATGATTGATGGACAATAAACTTATAATTGATTAATTGCGATCGAGATGATTTCATTTCCTTACCCTTATTTATTTAGTGTATATGTGGTGTAGACAATTCATCATTTACAACAGGCGTACAAATGAGTATGAGGAGGGACCTTTTTTAGTTGTTCTATTATTTTTACCTTGAAAAAAATTACTCGAACAAACAATTTGCTATTTTTATACCCACTGCCGTAAGATGGGTGGTCATTTTGTTTTTTTCCATAATGTACCACCCAAAACAACATCCAAAAGGAAGCTTCAAAGACCCTAGAAAGTGTATATATATATATGTATGTATCTATATATATATGTATATATATGTATATATATATACTCTATCAGCGTGAAATTCTGTGTTGATCTAGCCATGTCCCGCCGTCTGTGTGGTTGTGTGTCTATATAGTGTGCGTTTTTGAGACTCCCCTGGTCGCAAAAATGAAGATATCGACTTTAAATGTAGTAGAAACATTGGAAGGTTTTGCACGCAGGTTCATATTGAAATGGGCTAAATCGGTCAGAACTAAAGCGCACAGTGCATCGTAAACTAAACGCAACTCCCCTTTTTTTAATAAAAATTTTTGGATTTTTGCTCGTTACTCGGAAATTATAAAAGTTAGAAGGCTGAAATTTTCCACATTCACTTTCCAAAACACTCTACTCTTT
The DNA here is from genome assembly GCF_014805625.2 of Glossina fuscipes. Classification (NCBI taxonomy): domain Eukaryota; kingdom Metazoa; phylum Arthropoda; class Insecta; order Diptera; family Glossinidae; genus Glossina; species Glossina fuscipes. Next base: position 1,042,467 of record NW_023998485.1, read on the forward strand.
ATGTGAAAAGTGGAAAACATCCGCCATTCCCAGACAAAGTTACAAGTGATTAAAATTTGTTTTTTTCACTTTTTTGAGGTCTTGTGCTTATTTGTTATAAGGCAAACAAGATCGAATGTTTAAAATTATTTTGTACACTCATTGAATGAAGATATATTATCAGCTTGAAAATGGGTTAATTTTAAAATTAATATTGTAGACACAGCGATTACTTTTTTCTTAACAGCGACATGGGTACCAAATAAAAGAACTTGGAGAGTAGAAAGCGAAAAACATAGTGATGGGTATACGAGATTCGACATACGCCGAATATAACTTTCTTACTTGTTTAATATTGAGCATAACTTATAAGAAGTCCTACGAGTTAAAATGCGAAAAAAGACAAGTGGTGGGTTCTAATAAAGACCGCAGGTTAGGTTTCCTTTAGAAAGGGAGGATTAAATTTTCGAGAATGTCAGACACTACAATGTACTTTACATTCCCTTAAAAAAACCCCTCTAATCGCTTTCTTGTTTGCCTAACAGATATAATTATTCATCCATTAGTTAAAACAACTTTCCTTCTAAGAACCCACTAAGCCAGATTTCTAGGCAGAAGCGTAGTCACGGACATACTCTTATCTCCTTTTGAATAAATTTACAACCTGTTTATTAATAGTCAAGTTTTTTTAATTTATTTAAGATTATATTTAGACTAGACGTAGCAAGTTGAAGTAATTAAAGTTTTACTTTGTACAATGATCTCTGCAGATCAGATCGCCGAAGACCGTAATCATATGAATATTTAAGCAAACACGTCTCGTTGTTTCTAAAATTTTCTTACCATCCTTTCAAATGTACGTAAGCTTATAGGGCCACTCTAAGGCTTTAGAGCCACTGGACTTTTTCGAATTTCTCATGTTTTGCAATGAATACTCTAATTTGCATAGGCTCAATTGTGATTTGAAATCGAATATTCAGTACTCTAAGTTCTCTTGCAAAGGCTCATACTTTACTTTATAGTATTCTAATTTTTCCATACCGAATTCGAGGCGTTGAAATTTGAGACGTTTCATTTTCCTTAGAAGCTTGTTGCCGTCTAAGGCAGTTTCATGTACCTCTTTAGCGTGCAACAATTTTAGAAATCGTTTTAAATGAATGCTAATTGGCAAACTGTTTCCCTGGCAGAACACGTATTCCAAGCTAAAGAGACTCTTAGTTTTCGTGAAAGATTCCGAACTAATCACTTGTATGTCTTCGGGTAACGAAGGGCAGTCGATTATTTGCTTGTTGTCACTTTTTTGAAAAGGTCGACTAAAGAATAACCAGACAGGTAAATACATTTCTTTTCGAGCTAAAACTTCTTCATTTTCAGCGTCATCGCTCACTTGATTAAGTGTCAGTCCGTGTTTACCACGTACTATTAGACCTTTTCCGTTTATAATTTCACCTAGGTTTTTATCCACCTTGTTATCCATTCTTGTCATTATCTCCTACTAGTCTTCTGTGTATCATTAGCTCACAAACGCCGCCGTGCATACTTGCACCACCTTGAGGGCGACCGGTTATAGAATAATAACAACCAGCGATTTTCTGCGCAATATTAGGTTCAAAGCCTTCACGGGCATCACGTTTACGTAGAAGCATTTCTCGACCATTTCAATCGGTAAAGAATATGTTTTCATTTTGAATTTCTGGTCGAAATATTGTAACTACTTCATTGCTTATACCATCATCAACTGATACAGGACCAAGTAGCCATTCAAATTCTACTCGATACTCATCTTCATAGGTACGGATCACTTGAGATGCCCAATCATTGATGGACTTCTTTTACCTTCATAAATAGTAAGATTTACTTTCTCTGTGGTTGCCCTAGCCAACCAGCTCTTTATATTTTATGAACATAATGTTTAAATATTTTTTTTTTTTTTGCCTTTTGTTTTTACTTTTCATAAACCGTACACAATGCTGAATCAAATGGGTTTGTGTCAAGGAGGTGTGATCGTTATTAATATACATTAAGTTGATGAAAATAAATTTAAGAAAAAGTAATATTCAATGATTTCTAAATAATTTTCACTGTTAAGGATTTAACGATAGGGACGCAGAAGTAGTCATTAGCTCGTACATAAAGACAGACCATTGAGACCATTGAGACCATTATTATTTGTGTTAAAAATTATTGTCCTTGCTAACGAAGGCATTAGAAAAGAAATTTGTTTGTTATAGTTTTTTAAGCATTCGCCAATACCTCATTTAAACTTATCTTATTGTAATATTGTGGTGAATAGTAAAGTCAACTTTCTTTAGGCCTACTATGATAATGTGAACAAGCTTCAAGTTGATAAACCAGTCACCACCAACGAATTCCAAACGTCCGTTATTTACCAACTCACGTACAATATCTTGCATACTCACTGGTTTGTTGATTAAACCACATAGCGAAATGACATACTTCTACGTAAATGTATCTAAAATGAAAATCAATTTTAGTTTTGTAACGAGTTTCCTTAGGCGGGGTATGACTCAGTCAATCCAGGATTCGTTGCAAGAAAATTTTAGAAAAATATTCAGGACCTTCGGGGGGAATGGTGTATAATTTCCAGGCTTTATTGGTTCCACTTTACTGGACGGAAGTACAGCAATGTTTGTAGAAAATGGCTGGGGCAAGGAACCAGCGAGGTGACCGACTTGTCGCGTTATTACCGTTTTACTTTATTACTTATGACGTTAGGATTTTTGTTACGCTTTAAATATCGCGGGGCGCTGGAAGAAAGAACCGAAAACTTTGCCAGTGTCATAGCTGCCTAGGCCCGCCTGGTTGTCCCTGGTTGGTGGGTGAGTCCAGAAAAATAGTAAAAAAAAACGAACGTCTCTCAGTCCTTCAGGGATGGCGATTAATACTAACCAGCACATCCCCTATCCGTTGAGTCAACAAAAAAAACTCTTCGTACAGGTCATTTGTTAATCTGTCTGAGGGCACTTACCTAGACGGCTATGACACCGCTGTTCTTTTATAGCCTGAGTCTCGCTCGCTTGTCCTATTGCCAACAGGTTTTATGGGTTACAAATGCTTATGTGTATGCTTAGCTTAGGTTGGCTGCAGTTGCAACCTCAGTTACGACTTATATGATCCTACTTATGCACAACTTAAAACCAACTTACATCTAGCTTATTACTATTTTTGTTCAAATGTCTGCTCACTAAGCACTCAGGTACCAAATCGCGTGATCCAGTCACCGTTAGGTATATGAGTGCTTGTGCACTGTGTTTGCATATGCTTGTTTTTCTTTTCGTGTGTGATATTGTGTGTGTGTTTGTGTGCATTGCTATGTGTGACTCTAACGTTTATTTGTTTTGTCTGATCGTATATTCGGTGTAGTACATAAGGGCTTCTACCTGATTATATACCCTACCGGAGTTTATGCAGTAATGCCTAATATGTAAGCGTTTCTATCGTTCGCTTATACAGTTTTTAAGGCACATACATACAAGGAAGCAAAAACACTTCCTTACAGTTTGCATTTAAAAGCAATTCCAACTATTTAACAATTATCGTCTACTACTGTCCGCTTGCAGTTCTTTTATCATAAAAATTAAACTTTTTGTTGTATGGAAATTTAGGTTAATATCTGTTGAGTTATGAAGTCCAGCTGCTGTCCTTATCCATCCGGGATTATGATGACTATGAGGAGTCAAATGTACATTAAGTAGATTATCTTTCGATGCAGGACAAGACTACAATAAGTTTTGAATAATAAGGTTTTTATTCAACTAAGTATTTATACCGAAAAATCACAGCGAAGAAATCGTTCGCCATAACCGTATAGCATCAATAAAACTGTGTAACAATAACAATGATAACAATTGCATGATTCAGCAACTTTTCCAAAATGTGGCCCCACTTATATTTAAGACTTCGCAGATTTCGTCAGCTCACAGTAAAAGCAATCATAGGAAACTTATGCACTGAATGGTTCTGCTTATTTTTTATCGTTCCTAAGCCGCGAATCAATTGTTCAAAATAGTCTTTCTATTATTACAAATTTCGATAAAATGACAATGGAATATTAACTTCTTTCTTTTTCTTATTTAAGAAAAAGTTTTTAAAAACTTGAAAATTTTTTTTTCTGATTTTTGACTTGCCTTCTAAAGTAATTCACACATGTATTTGCCTTCTCTTCTTACTGAGAAAGTTCGCAAATTCAAAGAGAGCTGTTTTTAATATTTGCGGTTATAACTTCAAACAATTGATCACGAACACTGACCTTCTGAGACAATATGCTTTTTACGAATAATTATAAAAACATTATTATGTACAATTTTCTTCAACTTCAAACCGATCTTAATTTACTTAGCTTCTAATAAGTAATGTCCATACAATTGGAATTGGGACAAATGTTGCTAATAATAGTGAAGTACACAAAAAGTGTTGTCAAGCGAATGAAGCATATAGGTTTCATCTTCACAATATTATTTATTATTTGTATTTTCATATTCCCTAAAATTTATCATAAACAAATTACTACATATTAATTGTTGCTTACGCATGCAAGCGGGTTTTATATTATTTATTGGTTACCAGGGATCCATTAATTTTTTCTCAATAATGCCAGCGACATCGGCGTTAAATAAAAGGACTAGGAGAGTAGAATGTGAAAAGCTAAATATATTAATTTTAAATTAATTGTGGTGAACATCACAACCTGCATGGCGCCACAACGATTTTAATGGTGGTGGGTACGAGAGATTTGGCACCAGTCGAATATAACTTTCTCATTTGTTCTTACTTTCACCAGATTAAACTTCTTCGGTTAACGAGCCCGGTCGGAATTTTTTTTAAATGCGAACTTCGTATTGCTTAGGGACTTAACCGTCGTACTAATGGTACTGGTTATATATTTCCGGCTTCACACGTAGTCGACATAACTAGCTTACATGATAGACAGGTTTAATCGATTTTGAAGCCCAGGTTTAAAAATTAAACATAGTTCGTTCGTAAGTACAAAAAAATTGCCAAAGAAAAGTAAAAATTTCACCATATCTTCTTCAATATTTTACGATCTCACTCCAGAACAATATGTCAGAGAATGATCTTTTCCAGGTCTTCACCGGTAGGCGAACGCGAGGACTGAGTTCGACAGCAGTTGATTTTTTGAACACATACATCGTTAAGCGTTTATTAAACGATTATTAAAGGTGTCATCTGACCACTTTTTCATCTCCTTCCTATAAGCAAAACAGACAACTTAACTAAAGAGTTCTTATAGCGGGATGAAGATAACTATAGCTTTTCGGGTTTGCGCCTTTGATTAAAATTCTGTTTGCTAAGTTACGGTTTATCGCGAAGTAAAAGAAAACAATTAAAATAAGTATTAAGATTAATAAATATTAGGAAGCAAGCATATATAAAACAAACTAGCCTTTAATTGCTATCACAAAACCAAAAAAGCCAAGTTTTTGCCTCTAAATTTCATGCACAATTACAGTAAAAACACTTAAAGAATACAATACCCAAATCAAGTTGTAACAACTTTCAGAAATGTTACGTGAGTCCATTTTTTGAATGCGTTTTAAAAACGCTCAGACCTATGAGAAAAACCTAATTTCATTACTATGTGCGGGCTTCGCCAAAATCGCTGCAAATATGTCCTCCCCGTATACATAAGACCCTAACTTAATTGTACGGGTAGAGGTAGGACCCCCTTCACTTTTCTCGTAATTTTTTTGCATAATTTTCAGACATTTTAAGGGTCATTTTAATGTGAAAAAAGAGCGAAAAGACTTCATTTTGTCTAAAAAGCCGATTATCTTGACATTTTTTTTTAATAATTTAGCGTCTCGTAGAGTAGTAATCAAATTAGGTTTTTGTGATAGGTTTAAGAGTCATTTATTTAAAACATTAAAAAACTGTACTTGAACAACTTGGGTAAAAGTTTTTATAACGCGCTTTGGATATTGTAAATATTCGCCAATTTTATGCATGTACTATATGGTAAATAATAACAATAATTTTTTTTTAATTCTCCATAACATCAAGAATGATTTCTTTTTTATTTACGCTGACATTTTTATTTCTGTTCAGTTTTTTTCATGATTTCGTTATTCTTTCAATATCGTTCAATAATGAATTTCCTCAGCAGAGGCGCGAAACAAGTGGGAAAATACCCAGTTCTAGCAAAGACAAAAACGTATACCACAAACATAATCAAAGAAAAATAACTAAGTCTTATATTATCATCATAAAACTAAGAGATTATGTTATTTTGCTGTTAACTATCATACAGTATGCGTGTGTAGCTAGTACTACTAAATCTGACGATAGGATTTATGGTCTAGCCCGTGCCCGTTTGTTATGGGTTGCAAAATTGATTTTTGTCTCCAAATTCAATTTAAATTTTTATATGTAGTGCCTTCGGACTCCACTTTCACCGCACACTTACTTTAGTTTCTTTTTTTTTTTGTAGCAAACATGGAATGTTTCATATTAATATGTAATATTTCCACGGATGGTTGGGAAAAATGTGGAACATATTCTTAAATTTTCCATATGCCGCATGCATTTTTTTACACAATTTTTTTTTGCACGGTTTTCTAAGAAACTATGTAAAAGACGAGTTGGGTATATTACTACAAAAATAACCCACAAAAACTGGTTCTGTTTGCTAACGCCGTATAAAAAAATATTACTCCTTAGTTCTTGTAAGACTGGTTGTAAATGAAATTAATTCTTAACACTCTGTCTTTTTATAATCGGAATAAATTTGAGGGTAAACGCCGTGTATATAATGTAAAAGTGAGCTAGCGTTATAGTTCTCACTAGTTTCTATAACAAGCTTTTCGGAAATGTCTACAAAGAAACACATATCATTGTTGAATCCCCCGAAATTAGTTTCTCTCCTCTGTGTTGTAGGGCCGATGTTGTTGGTCGATTATTTGGGACGATTGTAGGGACCAAAACATTGATAATTTTAGTCTTCAATATCTTCAGATGGAGTTTATTTCATTTGTATTATTTATTAGAATGTTTGTGTTGGAATGATTTAGTCGAAAATGTTGTGATCTGCCTAGACTTAGTATCTAAACATTATTTTGAGAAGTCACAATCGTCTCTGACTTTGAACTTTCGTCCTTTCGTTTCTTTTCGTCTAAGAAAGTCATAAACTAAGTCTAAGTGCTTCATAAGCTAGAATTAATTTCGGCATAAGCCGACTCGATGACGGATGATAGACCTACGCGCTTTTTACCTTTCGTGTGATATCAAATGACGTCAGGAGAAATGCGTTCTTGTAAATCGAGTTAACACTAAATCACCGTCATACATTACAAGGTGAAGGAGACCATAATCAAAGGGTCATAAACCGAAAAGTTGCTAAATCGAAATTACAAATGGCAAGGTTTCAAAGATCTATGTCAAGTTTGTAAACCTAAAGTTTGGGGTTGTAAAATCAGAATATAGAATATAAGTTACGACTATTAAAGTTACGCGATTGTATACGAAATTCAAATTCAAAACTACAAAGTCAAACAAAAAGTTGAAAGGTTGAAAAGTAATTACTATGTGAACAAATGATGTTATCCCCGTTCTATATATGTTGAAATCAAGTGTTTGGATAAATTCATTTAGAAGGCTTCTGCTATCGTTTTCTCCATGTCTAGCCACCAAATCAGTTCCGCACGTATAAGTTTTCTTGCGTGGATAGCTCCAGATAGCTTTTCACAATACTTTAAATTTGTATATGACATGTTTAATTAAAATTAAATTTGCAACTTGTATCATCATGAAATAGAATAGATGAATTTAATTGTAAATTGAGAACGTGGGATTTTTAAAATTTTACTTATGAAAAGAAATATCTTTACTTTAAAAGAATCGCATCACAATATTTGTTTTTCTCTTGTTGCCAATAACATGCACGGGACTCCTAAAGCAAGGGCAAAAACTTCGCTATGACATGCGGAAACGTAATTGACCTATCAGCTTTCCAAACTGACATATCTGTCGGTGAATTTATAGCTAGAGGTGACAAAAAAAATTTACTTGTTGGGATTCATTAAATTACATGCTAGATACACCCCTATGTTACTAATCTTGCTAAATTTAGATAAAGCTAATACGTTTATAGTACAAATTTAGATAATTACGAGAGATTCAAATCAATTTATTGAAAGAAACCAATAAAAAAAACCAATAAAAGTACTTGATAAGAAATCCAAATCCCATATTTTATAATTATTGCACAATTACTTAATGTAGTCACCTCTATATAAAAAGATAAGATTAATGTTTGAATCCACTTATCAACAGAGCTGGATGTACTGTGCTATTATGTTAACGTAAATCATTTCAAGAAACTAATAGCTTCTTATCTTAGTTCCAGGAGGAATCTTTGCTTATTGCTTTGCATAAAGGGTTAATCGGAGTGCGTGCATTTGTGTCGAATATTACTGCAGTCAAGCAATATATTTTTCGGTAATGCAACCCAAGCTCTATGCCCAATATATACGTATAGGGATACAGCCGTTTCATATTTCGACATTTGTTTACATCTTATTTGACTGCACAAACTTGATAATACGAAATTTCTTTAGAAAATTGCTCGCATGATAATATTTTCTTATGACAATTCATGATTTTTAAGCGAAATGCGTTGTCTGGTCTGTGTTATTACTCCTACTGCAAAGAGAATAACAGGTTTGTTAAGTGGTTGCAAGTTGCAGCAGTACGCATCCCAGAATACGTCGCGTAGCGCGATCTGAGTGCACATAGGGTTTCGCGTTATATATGTTTGTTTCCTTGAAATATTAAACGCGGCCTTGTACTCAACTCCTTTTTATTCTCTTGAGTTATTTTAGTATTTAAGAACTCGACTTGACCGTGTAAAAGAGTCTTATTTACCCATTAATATTCGTAATTGTACAGTGATTTTACGCTATATGCTAAGTAACTATAGCGAGTCACCAGCGCGGCGACATTAACTATGCCAACTTTATCACGTCTAATATTGATACATCCTTGAAGGAACAAGTTGGAACAATAAACTTTTTTCACCTGCGTGAAGCCATGTCTGAGGTATATGAAAACATGAAGCCCTACGCGTAGCTTGCTATGTTCTTCTATTCTACCTAGGCAAAGTCGGTGCAATATGCTGTCGGGCTACTTTTGGAGATACACATCCAACCAGACATTTCAAAAATTCAGTTCATTCGTATATTAACTAAAATTGAATTGGGGTTTCTTTAGTAAACAATTAAGTATATTTAATGAAAAGTTGCATTTTGATCTTTTTTGTCTTTCCGTAGCTATTTATATAAAAAGAAACAAGAGCTGTGCCTCTACGTTCGCAATTCAGATTTGTCGGAATTATTTTCTCGTATGCTAATTTCTATTCGATAAACGATTCAAATTAAGTGTATTCAATTAATATACTATTATAATTAAGTTTTTTTCATTTGATTCTTAAATAGTCCTCTGCTTAATCGCACTTTATATGCATTTGCATGTATAAAATGAAAATAATGTAAAGAAATTCACTCTTTCTCTATTTTTCTCTTTGCTTTCTTTATGTGCGTATTTGGAATGCGTCTACACTTATGGCGCTCATGTAAAGATCGTGACATTCTAGATGTTGAGTTAAACTCAATTTCTAAACCTTCTTTTGTATATCAATAAATTCAACAGATCAGTTAAGCATAGATAGTCGAACGTTGTACATTGAGAACGGCAAGTGAAAATTGAAATTCTCGAAAAATATTTCAATTCATTTTAATCTATTTTATTTATCAGAAACATGCTCAGCATATGGAGAATAATTGCCTACGTGTGGTTTACGGCAGCTTTATTACATGGTGTTGAATTGCGACCTCAGCGCACTGAAGGCGAACTTTTGACAAACGCTCAGTGCGGTTATGAGGTTAATTATTCGTTAAACTACTTCTAAAAACAAAAATAAATAAGTAACTCATTTCCATTTCTATGCAGAGTTGTCCTAAAGTTCAATCTAATATGTTGAATGTCCATTTGATACCGCATACCCATGACGACGTTGGTTGGTTGAAAACGGTTGATCAATATTATTATGGCAGTGAAACTTTGATACAAAAAGCCGGTGTTCAGTATATAATAGATTCTGTTATTCAGGAACTTTTAAGAGATCCTGAAAAGCGTTTTATATACGTAGAATCGGCCTTCTTCTTCAAGTGGTGGCGTGAACAAAACGAGGAATTGCAAGAGCAAGTTAAAATGTTGGTGAATGAAGGACGTCTGGAATTCATAGGCGGTGCGTGGAGTATGAATGATGAGGCTACCACACATTATCAAAGTATTATCGATCAATTTGCATGGGGTCTAAGGTGAGTTCGAAAACCGATTTGTATTTGGATACGCTAATAATAATTAGTTATTTTTCTTTTTATTATTCACTTCTGTAAACTCTTTTCCAAACCATAAAAATCTTATCAGTATTAGTGTAGTATATTATACACATAAACACAACGTTATAAACCACTGTACAGCCGTATAAAATTTGCATGGAAATATGCCTCCATAATGTATGCATATCACTGATCGGCATGAGAAACGGAATTCAATGCAATTGTCTCTATATAATTATCTATAGAAACGGCAGTTATCATCTTAGTACTCTCTCTAGAGCAAGAAATTCAATGTTAAGTTTCTCTGAATTAGTTAAATTCGCTAATCATAAGCAAACATCAGAATATTAAATTTATTATATCATGTTTCGATATTTCTAACCGTCCACATTTCGCATTCACTTACGTAGCCCTTCCTCCGACTTGCAAGGTATGTTTCGTACTATAAACATTGGTTCTTTAGTTTCAAATATGTTTACAAAGGAACAATAAAGCTAACAAAACAGTGGACATCAGAAAATTTGAATAAAAGTACTTTCTGGTCTACTTTTTGTATTATTTTATTCTCCATTTTAGGCGGTTAAATGACACCTTCGGTAAATGTTCGCGGCCACGCATTGGTTGGCAAATTGATCCGTTCGGTCACTCAAGGGAGATGGCTTCCATGTTTGCTCAAATGGGTTATGATGGCTTATTTTTTGGTCGGTTGGATTACCAAGACAAAAGTGAACGGTTGCTGACAAAGACACCCGAAATGATTTGGAGAGCTTCGGCTAATTTGGGTAAATGCAATATTTAATCAAGAGAAAAATTAACCTCTTAAGGTGAATCATGGCTAACTACAACTTTAAGTTCACATGATTACAAAATTTTTTGGCAAGATAAGCATTGACGAGCGATAATGATCGATCAGGTTCGCAATCGAATAGTCTGTCCGTATATTCAATCTTTGCAATCACTGCCGTCGTAGAGCTAAAACAAGATTGTAAATGTGCGATCTGCCTTGACAGCAATATAATTTTAAAGTCGAGATCAATATTAAGTCGTTTCTGTCTATTGACCTAATAACCGCTCTCACTTGAGAAGTAAGCCTTATTATTGCCAATTTAGAATGAATATAAATTTCAAATATGGTTACAATTATCGTGGGATAAGCGGATTTTGCGGATTAAACGTGCAATTAAGTAAAAATCGTAATGCTATCTTGTGAGCACGAAACTGCGGATCTGCTTTCCGCAAGGCTATTGAAAGTATTGGCACATTTTTTTTTTGGGATAAAACTATTAGCCATAAACCTGCCATGTTTGTTTTTTTTTTTTTTAAATCTGGCCTTATTCCTATCATAATCCCATTGAAATCGCAAGACAAACTTTGTCAAAAATGTAAAAAGCATTGATTTTACTTGAAATTTATTTTTTTTAACTCCCTCAATAACCGCCTGTAAAATTAGTTAGAACTAATCAATCCAAGCTCTTCACGTGTCACTGGAGAATGCTGATTTGGAGCTACAGCTGGAAGAAAATCGCTTCTAGATTGTTCTTGGATATTTAAAATATAATTTAAGACGACGGAAATAATTCGCTGAAATAGATAAAGTATTACCAGTTAATAGATTTACAGATTCATAATCGCCGAAACTTTTTGCATCTATCAAGCTACACCCGCCTGTTGCCATCACTGGTAGTTTCGTTAACACGAAATTCTCATACGTAATCTTACACGAATCTTTAAGGCTTTCTAAAAATAGTTGTGATTTAAAATTGTTCAGCGAATCAGGTCTGCCATGATTGACCAGATGAGATAATCACTCTTCTAAAATATGAACCTCCTACAATGTGGCCTATTATGATTACAACGATTCTAAATTTAGGTAAATCTTCCGATTTATTTACTGGCGCTTTATACAATCATTATCAGCCGCCTCCAGGGTTTTGTTTCGACATATTATGCGCCGATGAACCTATTATAGACGGCAAGCACAGTCCTGAAAATAATGTCAAAAGACGAGTAAGTTTTCTTGCTTGTACCTCTTTTAAATATCGAAAGCTACTTTTAAACAACGCTAAATGTTATTTAAATATATGTAATAAAACGGTTAATAACGTTGAAAAAAATATATATTTAGGTCGATGATTTCTTCAAATTTGTTCGCAAGCAGGCACAATATTATCGTACTAATCAAATCATAATAACCATGGGCGGTGATTTCACATATCAAGATGCTAACGTATACTATAAAAATTTGGATAAATTAATACGGTAAAAAAATTTTGAAAAGAGGAAACGAAATTTTGGTTAAAAGTTCTTTTAAAAATTCATTAACATATTAACATGCATGATATCACTGTCACAGTCATTGAAAACGATTTTTATTAAATTTGCTTTGCAAATTTTTAGATCAACGATTTTTTAGCTATAGTAGAGAAAATGGCTAAATCGTATCGAAGCCGTAATGTCCTGATAACAATGGGCGAAGATTTTAATTATCAGCACGCTGGTATGTGGTATAAAAATTTGGATAAACTTATTAAGTGAGTAAGAATTATAAAGACAAACAATTTTGACCAAAACTTTTAACCAAAGTTCAATATTATTCCCTTAATTTTAAAATGAATGAATTGAATAAAAATTTACTGGTTTCTCTCCAGATATGCCAATGCTCGTCAAGCCAATGGCTCCGAAATAAACCTTTTGTATTCCACTCCTTCTTGCTATTTAAAATCGTTGCATGATGCTGACATTACTTGGCCCACAAAAGATGATGATTTTTTTCCCTATGCCTCAGATCCTCACGCTTATTGGACTGGTTATTTTGCTTCGCGGCCAACTCTTAAACGTTTCGAACGAGTTGGTAATCATTTCTTGCAAGTATGTAAACAGTTAACGGCTTTGCCACCCAGTATGTATCCCGAGTGGTTGCCTCATTTAAGTTTTATGCGTGAAACAATGGGTATAATGCAGCATCATGACGCGGTTACAGGTACGGAAAAGCAAAAAGTTGCATACGATTATGCTAAGCGTTTAGAAGTCGCCTTCAGGGCTTGTGGGGCAAATACTCGCGCAGCTTTAAATATTTTAACAACCGGTGATAAACCAAAGCCTGTTGAAGGTCATAAACCAAGACCAGTAAAATTTGAGTTTAAAACCTGTGCTTTACTGAATATTAGTCTATGTGATGTTTCCGAGCAAAGTGAACACTTTGTCTTGACGCTGTACAATCCACTCTCTTCTTCACTAGCAGAGTATATTAGAGTGCCCGTGCCAGATAACAATTACCAGGTCCTTAATGATAAAGGTAAGATTTCAGATTTCTCATTCTATATCTATTTAAGAATTTTTTTTATATACAGGAGCTATTTTGGAAGCCCAGTATGTACCTATTCCACGAGGCCTCATGGATTTAGTCTACCGCCACTCAAAGACCAAATATGACATGGTTTTCTTCGCAGACGAACTACCTCCTCTTGGTTATCGTTCGTATTATATTAAAAAAACTAAGGAGCGTCCTTTAAAACCTGTACCTGATTCCCCTAATACCTCTAGCATGACAAGCGTAGGAAATGAGGTTAGTTTCGCAAAAAATGCTTTTCTTTGCTTACGAAGCATTGTATTTATAGTATATTCGTTTGAACTTTGACACGAACGGGTTTTTGTCTGCTGTAACTGTTGAAGGTATGACACGTATCATCAGTCAAGATTTCTTATATTACGAAGGGGCCGTAGGTAACAATATGGAATTCCGAAACAGATCTTCTGGTGCGTACATATTCCGCCCGCAAAATGATTCAATGAAAATTACAACTACCGATGTTGATATTACGGTCTATCGAGGATCTTTGGTCGAAGAAGTCCATCAAAAATTTAATAATTGGATTAGCCAAGTAGTACGAATCTACAGTCAGAAAAACTATGCGGAATTTGAATGGCTAGTTGGGCCTATACCGGTAGATGATGATATAGGCAAAGAGATTATTACTCGTTTTGACACTGATATTAAATCTGAAGGTATGTTTTTTACCGACTCAAACGGCCGTGAGATGATAAAACGTCTGCGTAATCATCGCGATACATGGAATCTTGAGATTTTGGAACCAGCAGCTGGCAACTACTATCCAATAACTACGAAAATAGCTTTGGAAGACGATCGTGCACGCGTAGCTATTTTAACAGATAGAGCACAAGGTGGTTCTTCCTTACGGAATGGTTCTTTAGAACTAATGGTTCATCGCCGTTTACTACATGACGACGCCTTCGGAGTAGATGAAGCCTTAAATGAAACCGCTTATGGGCACGGTCTGATAGCCCGGGGGACACATTACCTAATGGTAGGCTTTTCGCAGAAAAATGATAGTCCTACGCAAAAAGCATTGGAACGTTTTGCTCAATTGGAAGTAACTTTGCCCACTTGGAAATTCTTTAGCAAAACGAATTACACCTTTGAAGAGTGGATGACGAGTTTTAATAATAGTGTAAATATTAATAAAATTTACAAATCTTGTAAAATTTTGATTTTATTTTTTTTTTTTGGTTTTAAGTTTACTGGTCTTGGAGCATCTTTACCTAGAAATATACATCTTCTAACATTGGAACCTTGGCATAACGGTGAACTGTTAGTACGATTTGAGCACATTCTTGAAAAAGATGAAGATCCGGAATTTTCCAAATCAGTTAAATTTAATATTAAGGAAGTTCTAAGTAATTTCGAAATACAGGATGTACGTGAGACCACTTTAGATGGTAATGCTTGGTTAGATGAACATCGCCGCATGGAATTTGTTTCAGATCCAGAAAGCGTTGATTTTGTAAATTATGCTACGCTTTCTGAAGACCTTCAAAGTGCCCACTTGTTAAAAGCCCATAGGCCCTTAACAAAATCTGAATATCATAAGGAAGCATTACCGCATTTTGACTTAGGATCAAAAAGAGATCCCACACCGAGCACACATTTAAACACAATACGCAGAAATACATTGGAGCAAATGAAATTAGATGAAAAAAATTTAAAACATCCACGCGGAAAGTTCAACAACAAATATGATGTAGAATTAAATGCTATGCAGATTCGTACTTTTGTGATATATTTACGCCAAAATAATTCATTCGCTTCAGAATAAAATAAAGTGGCATAAACGGTTTATTTACTCACTTTTCTACAATTTTGTCCAATTGAATCTCTATCGAAGTTTTAAGCATCAATATTATAGGTAGACAAGCGAAGTGGTATTGTGTTACAACAGCTCCACCAGATAAATAACCACAAATTACACAATTTACTGTTCTACGCACGATTTTTTCGTATCTCTACTTCATTCTTTTATCTAAAGTATTCGATCAAAACCAGTGGAAGACACAGATGCTAGCGAGCGACAAATATGTATCCAGCACCATAGACACTTTTGAACAACAGAGTAAAATCGACGAGGCTTTACTTTTGTGTTATATCCCCATAGCAAGTGTTTTACGGCAATGAGGGATTAGTCCACCCAAAAAAACAAAGAAAAATTGTAGGTATTCTTGCGCTAAATGTTCACAGTTATAATTCTTGAGAGCAAATATCTAAATATGTGTTAATAAGATCACAAGATTATCGCACGAGAAAGACAAGAAATAGAGAAAATATTACGTCAGTATACGGAATTTTCAAGAGCTAAGCACGGCAAATATTTAAATCTTTTTGTTTGCTAAAAATTTTTTCCTTGAAAAGCATTCCCATTTACAAAGCACTCTATCGCAATTTTATCTGATATTACTGAAGAACATATGCATAATAGTTTGATTACGAATATAAAAATATTTTTGAGAATAGAATATTGCGTATTTTTAAGTAGGGGGTGATTTGGTTAAAAAAAGTAAATAAGAAAGATTCTGTTCTTCCCGAAGATAGTTCTTAAGATGAGCCTACATTGGCTGCGTTCCAATTGTTATCCCCCCTTTCCGCATTTTTGCCCCTTATTAGATGGAAAGCTTCAAGAACTATGAACTGTAATTCTTTTTTCAGAAGAAAACACAACTGTTCACTGTACGAACGATCATAAGGCGACCTCCCACATGCGCACGTTAGTGGACTGTAAATACAATAACGAATTCTTTGCATATGCAATGTTTCTTAATTGAATTTTCGTAGGTAGCGAATTGAGAATATACAAGTAAAAAAGTTATATTCAGTGGCGGCCGAATCTTGTATACCCGCCACTACGCTTTTCCCATTTGATGACCATATCGCTGGTATTGTTAAGAAAAATATAAACGCGGTGTCTGCCATATTCATTTTAGGATTAACCCATTTTATATCGTTATTTGGGAATGTACAGAATGGTTTTAAACATTGGGTCTTGTCAAAAAAGTGAAAAAAATAAAATTTACTCACTTGTAACTTTGTGCGGTCATGGCCGATTTTTTCCATTTTGCACGTAAAGAGTAGAGTGCTTCGTAAATTAAATGTGGTAAATTTGATCCTTATAACTTTTATAATTTCCGAGTAGCGAGCAAACACCCAAAAAATTAAAAAAAAAAAAAAACGGTGTTGCGTTCAGTTTATGTTTCACTGCGGGATACTGTTGGCCCATTTTCAATACCAACACAAACTGCAATGTTTCAATGTTGCAAAAACTGCCAATGTTTCTACCAAATTTGAAGCCGATGTATTCATTTTTGCGACCAGGAGAGTGCCAAATACATATAGACACACAAACGGACAGATCTGACTTAATTAATTCAGAATTTCAGGCTGATCAAGAATATGTATACTGTAAAGGATCTCTGAAGTTTCCTTTTGGCTGTTACATACATTTTTAGGAGGAAAAAAACAGTAGTGGGTTATTTTTCGATATAACCACAAAAGAAAACTTTGTCTTAAGGATTCTAGATTTTCTGGCTAATACATACTGTTTAAAGCGATTTGTATCTGCGTTTTGAGAAGCTAATTTTTGACTGCAAGAAAGCATTTTTTATGTTTTTATTTCCGTATTTCATGGTGAGTCTCACCAGGTCTTCTATTTGGAGTGAAGAACAGTGTAACAGAGTTGCAAAAAGCAATTTTGCCGATTTTATCTGTGAAGTTTAAAAAATCAAGAAGGTTAGCTGCTAACTTCATCCGTTGGAAAGATATAAAAGTACTCGTATCTTGGAATGTGCCTAAATATGTTAAAAAAAAGGTCCCTGGTATAGACATAGCTGACTTTATGTAATGCCAACGAAAGGTTAATTTACATCAGGATGCATTGTACGTCTCCGATGATGTGTAAAATACTATGATACATATATAAAATAAATATGAGTTTAATGAATAGTGGCATTCTGACGTCACTATATAGTTCCTGCGAAAGGAATGTATCTATTTCCTTTCTATACGTATGAATATGGATTGTTTAATAGAATCGTATTATTCACGAAAGGATAATAAATTTCACTCGCCACGGACTAGTTGTCTTTTAAGGCTATGCGTGATAGAATCGATTGAGTATTTAAGGAAGAAAAAAACTCCCAAATTTAGATGCGGCAATAGAAACATCCCTTAAAAGCAGCTAATTGAATGTAAAATCAAAAGCAAGCTTCGTGAAACTTGTCTTTAAAAATTCATGAATACATTGGTAAAGCACCAGCAAAAATTAATGCATTTCCTATGTTTCATGTTAATTTTCAGCGATTAAATACACATTTTTAATTAACTATTTCATATCATATCATTTGTAATGCTTAATGTAACTAACGAGTCGTGAGTAAGACTTTGTTGAAGTAGCACGCACAGTTTGTAGAGTAGATTGAAGTGTGATGTTTGCGACTGTTCAATCAGCTAAGCCGAAAGACCAAATTAAGTGGGAGAAATTGAAGGAAAAATTCAATTTCCTAAACGGCATTATAAATTATATAATTAAATATATAGAAAATTGCTCGATACATGGTCTGCACTTTCTAATTAAAGACGGTTTAACACTTTTCGAAAGGTAAATAGATCTGTTTTGTTTTTTCTTAAACTTTAGATTCCATTTATTTTTTGCTTAAACTTTAGATTATTTTGGTTAATTTTAGTAATATTGTCGCAATATTTTTGCGTATATATTGCTATGTCTTCAGTGTATATATACCAGACCAAAAATACTCATGTGGGCATAGAACGTGATTTCTACTTCTGGAATACCAGTTTACCAAGTGTAACGATATGCCCAATGAAACGTATTGATGACGAAAAATTTGACGAGTTTTGCGAGTAATGTTTAAAAAGAAACATAGAAAAGGGTATCGCATTTAAAAGAAAGATGAAACTATTTTCTTATACATTTCAGCCATAACGATATAGTACTTGATCGTAAGAAAACTCTTCGAGATTTCTTGGAACAATTGGCAAACTCGACTTATATTAATTTCAAATATTTACCCGATTATGGATCTATATATAGAACTTTGGACAAATTGAACGTGAAACCTCAGCAATATATGGAATTAATTTATAACGTTACCGCTGACATGACCAGTAATCCAATCGACATGTATCGTGCACGTTGTATTCACGATAATGCAAACATTAAGGTTCGACAAGTGCTGACGGAATACGGTTTATGTTATTTAACTAATAATTATCTCGGTCAAAAATACACATCAAGTTTTTTAATTTATGGCCAATATCCAGACATAAATCCATTCGAGGCAAAGAAACCGTTCAGAAAAATCTTGAGTGGATCATTTTTTGACAAAGATGTTTCATATACTTTTATTGGATTTCCCGAAAGTATCGACGTAAGTGTAATTTCTTGTTAAGCATATAAAGCTACCGTTGCGCCCCGTTTACATGAACAAACAAAAAAATTAATAAATAAAAATAATTTTTTTGATGACTAAAGTGTATCCCGTCACCTTACCAAGAAATTCATACATCATTGGCTTAAACTACTCTTGCATTCTTTTCTATTTTCTCTCAATATATTTTTCTGAAAAACCGATACCTGCTAACTTAATATTCACACAATTTTGAACTACCTTATCAATTTTGACTAACATATCAACAAAAATATTAGTGCTCCTAATTCCTAAGTTTTGTTTCAAACCTTGTCACAACATCTCCTAATAAATTGATCTGCACTACAATTATATGCCAAATTCTCGAAACTTATTGAAAATCATCACACGAAAGTTTTGCAAATCAAAAAAAAAAAAAAAAAAAACAGATTTGCTTCATCCAACTAAAACAAATAGCATCCATTGAGGAAAACATTCTGAAGGCTGATTTATCGCAAAAAAAGTATACACCCAGTACACATCTTTTAGATGCAAAATTGTTATCGCGATACACATTTGGTAGTAGACTCGGTGCATTCCGAAAATTTTGTATATAAACAATACTAAATTGCTTACTATATTTTCTTCAGCTCTTCGTACATAGTCCTTACGATGTAATGAAAGTGGATAGCAATTTTGGCTACGCTGAGGACCACTTAGAATTCGATCCTGTGACAATGGAAATTGTAACCGGCACAGGCTTCGATGAGTAATACCCAGCAGCAAATATAAAAGCACTTAATTCTCTTAATGAAATTTTTTTACTTTCAGAGCTTCAGTTAGACAACGTCATTGCCGTTTTCCTCACGAATCTAATTTAACTCATTTTCCCATTTACACAAAAAATATATGTTTGCAAGAATGCCGCTTAAATTTAGTTTACAAAACCTGCAAATGCATACCGCATTTTTATCCTAATCGCTGTATGTTTTCTTATGTCCGCAATCAGATAAGATTTTTTGAAATGAAACTATTCCTAAAATCGTGTACATATCTATATATAGATATAGTTCATATAAAAGCTTTCGTTTGGGATGTCACTGACAGAACTTTGTTTCGAATAACAAAACCTTTCTGTTGATTACATAATATTTCGCGCATCTCATTGGAATCGTATGCAAATGTCTATTCTTTCAATTTGTCACAAAAACATGTTCAGTTCATTTGCATCGCAATTAAAATTCTGTTTTGCTAACTTCTATGCTTTAAGAAATAAATAAACCAAAAAATTTTGCACAAAACCTTCAGTATTACTTTCGCCGCGCCGTAACGAGAGCTTTTACAATACGTCAAAAGTAGTCAAATACCGCATAGCAATAAACAAAGCGAAGGAAACGAAACGTTCTCTCTTGAAACTCTAGGCTATCATTTAAACAAAGAACGAAGCCAAATGCAATGATTTGAAATGAAAACACTATATTTGTTCCCAAATCTCTTGTTAATGAATACTTAACAAAGTTTATGAATATCATTAACGACTTGTGCCTTTTTCCCCCAACTAAACAAAATTTCATCTCTCATACTTGGATTTTGAACCCACTTCAAGTAAAGTAAATACTTTACTCTTAAATAAGAGGAAGAGAAAAAGATGGAAGCAAGCAACAATTGTTTGTTCGTCTGTCGCAAAGATTAAGCACGGACATTCCTGCTAAAAATACTTCATTCAGCGTAATATATTCTGTAATAGGAGAAGCATTTGGCAAATTAGGGAAAATACACTACACGTCCCTATAAAATGGGTTCATGTAAGACGGGTTTATATAGAAGGAAAAATTTTGACAGTGTTCGTATAGCTCGCTAAAAGAGACTAATCAACTAATATGGTAAAAGAATGAGACAGATGTGTTAGTCTTAGAAGGTCTTTACTAAAGCGATTATAGCTACGATCCGTAATCGATTAATATATTAATTTCTATAATTATTAACAGTCGGTAAACCGAAAGCAGTTTGTGATTATCGAACGCTTAAGGAATGTGTCGGGCAATATTCAGGTAGAAAACGTTAGATGTTCCTAAATAATCCATGCATTGAAGGTTTTGAAAGGAACAATCCTTTTTTCAGATCAATTTCTAAAAATATTTGTCGTAAATTCGGCGAAGGACGTTGCAAATATCAGTAATAAAAAGCTGAAGAAAGCACCCTGTTATTGTGATCAAAATTGTGAAGACTCAGTGGTAACTATACAAGCCGTGCATGTAAGTGAAATTGAAATAAATGACGTCTAAAGCGTTACTTACTCGTGTACGTCCAGGTAATGCTTTCCTCTAAGCCTTTGCTAGGAAGTATTGGTGCCCAAGTCTCGATGAAAACATGGCCACGACAGCGTTTAAAGAGAATTATTATCTTCAACTTTTCTGATTTATTGGGTAAGTGTTGCAAAAGCTGTTTATTTGGCGAAAGATCTTCTTGTATACAACTGTATACATTTTTCTGATGTATTCATTCTAGTCTACATTGGTGGAACTGCAGGTCTGTTTATGGGTTTTAGTGTTCTGGGTGCTTTGGAAGTTGTATATTTTTTTACTTTACGTCTCCTGTTTCATTTGTTAGGTTATAAATTGTAAACTTTTGGCTTTAATGAAAGCAACAATTTTTTCTTTTTATTAATGTTTTAGTAAATATATTTAATCTATTTATTTATTTATTTTTCTCATTTATTAACAGAAGCCTAAAAAGCTTACTAAAACTTGCTTATTACGACTAAAAAAGTTAAAGAACCTAAAAGAATATTATTATATACATATGCTCAGAACACACATGCTTAACTTATAATAAAAAATATTTTAACAAAATTTCTGAATTCAATAAATATTTTTTTTTTTTTAATAAATATAATCTTTTTTATATTTTTTACTTTTGTAAGTAATCATGTAAAAAGATCATTTGCTTTAATTTTGGAATGTCCTAGCAAATGATTTTTTAAAGGCTTTCATTTGTTTATTACAAAGAAATGCTGCTCAGTGAATAACAATCATAATCATTTTCAATCAATCGGGATAAATTTTAATCTTTGTGTGATTTAAAAAAGAAATATTTGTAAAAAAACGTTTACAAATAAGTAAAGTAAAGACCGCGTCATTTTTATCCCGCTAAGCCACATGAGTAACAGCAATTCTTCTGATAATAGTCGTAATTACACAATTTCGCATTCACTGCCCATTGACAATTGGCAAATCCGTCTACACAAGACGTTGAAATGTCATTTTGTAATAAACTCAAATGTGCATCTATAAAAAAATAATTATCAAAATCACTTTAAGACATTTGCAATATTTTAACAAGCCTGCACTCACCGTCACACGTGTGTGTGTTGCAACTGCGATATATGGGTTCCCGAAGCGAATAGCGGCATTTCGGCGATTCTTTTAATATATTTTCCTGCTCATCGTATTCCAAACACTTTACTGTACGTTTTTGTGTACCTCCGTCGCAAGTTTTGGTACACTATTCAAAAAAGAAAAAAAGGCAATAAATACTTGCTTAATAAAGGAAAGGCATATTAATTAATTTTACTTCCGTCCATTCGGAATAATGCCATCGAGCACCGCAATATTCAACTTCTTGATGTGAACATTTTTCCAAAGCTTGCGGTTTTAAATCCATGCCGCAATCCTCGTTATCGACAATTAACTGATTTTGTATGCATAACACTTGCCTGCTGCGTGTTAGATTGAAACAGTTTCCATTACATGGTGACCACGGGCCTGAAAACCATTCACCCGTTTCACACGTTCTTTCAGTATTGCATCCACGCGTAATTTCTGGGGTTGTTCGATAATCACATCGATCTGTATTCGGTTTTGAACGATCGCAAAAGATTGTACGATATTCAACACCAATGCCACACTCAGCTGAACAATATTGATTCCAGTCGGACATTAACCAAGATCCGGCTTTCTCACGATTTTGCTTCACTTGAGTGTGTGAGATATTTGAACTAAGTCCATGTAAACGATATCGAGCATGGCTGCGGCGACGACTTTTAGGACAATCGCAAGGCTTTTTAACCAACGGTTTCTCTTCCATGCAAGCCGAATTATCAACATGAATAACTATGCCAGAAGCTAACTCTTGCACACAGCTGATCTCACGTTCACGATAACCCTCATTCTGATGGCATCGACATTCGCTCCACTCATCAAGACGCCAAAAAGCTGGGCATGGTTGCGTATTACAGCGTAAAAGGTTCTCATTTATTAGCGGCTTTTGAGAATGCGCGCAACGTCTCTGAGAATAGTACCTTAAAGGATTCTCCCGTACACACTTAACTATAGGAGTTTGTGTACCGCCACCGCAAGATCTGGTGCAAGTGCTAAAACCCACCACTTTCCAATGAAAAAGTCGCCGACGTCGTGATGTGGTTAATGAGGACTCTTCCTTTCCAGATTTGAGAAAGCCATCACTTTCCAATGAAATTTCATTTTCTTCTGATTCGGAAGTAATCGGTAATAAATATTCATATTTTATGCCCGGATTGGTGGATTTACTAAAAATCTATAAAGTACAAAAAAATTAAAATTGACATTTAGCACACTTACCGGTTTTCACACTCACCATCAATTCTAATGATTCTCTTATAGGGCCCGTGCAAGTTATCCACTCCGTTACACCCTCAGTATGTTGCAAGCCATCTATACGATGGTAGTCAAATGCAGCACCCACTGCTTCATACGAACCGCTATTGGAAGGATTGCCATCCCCATTGAATACGTATTTTTGATCTTCCGTAGTTTCCGTACGCAGCACTATGGAGAAACGTTAAGATTTTAATAAAAAATGGATGAATCAATTTTTCAAGATAGAATATACGAACCCAAAAGGTTTATGCTATTCTTCAATTCTGTTATTGAAATATTCGAAGCTCCAGCTGGTACCGTAGTAACATGAACATAAGCTTCATCTGGTAGAGGATTTCGAGTGAATATACCGGTAATAGGGCGACATAACAGGCCTCCACAACCAACCGCACCACTATTGACGGATAATCCACTTATAATACCGCTAGTGTGTATGGCCTAACATGTGTGGAAATAAAAACTACGTTTATTTATTTATAATATTGTTTTCTTCTTAGCGTCATGTAAACCCTCATTCGGCCCTAAGTTCTTGTTCATTTGCTTAAATTAACCTTCAACGAGGCTTCTCTCGACTACATTGTTTATTTATAGTACCAGTCGGATTAACAGCTCTAATCTCGCCGTCCCTATCACCATGTCGTAATCGTCTCTTGTTACCACCATTTACTTTACTTACCCTAAAGATATCTATAATCTATTAATCCTGATGATTTTTATTCATTGCTATTATGGATGCCTTATATGAGTGAAACTAACAAAATACTAGCGTCTGCTGCAATTAATGCTCTTTCCATCATAATAACGAATAAAGTGTATGTTTATAAAGGGCTTTTTTCACTTACCAGCAATGACAAGAAAATCTTATTAAACATTTTTATTTATGTTTTCATCGGAACAGAAATGTTCTTTCATTAGCATTTTTCTTGATGTGAAGTTTTGTTTTATGTCGCTCTTTATTTAAATGTTGTTTTCGATAGTAGTTCAAATTTTTTAAAACATTTGTTTGAAAATGTAACATTGATCAATATGTCAAATGTTCTTTTTTTCATTATGTTTCGCGTTTAATGTAATCCACTGAACATATTTTTACCATTCATTGCCATAGGCAGTGTTAATTTATTGCATTAATAATGGAGTTTTTAATTGGACAAGTGTAGCAATTCCAAAAAAAAACCGATTAAAGCTCAATTCAATATTTTCACACAACGATCCTTTAATATAGTCAATCATACAAGTACTTTAATATGGGTTGCTATTATTTACTGTTACTATTTAAAGCTTGGAAAACATTTTTTTTTTAAATTTTTAAACAAATGTACAGAACTGCTGCAATAAAAGTAAAAATACCTGATAAATTCTCAGCGGAGATATTAATTAGCAAACATTTCTCTTGCTATTCGCTCTCTCAAGACGTTTCTAATACTAACTTACTTACTGGATTAACGCGTGAAGTATAGCTGCTTAATAACTGCCAGCAAAAATGTTAGCAGAGAGAAGGGTAAAGGAGGAAATAAAACGAACTTAGTATTTAAGATGGATACACCCTTCAAAAGAAGAAAAAGAAGGAAATATCAAGTAGGATATGATAGTATGAGAAAGCTGTGAACAATTCTCGAGAGTGCAGCAGCATTACAAAACATGAAAGTGATGCTGTAATTTCGCTTACGCTGCACGAATTGCTACTCTGCTCTCAAGTTCGTAGTTGCTTCTACCGCTCCTCAAATTTAGTCTAAATTGTAAGCTATTGATGCAATGCCGCACATAAAAAGTATGCCACGGCATATTTGTAACACTCTGTTTAGACTGTGATCTCTGAGATGTCTGTGAAGAAGACAGTAAGTCCGTTTTGAATATCACCTTTTTTCCAACTTCGAATAAGCCGTCATCGATACAGACTTTTTATGATCTTCCTTCCTTCTTCAATTTTGTAAGCGATGAGTTGCAGCAAATTAAGTTTCCACTTGATGTGTATCCTATCAAATTACTTTCTTATTTATGGAGTATTAATGAATAAAGCTTTCACTCCAGGGTTTCTTAAAAATTTCGAATAGTTTTCACTGGAGACACTGTTTTTTAATAGGCAAAATTTGATATCACTGCTGTAAGCTATCCCTAAATCAAATTTTTTACAATGATCCAACACTTCCCAAAATCGGTGATGAATGCAGCTTTCATAATTGTTTTAGATGTAAGTGTATTATGAAAGTCAGTGATCGCGCGCATGAGATACGTTACTCTTTGAATATAATTTTCTACATGATGATCTTTTTTATGGACCTTTTTCGTAAGACAACGCCTCTTACTTTGAAATTTGTTTTTTTTAAACACATATCTCCTCTGAGGAGCTTTCAAATGTTTTCATATGCATAAAGAAAAACCATCTCCTTTAGATAAATCTCTAGAAACACAAAACAAATAAAGCATTTCAACTTTACTCTTTACCTTGTCTGATATAACGAAGTAAATGCGGCTAAAAGAAAAAGAAGAAATTACACAATGCTTATGACTTAGTTGCCAAAGATGAAATGCTTTTACGATAAACCTTTGGCAACACAACACTACTTTAACCTTTTCTAAGTTCATGTGCAATAAAACAAACCAAGTAAGCTGACCATTCACACGCTGGCAAAGCGAAGAAAAATTTAAAACTCACATGTTTAGTTTAATTTCTTCTGCTTTTTACTTCTCCGTTGAACAAGATCCGATTAAACTTTCATCTGTTACTCATAACGGCCTTCTAAACATATTACATTATCTTATAGTTACAAGATCACTGACGTTTAACATAACAGATAAGATGACATTGTATCAAAAAACCGACGAAAGAGAACGATCATGGCTTACAAATAACGTAATCAGCAATAACATTTCATATATACACATATTATAAAAACCAACAACTTATCCTAAAACAAAGTATTAGGTAGACCACAAACAAATAGGTGATAATAGCTGACAATTTACTTCTAATAAATATATAAATTATACACCAAGTCACCAATTTGAAGCACTCAGCGGCACACAACTGCTTCGCGCCTATCTAAACGTCAAAACGTAATATTTACATTCATACGCTATTTATACGTTGGCACCCAAGCAATACGTGCAGTCTATATGTAGTGAGAAAAACAGAATATGCGGTACTAGTTAGCCGCCATGTCAAGTAATCACATAGGTATACCTGCCTCTTGATATGTGAGTAAATTTTATATTAGTGTGGGGAAAAAGAAATCCATTATTTTTTCGGTAGATGGCTGCACTGATAGATTTCTCGTAAAGTATCGATCAAACAATTTCAGATTTATGCTCCTTGGAAAGGTGACATTTTGCTGTTTTTTATTTGGTGCATTCAGTTGTGAGTTAGAGCAACAAGAGAAAATTCGGTACATTTTATAGTTTTTCTTTGACAAAGGCGAAAATGCAAGTCAGGCGGCTAAAATTGTGAATGGTGTTTATGGTTCCGATACTGTAACAGCCAATTATGTGCAATTTGGGTTGCGGAGATTCCGTTCAGGAATTTTTGATGTTAAAGATGCACCTCGCACAGGTAGGCCGGTCGTCGAAAATGTCGATAAAATCGGAGAAATGATCGAAGTTGACCGGCATGTTAACAGTCGTAACATCGCCCAGGAGCTAAAAATCGACCATAAAACAGCTTTAAACCATTTACACAAAGCTGGATTCAAAAAGAAGCTCGATGTTTGGGTGCCAATTAACAGAAAAAAACATGATGGATCGAATTTCCATCTGCGAAGCTTTGGCCAAACGGAATGAGATAGACCCATTTCTTAAACGGATGGTGACTGGAGATGAGAAATCGATCACATACGATAACCCTGTGCGAAAACGATCGTGGTCAAAGAGCGGTGAAGCACCTCAAACGGCCAGGAAGGTTTTGCTATGCATTTGGTGGGATTGGAAGGGGATTATTTATTATGAGTTGCTTCCATATGGCCAAACGCTAAATTCTGATCTCTACTGTCAACAACTGGACCGTTTGAAGATAGCGATTGACCAGAAACGGCCAGAATTGGCCAACAGGAGAGGTGTCGTGTTCCACCAGGACAACGCTAGGCCACACACATCTACAGTGACTCGCCAGAAACTTCGGGAGCTTGGTTGGGAAGTTTCAATGCATCCGCCATACAGTACGGACTTGGCACCAAGCGATTATCATCTTTTTCTTGCATTGCAAAATTTCTTTAATGATAAAAAATTGGAATCTAGGGAGGATTGTGAAAATCGACTACTAGAGTTTTTTGCAAATAGAGACCAGGACTTCTATGAGAGAGGTATTTTGAAGTTACCTTTAAAATGGCAACAAATCATACAACAAAACGGTGCATATTTGACCCAAATCGGACAATCCGAAGCATGTTAAATAAAGTCCTGAAATTCATATAAAAATAATGGATTTCTTTTTCCCCAAACTAGTATTAATCTATGCACGCGCTTTTTTATGAGGTCATAACAAGAATTCTTATATCTGCTCGTTTGCACAACAGCCTTTCCTAAATTGAGTTAATTCAAAGGTAAATGGGATATCTTGTTACCTTGGGATATAATGAGTGCTTTATTTATATCCTGATTGCCTCATAGTTATTTGAATCTTGGTCACTTGGCACATTAATATCGCTCTATAGCATTACTCGAAGTATATCACTGCCTAAAATTCATATTGATTCACTGATAAATCCTTTCGGTAAGCACTTAATTGTTTATTAAAGCACTTGTTAAGGGGCTTGCTGAGGGCATAAATGAGGCATTTCGCTATAAAGTAAATACGGCAGTATTTCCAAACTCCGAAACTCAACATTTAAATCTTCCTCAGAAATAAAAGCGAATGTAGCTATGAAGACTTGTGAATATTATCATAATTTTTCATAGAAATTTCTAGAATTTCATCCTCAGATAACATGAAAGCGAGTAAGAAATTTATATTCATTTTGATATGAATCTCTGAAATCCATTATCTCAAAAACTACATACACAAAAACTACTATGATTGGTTATGTTTGGACAGTGTTAGAAGATGTTTTTGCATATATCTTAAATATTCCAAATTGATCATATCTCGACTACAAGTTAATTTTTTTTCGTGTAGTGATATTAACTTGTGTTAAATTTTCTCATTTTTAAACTTAACAAGAAAAACATGTAAAATTTCTAACAACAAACTACAAGAAAATTAAAAGATGAGCAAATACTTTAATTTCGGAATACTAGGCCGATGAAGCGAGAGTCTATTTCCTTTTTGTGTGGTCTGATGGGAAAGAAGGCAAAAGTCTTGAAAAACAACTAAACGCTTTGTAGGGAATGCCGACCACAAAATACCCTGCACCAAATATTTGTTTATGTCATAAGATATCAAAAATTATATCTTGCGTCTATGTAAAAGCAAATTTTTCATTTGAGTCATTATATGGAGAGAGGCACGAAATTGGCGTAGTCATAAAATAGTACAATTCCTAACTCTCAGCCAAACAAAATTCTACTCACTTTTCATTGAAGCAATTACTTATTCACTAGTACGGTAGTACTTTATATATATTTATTTATTTATTTATTTATTTATTTATATATAAGTATTCAAAAAAAAAAATAAAGCCCTTCAAGAGCCAATTTAACGTATTGAAACATATATATAGTTAACACCCAGTACAATTCACACTGAGTCATTAAAGTTTAAACTTAACACTAGATATATAAAAATAATAATAATCCAAACTTCAACACTAGAGAGTAAAAATCCAATAAGCACAAAGGCTGCAAATAGAGTGCATATTTCTTCCATTAAACGATAATTCCATATATCCAACACATAAACTAACTCTATAAAAAAAAATAATAATAATGATTTATCGCTGACATTCTACAGTTAAAAATTAATAGAGTGACTACATAGCCCGCAGTAAGCAATTTGGCTCCACAGCCATAGAAAATATGTTCGAAATAATATTAAAATATTCAGCACAAAATCCCCTAGTGGTAGGATATCTTCTTTCTCCTATTCTAACAATCCAATATATTCGGGATATAAAGCCCCCGTTAATGTAAGTGAATAACATATTTTCGATTATACCACAAATAGCTTAACCCGGAGGAAAAATGCGTAGGTCAGGTGGTAAACAGTTGCAGCAACGTGCTACACGGCCAAAAAAAATGTCTCAAAACAGGTACATCTAATCAAAGGTACAGAAACCTGCGGATTCCTAGTAGAGCTCATAAAAACAAATTCAGGGCATGGATTTAGAGGCACGCCACCTTTAACTACCGGTAAAAATTCACAGAACTACGCCATAATGAGAATGTTCCAAAAGTACATTCCAAGAATTGCTTAACATCTTCAAAACCATGCTCCCTAGCACGTAAACCTTGCACATATCGTACTATACCACGTAGCTTAGAATACCACTCTGCCCAATGTCCTTAATATAAACGAACAAATTTTGGATGTTTTGATAAATAATTTTTAACAAACCGGTACTGCCTAAATAAATAATCAAAATTTGATAATAATTTTTTATGCGTTTGTAGATTTTAAGATTTTTTTAGGCTGTATGTTGATTTACCCGAAGGACATCTGGATGTCCCAACTCTACGCACGAACTTAATATACCTTGTCCCACAAGTTGTGTAGGGTATAATAAAGGCTTATGATAACCATAAAAGCATTTTGCAAATTATTTGAACCGAGCTTAAAAGGAATTGTTGGATAACACGACGGATTTCGAGTGCGAATTTTTTTACTGAGTTGATATTTTAGTCCTTGACAGCTTATAATTTATAAGTAAACAACTAAGAAAATTACAGTATAGTAAAAGGAGTGCTATAGATATTCTACACCCGCATATTTTCACAAAAGCCCGCATATTCGAAGATGCGCAACATATCATGTGACGTCATCCATATTTAGCATATTTAATTTACTGCCTAAAAATTGTATTATTTTTCAGAGTTCGTCGTAGAAAACTAGGAACTGGAGTTTCTCTTCATATAAGGGCTTGCTTTTCATGATAACCTCTATAAATGTCAGGATCTAAAAAATAGATCTATGTGATTCAAAGTCCCTACCGTTTATTTTGTTTCGTAAATTGATACTGTGGACCAATTTTCGTCTCTAAAATATTAGAAATCAAACCTTTTTTGGAAGGCTTACTATTCTTGAGAAATCTTATATAGAGTGGCGTCCAACAAATAAACCCATGTGACTGAATTTTGGTCCACTTAATTTTTATGTAATATTATGAACAAATTTTTATCACAAAACAATAACAATTACGTCTTCTCGGCTTATAAGGGTTTACATTTTGTGAAAATCGTTATATGCTGTGATATACAAAAAATAGGCCTACGTAGTCCAAATTAGGTAAGGTTGATTTTGTTGTCAAATTACTGTTACGAACCAATTTTCTGCTTTAAATTTTCAATATTGAAAATTAAATCATTTTACTACATAAAGATTCGGTTTTCGTAAGAGTGGGTTCAAAAATTATTCTTGGCGAACAAAATTTTTCATACCAATTTGGAATGTCGAAATACTATTTCTCAGCAACTTTGGTCGAGAAATTTGAAAATATTCAATAGCGTTCGTCCTAGAATCAAACTATGCTGGTGTACCAAATTTTATCAAAATATCTCTAAACTTGCTCCCTATAAGTTCAACACAAATTTAGATGGGCTAACATCAGACGGACAGACGAGAAGACGCACAGGGCACGCAGGCTTACAAAACTTAATACCCTCTGTGGCACAAGTGGTGTAGCGTGTAAACAGACAGGAATAATCAAGGGCTACTTTTTTGCCTTACTTGATCGATTTTATCATCAACATGCCCATGCTTTGCTCATGGGAGACAGGCCACAATTCAATGAGCGATTCCGCACATAAAATATCGTTTAAGACATTTTGAGTAAGGTTTTAATCAAGTTGGATGAATTATTATTCAGTGCGACCCGGTACAATTTTATTAGGGCACTTTAAGAGAAAAAAGAAATTGTAGCGACATTTGTTACGCGCATTTTTATCCTTAATCTTGCTACTCTAACCTTAATCTTGAATTACTTTTGCCTTTTCAAAAACTATATAGCCTGTACATAATATTTTATATTTATATAAAGCTGTATAAAGGAAATACAAATTGTTCCTAGTATACTCCTAAGCGACTCCTTGTGATATGATACATTATATAAAATTTATTAAGATTCGGACTAAAATTATAAACTACGGTTACTACATGCGCTCAATGTCTACGTCATATTAAGCTTTAAATGCTTTCTTCAAAATAATTCATAAGTTATTGCGAACATGTGAAATTTTTAATAGTTACGCGTGGAAGCCATCCATTTATGCGTAGTTGGTAAGTTCAGAGCAAAGAACACTTTTCGGGGTAGAGAAATTAACTAAAAACCTTTCTCAAAGACTACGATATAGATGTCATTCTTAACTCATAGAGAATATACTGTCCTGTCGAATACAAATTTTACGTTTGTATCTTTGGCATTGAAAGGTATGCTAAATTAGATTTCTTAATTAAATTTCTCTGATTGCTTGAAGCTTGTTTTGAAATAAGCTCTTGCTCTCGCTTGTTTCCCAAACCATTGTCTACATAAAAATGAATACGTTTTTTCTATTTTTTATTTTGTTTTTATTATAGTTTTTAATATGTTTTCAATTTAAAACCATTTTCGTATTTATAACGTTATATGGCATACAAATTAGGTTAATTATTGCGCATGTTGTGTGCTTTTTTGTATATCCCTGGGTATTTGTTTGTGTGTCTGTGTTTGTGTTGGTGCAATGCTTTTAACATCTCGATTGCAATATTAATAACTTGTGCCAACTGATTACAAAGATTTTCCTTTTTTTTGTGCGCTCTAAAGCAATTTTTTCGTTGCACACATAAACGTGCATGAGTTAGCTGCAGAGAAAAAAGAACATTTTGTTATAATTATTGTTATTAGTGCGATTTTGTTTAAATGCATTTGAAATAACGTAATTAAATCATTTTACGCATATAAGAATTGAAGCCATTTATGGTACGAATATTAAAAAGTTAAAAGTTATGTAAAATTATTATGAGAACAAAAAAGAGGTTGAAATTCAATAGCATTAATTATTATTTAATAATACATTAACTGTTTGCAACCATATGAAGTAAAACTCTTATTTATTGCATTATTAATTCTTATACATAGTGTTTTATCAGATAATAAAAGTTTAATGGAAATTGTAGGCGTTTCTTGGCGATATCTCAATTAATACAAGATCGCGTTTTCAGTGGCTCAAAATGATTGAATACCAACCCTATTTAAGTAGGCGTGTTAATAATCTGAGACAGATTACACAATTTATGTAACCGGAAGCAAATTTGAATTTAACATTTTTTGCAATCCGCAAGCTACTGGAAATATATTTTCGTGTTGTCACAATTTTCGATCTCTTGTTATTTGATCAATTTGATCAACAGCTCGACAGAAAGAAAGACGGACTCCTAAATAGATACAATTGAATTAACAGAGAAAAATAACAAATACTTCTACAGATCATAAAACTCAAAATTCAATTTGGTATTGTGGTTGGAGGAAACAAGTCATATTAAGAAATAAATATAATAATTGATTATTGACCAAGTCTGGACAGAGAGTTATTCCATTATCAAGAATGACATTCATTGTATTGATGTAAGCATTTTGGTGTCAAATTACATCGCAATTGTATGCCTGAATATTAATAATGCAAAGAATAATGCCTGAATCCATATATATGCCTACGCGCTCCTCAGAAAATGAAAGCGCGTCCATCGACTTAATTGGGCATATAACTCATCTCATGTGACTTATTCAGCGTAGGGCAGTAGATACTCGTAAACCTCTTCTAAGTCGTAAGTAATGTAAGCAAATAATAACGTAATTTATTTCGAATTTTTAAAAATCGAATATTATGCCTTACAAACATTAATGAAAGAAAAAATGGTATCGCCTCTGATAACAAGCAAGAAATTTATATTATTTGCTTTAAAAAAATCGAAAGAAATGAACTTTTGTTGTGCTATTTTATTATACTTTGGTATTAATACGATATGGCTAATTTTCCCCATTTTTCTACAGTTACCGTGGAATCACCCGAATTGTCATCGTTTTGTCTGTTGTAGTTTATGAGTAACGAACAATAACCTCCAACGCTTTTGCGAAATTTTGGCAACTAGTGAAACGTTCACCATAAGCACATAGACAAACATACAAAGCTACATTGATTTCGAATTTGATACTAACGAAGTATGCATATACCTTATACAGTTTCTGAAGCTTTCTTCTGAGTATTCCTGAGGTTTCTAGGAAGTGAATATACGTCTAGCCACCGAGTGGCGCCCATCAAAAATAAACCGATTTTGATTGACGGAAAGACTGCCAATACTGCATGTGGTGTAACTTTAGACGATTTGCCAAAAATTGTTTTAGTCTCACAAGAAAAGCTATTTTGCATGTTTGAAGCGATAAGAAAGATTTAGTTCACAATCCACCTTAAAGGAGGCAAGTGTACCATGAACAGCGCGAATTTCTCATATTTAAAATGCGTGGAAATTTTTGTTCCACAACATTCTCTGACAGCGATGACTACTTTCAAGCGAGGGAGGTTGTGGAAAGAAAATCTAAAAAAAATGAAATAACAACAGTATATTTCGTTATTCCAAATTTGAAATAACGAAAAAAAGTTACTTTTAACTCAGCGACATGACGTAGCATGTAAATCAGTTTGATAAAAGTCCTAATAAGTTCCTATAAAGGAACTAACGCATCTTCACGCCATAAGATGTCTTCGTATAATTTATGCAACACCTATGAGATTGCTTTGCAATGTATACAAATTTTTTAACTTGCCGAAGCACATTTAATTTTTTTTCATCTTCTTTTGATTTGTAAAATGCTAATAGCACGCAGGTGAGGAATAATAATAACACATTTATTTATTAAAGAAACAAAGCATAAAATTTTATAAATCTTCAAAATCGCGCAAAAGCAAAATTTTTTCTTTGTCCCTTGATCGTATTATAAACTGCGTTTAAAAAGTGTCAATCAAGCACTAATAAACGGTCTTGCTTACAAACCTCGAAGTCCACATGTCTAATAATGAAAGAAAAAAATTAATGCATTATTTTTTTTGCTTTCATAATACTGTTTGTTGCATGCGATTTGTTACTATAAGTTATTATAAATGTCAACTTTAATGTGTTAAGTGCATTAAAAGACTTTTACAAAATTTTTACATGATAATAACAAGCAGCAATAATAACAACTGCAACCACAAAAATCGCAACAAAATCATTGTATTATAAAACAATGCTGTAATCAGATTAAGTCGACCATCCAATATCCTACACCACATCGCCTAACACAATTTTTTTTTATTTTCGCAACTTTAAGGTTTCCACAATAAACAAGGTCTTGAAGTTACTGAACTGATTGTTGTGAAATATGCACCCAACTAGGAAGATACTGCGTTAAGAAATAAAGATATTTTCTCACAGATGGCTTATGTTTTCTCTGCTGTCACCACTCTTATTGTCGTAGAGCTTTTCTAAAATTTAGTGGGATCACATAGGAGAGGTTCTAATGGAAGCTCACAGTATGAATTAAATTGTTTTATGTTTAACGTAAATTAGGGAAAATTTAGCGACCAATTGCTGCATACCATTAGGAAAAAAAAGTATTTTCCAACTCTTTTAGCCTACAGGTTACGTGATTAAGTGTGATTCCCGTGCAGAGACTTTCTTTTCAATTTTAAACGCATGCGTAATCTTTTAATATGAAAAGAAATAAGAATATTATATTCGGGCAAAGAGAGACATGTTCGCCTAATATTTATTTTGTCATAGTGAAATACCATAAATAATAAATACCATATTTTCATGTAAAGGCATATGTTTTGTGTCGCCCTCGTGTAGAGGCGATCGCAAAATATAAAGTGATGTGATCAAAGTTTGGCAAAAATAATTTTCCTTTGAAAACCTCACTGATTTGAACCTAGACTTCCCACAAAGTGTCAAAAGTTGGACTTTTATTCTATTCATCATCTTAGTTTTGATCAGAATCCTCAACAGGAAGGCGTTCTAAATTTGATGCTATTAATTTCCATTTCAAGTTACTATAATTTCCACTTCAAGTTACTATATTTTCATCGTATAATATTAAAAGTTACGCTTCTCTACCATACAAAGGCTTGCCTTTCATGAGTACTCTTATACAAAGTGGACGCCAAAACGTGAGCGTACGTAATTCAAGTTTGTTAATTCAACTTTGGTTTGGTCAAGTTAATGTTAAGGATTACTTCTCGTTTTGAAACAGCAACCAGTGGATGTCGTTGGCGCACAAGAGCCTGCTGCCTAAGAGAAACTCTACATGGTATGGGATCCAAAAAATAGACTTATTTGGTATTAGTTTGCTATACTTAATTTTTATATCTTATTACTATTGTGGAACAATATTAATAGTGGTATAGCAATAGTTAGGAATTTGTTTAAATAATTTGTACTTTTCGTGGGAACCGGCATATGAAAGAAGCTTTGAGAAATTTTCCCAATTGATCCAAACTTTTCACACCGATTTCGTATGCCGACTTGCCATTGTCCAACGATTTTTGCGTAGAAATTTTTCAAATTGCAATCTCACTTTATACAAGGACTTTTTCTGTATAAAGTGTTATGTGAGGAATAGTCGGAAAAGTTGTATGAGAGACCTTGTCCTGCTCAAAAGCTTTTCAGAGGACAAAATTTCGTGAAAATATTTTAAAAATTGCAAGCTGTAGCTTAAACGTAAAAATAAAAGAACAGATGGATAGAAAAGCTAAAATCAATTCGGAAGGCGACTCTATTCTGGAAAAAGGCAAGTCTGTCTTAAGTGCTTCTTACATACATTTGAACAATATACCGTGTATACCGCAACAGATGGGCGTAATGAAAAATTCAAGGGAAGAATTATATACCATAATTTGTGTACTTTTCTTTTCCCTAAAAACGACTGCAACCTACGCAAGTATATATAACACAATTTGCCTCATTTCAAACTATATAATATAAAAGGTATAAAAATTAGTTTAGTTAACAAAATATAGTTGACCCTTACTGGAGAATAGTAGCACAATATCAGATTACTACATAACTACCATTAAAGATACATATCTATTATAGTTTTTAACCACCAACGAATAAGTTAATCTATAGACTAAGTTTCTATTTCCTGAAAGCTAATCTGCCCAAGTAGAAATAATAGATTTAATTAAACTCACACTTGATAATCTAAACTAAACTTTAAAGTCGTAATTATGCTTTCAATTCTCCGACGGAAGGACAAACAAATAAAAAAATAAATGTTGTTGTCCAAGCATTTGTGTAATATAAATATTCTTTTTTTTGTTATACGTACAAAACATTAGATGACAAGGTATATGTAACATAAGAATGACGCAGAGTACACCGTTAGAAAATATGACAGAAGCAAGGGCAACATATACTGTAGAAGCAGAGCGCACAACAGCAAACAATTTATATAAACAACGTTACGGAGAAATCAGTTATTTTCTGATCTTCACTAAACGTAAGTAAATTTATGAAGCGAAATTCTAGCTTATACTCAGGTCAAAGCAAGAAGAGAACTCAAGCTTAACTTTGACTTTCTGAGCAAAATTCTCACGTCGTAATTGTAATTTCAAAAGTAAGTCGATAACACTATATTGATGGTAAATAAATATACTTCACGCGCCTTATGATACTTGTGATGTACTTTTTCTCGTTAGAAACATTTGATAAATCTTATATACTTCCTCTGCGCTGCGTCTTTGGGTGCTTCACAAACGCTTTGTAAAACTAACGGTGCGTATAAAAATTTATGTGTAACTCCTCTAAGTCAAATGGTCACCATAAATAAAAAAACAAACTTTTGAAAAAAAAGAAACAGTTTCAAATAAAATCAGTTAAGAGAAGCTAGTATTACTACATATAAATATATGCAGTTTGTACAAATTCTCAATCAGAATTAAAAGTTTCTTTTTGTAACTAATTTTATATATTTGTATGTAAAGTAACAAATTCACATTTAAGACTATTAAGTGGCGCCAAAAGCACACTTACGGACAAATGTAGAATAGGATTAACTAAGAAAAGGTTTTAGTTGAATGCAAAGTACTCAACATTCTAATTAAGTATGAATAAAACTTATTAATTGAGAATTTTTTCAAATCAAGAAGGACACCTTTGTTTACAAGTAGTCTTTAAAGATCAAATTCGAACAAAAAAAAATAAAAAAACTTTGTCCGTTTTAGATCAGAAGAGCAGAAGTAAAAAAATTGTGTTCGCTTTAAGATGGAAATCGATTCTTCACTGCCCATGTTGATTTATTTAACGATTATAATTCACTTAAGACTGTAAGACGATCAGTAGATCCATTGGCAATGTAATGATTCTCAGATTCGCGGCTAAATTTACGCTGACATCTTCCACACACGAACAATTATTTTAGTAAAGATTTGCTCTTTCACTTTTTATGATTTGATTTGAAGGTGAAGTGGTCTCATCAAGGTCTCTCACCTTTTTAATGAAATTTTTATTAAAAAATGAGAAAGTGCATTAAGATATGTTTTTAAGTGCAGGTCTTAAGTAAAATAGAAATTTTTTTCCGATTTTTCAAATTTTGAATGAAACCATTCAAGATTTACAAATTTAACACGTTTTGTTTTAAGGCATTTCTGAACATACCAACACAAGACAATCTCTACCACGTCGAGTGACAAACTAAACTATCTCTGAAACTATAAGTGGTAGAAAGTATAGCTTTTTATCCCCAACTCGCACGCGAAACATAATTTCGAGAAAAACGCTTTTACAATTTCAAGAAATTTTTAAAAAGTCGTAGGTTTTGCCCCATCAACAATTATTTTTTTATATATTCATTGAATATTTAAGATTTCGTTTAGGCCGTAATTCGTTAAGAAAACACATATCAGCCGGGGAATCTGGAGTAGAATAGAGCGACCAGTGTTTATACAGCAGATGCCCTACATAATATGTGAAAAAGCGTACTCAGCTAAGGATCTTAGATATCTTATATCTGCGATTAGTTAGTTGATAAGAAGTGCATATTTTTCTTAGTGCATTCTAACAAGATAAATCAAATCCTAAGTGAATAAGAATCTCAGTTGAAAACTCTAAACAGAGTTAGATAAGGAAGCACCGCTAGTGCGATGAAACTAAAATACATGACTCGGGTCAGAATTTTGATAAGGTGGTGACGAATGTTTTCAATGCTACGGACGGTATCACGAACACACTCTGCTGTCATTTTCTAATGTGGTGGACGGTTTTTTATGTGTTAATTGAAATGATATTACATTGTGGTTTACCACGTTTTATGATTTTATTAACAAATACGTTAAACAATATACTTTTAAGTGTTTGCAGTGAAGGTAGTAAGCACTTAATACATTTTTTATATATAATTTTTTTACAATTGTTAACAAGTGGAGCAGTGGAAGTTTACTTAGACAATATCTACAAATTTATTAGTATAATATGATGATGACATAAGCAAACAAGAAAACTTCATTCAGGTTAGAAAAGATTTTGGTCACCCATTATTTATTAAGTTTGTATCGCCGTAAATGTAAATGATTTCCAATTTCAGTTATATGAGTGTAACGAGAGCTAGGTGCAAAATCTTCGATTTCACACTGACATGACATTGATATTAATAGGATTACAATTCTACAACAACGTCAGTCATGGATTCATCTTCATCTCCACATTTATTAATTTTTTTTTTTTTTTTTTTTTGGCTATTGTACATGTGCGAGTTATAACTACCGTTCACCTTGCACCGTTTATCGCCAAAATATATTCTCATATAAAGACTTTGAAGCAATCAAATACGAGGCCATTGAGTTCGTACTTACAAAAGATGAATGCTACATTTGTTGAGTGCTGGCCAAAAGCAAAGCAGGAAAAAGAGATTAACAAATTCTGTGCACATAGTTTCGAATGATTATAAGGAAAGGACTTTTCTTTTTTAACATAAGCTGAAGCGGAAACACCAAGCAGTAGTTAGACTGCTCCAAAAAGCGAAGTCGTTATTACTTGCGAAAAAGCGAGATACAAAACGGACGCTTTTCTCGTTTTTTATTGCTTATCTTGCAATACGATATGGACCTCACAGTCGAGAGGCCTATGCTTCCATAAAACCAATATTTAAAACAAAAAAAGATTCATGTGCATATATTTTAAGGTTTTCTTCTTATTGGAAATTAAAAAAAAGAAACACTCATTTGATAATAAAAAAGAAGTTTCCGTAGAATTCATTTATCACATCGCCTTAATTGATATCGCAGTTTGATTCAAGATACTGAAAGCGGAGTACATTGATGCTTCCTGTCAAGCATCTCCTCAGCGTTGCGAATCGGTTCGCAAATGCAATTTCCAAAAAGGAAATTTATGTAGAATTAGCTTTGCGAAACTTGTATCGACGCTTATGTCGAAATCTGAAGAAAATTTGAAAAATACCTCTGCCCTTTTGAAATTTACAATTATCGTAAATATTTTCAGCTGATCTTTCGGGCCATTGGCACAGTTTGCTATCGTTAGCTTATTGACTAAAAATTGTGCTTCAATATTCTTCTTTGGTTTAGTGTTGAACAACTTTGATTATAAACAATTCATTCACATATTTCAACGTAATCAACGCCAAAGTCAATTTTCGATCACATTTCTTTCTTTTTGTATTTAGAACATTTTTACTGTAGTTAGAAAATATGCATTTTATGGGGTCCTTGGAAAACAGTTTTGTGCAATAATAGGGAAGGAAAGAAGAGAAAGCAAATTGAAACTGCAGAAAGTGTACAATTTTTCAATTATCTTCCTAATTAAGAATTCTTAGGATTTTTCAAAGCAATTTTGCTTTCAGCTTAAATTTCTTAAGCCTGCGAAGCATACTGCTAAGCTTTTTAATTGTTCAAATTCGCATGTTCCTCGTATAGCTTAATGCTCTTATAAATTTATCTTAATTAGACATATTTTGAAATCAAATTAGTTGTGTGCGCTTGCTTATCAATTCCAATGCGATTGGCCCGAGACTTGTTTCGCTTTGATATTTACTTTTTCAGCATGTAAGCTCACTATCTTATCCTCAATTCCAAAAACATTGTAAAGCTAATTTCTCCCCATATTTACAAGAGCAAGGATAAATGGATAAACGGATTAGAGCATATGTATTTATATATAAAGTTCATTGATTCTCTTGATTTATAAATTTGCGGATTACAGTCGTAGGGACATAGCAGCGTCTCCCTGTATTATGCTTCTGGACGACAGATATAAAAGGAATACTTCATAAGTAAATAAGTTTAAGCGGAAGTTATTCAATTAAGATAAGAAATTTTAAAAAAGTATTTCTTCTTTTCTGGTTTATGACATTTTTATATTTATTTATAAATCACAAGAAAATATTTTTTTTTTTTGTCTAAACATTTTTTTCACTTGTTATATTTTTATATTATTTTGTACGTTTTCGTTCCTATTTCAATTTTTTCTAAGAATTGACTTCCGATCACACTTTATCTTTAACACGAACGCATTTGCGTCTAACCACTGACAACTACGAATTGATATAAAAAATTTCAACATTTAGAATATTTCGCTAAAAATTGAAAAAAAAAAACTTGAGAGCACTCTCCATAGCTTTGTATGCTATGTATATGTTAAACCACAAGAGATACACTAACGCATGCACGCAGACGTTGTAAACGAAACATATAGATCGCGAGCGAGTGACTTGTTTATTTGGCGCTTATGCCGCTTGTCTGATAACTTGATAAAGTTTTGGTTTTCATTAACGTTGCCGCTGTTGTTGCCGTTGTTCTTGTAGTTTTCAATTTGCACCTTAAAGTGTTTTTGTTTACTGCGTAAGTAAATTTATTGTTAAAAGCTTTTTAACGCACAACCCGAAGATAATATCAGTCTACAT
The DNA here is from genome assembly GCF_014805625.2 of Glossina fuscipes. Lineage (NCBI taxonomy): Eukaryota > Metazoa > Arthropoda > Insecta > Diptera > Glossinidae > Glossina > Glossina fuscipes. The sequence goes on from NW_023998485.1 coordinate 1,084,176, forward strand.
TAAAAAATATGTAACAAATTTAACGTCGGCCGCAATATAATCATCACCCACACCAATTAAAAAGTTGGCTAGGCTAATTTCAATGTTTAAATATTTTAAAATAATTTTCATCTTTTCATTTTAAAAGATAAAAGCGCATGTTTTGAATTAAGCTTTGCTTTCATATGTAAATGACACAAATATTGCTTCAAAAATATGTTAAGATAAACAATCTCCCATGATTGAATTGTAAGAGTAAGGTGTTTAATGTTCCTGCTAGGGGCCTAGACGTTGCTTTAAAACTCTTTTCTTCGCTAGGATTGCGTAAAGCAATGCTAAAGACTTTATAGTACAAATTTAAGCTCCGCGGGTCTCCGTAGCCCACTCAATACCTATCTGTACATATACGAACCTCTTAGGGAGGGAATCCTGTAGTTGTGGTTATGAATCCCCACTGTTAGATATGGCCCTACGGGCGATATCGTGGTGACTATGGTTTTCAACTATTCATAAAGCGAATAATTATTAGAGATTATAATAGGCCTCGCCATTCCCCAGAGTAGATTTGTTGGCCATATATTTTAAATCAATCTGGTACTCCAGTGGTAGTGGGATCCCTAGCTTACAGAGATTGTCTCACTCTTTGGGGGAGCTGGTTCACGCATAAATAACCCTAATGTCGACGGGCATCGTGAAGTTAAACTTGCACGGTGCCGTACTTACCTAAAATGACATAAGGAATCTATCGTACTAATTGCCCAGCGAAAATATGAAAATCTTCGGAGAACCATAGACGTACCGAAACCTCACCTTTTTCATCCCTATTCGGCGTACAGAGGCTGTACTTCCGAAAATAGTATTCTGACGAAAAGACTTGAGCTTGCAAGGCTTTAAGCGTTCAGCTAGCAGTTAAATTTTCATCTAATTTTGAATGTTCTTTACCTAAATGCACTTTCATAAATTGTAAAATATATGAGCAAGAGGAAGAATTCCTAACGGAATGTTAAAAAGAAAGAAACGACCGGTTCTCTGTTGATTGATTTGTTAACTCTAATTAAATCGCAAAATTTGATCGAATTAGTATACAATAAAATTGTTGGCATAATTGAGCCTACAGTACGCGATGAGTGATAGCAACGATTCATGAGGAAACGGATTTTTCTGCGAATAAATAACAGTGGAAAACATGGAAAAATCGTACTACGTTTTGACAGCAGTATAAGGTAGTACTTGGAATTTATAGCATTACAGAGAGGCCTAAAACACAGCGCTACGTTTTTCCTTCGACTAAATCCGTAACAATGCTTTATTTGAAATTTGATGCAATTTGCTGCAGAAAACGCAAATGTAGGACTAGTTCAATACCGACTTTGCTTTAATTTTATTATTCGCACAAAAGTTTGATGAGCTAAATCACTAACAGGTCTGCAGAAAACATAGAGGTCAACTATCTTTAAGTAAAGGTAGGTCCGCGTTAGGTTTCAAAGAGCTTAAGGATTCTCACAGTACAAACGGGTTACACATGTGCTTACTCAGACCGCTACTTGAGAGTACCTCTGTTCTGTGATCTCCTTCCTATAGGAGTTACGTAGATTCAATTGAATCCATCCAAAAGCAATTCTTGCTTTGGAATTTGGGTGAGGGCCCACTTGTCTTTTTACCTCCTCCTGAAAATAGGTTGCTTCTGTTATCCTTACCGTCACTTGAGAAACGCAGATTTATTCTTGGTGTTTCCTTCTTAATTAAGTTAATTAATGGTGCTGTCGATTCTTCCATATTGCTTGGTGAGATAAACTTTAATGACTCTTCTTGCTTCCCTAAGCACTTTATTCTCATTAAGCTTAGTGACTATAAATATAATTACGAGCTATTTAATCCGCTAATCAGAGTTATTTGCAAATAGCTAAATGATGTCTATCACTGATATCTATCTTTAAAGTCTATCAAAAAACGCTGAATGCGCGCCATTTGTCTACGTTGTATTTAGACTAATTTGGAATCAAACATATCGCTATTATTCAAAAATAAATTGGTGTTATTTACCAAGCTGCCAAGCTTTTGTATGTTTGCAATGACTTTGCGGTTCACTTGCAACTTGCATCTGTACTAGTTGTGGGTGTGCCTAGTTGCTAGTTATGCACATAGTTCGATTCTTTTTTTTTCTTTCTCTTTTTCTTATACATGAATTATTATTTTTTACTTTTACTTCTCTGTACAGGCTTTGTATTAATTTTCAATATTAATTAGTGTAAGATTGACTTCTAAAAGTCGATTGAATTCAGCTCTTCATTTATTTTAGCTGAGTTCCATGTGTAAGTAAATAAATAATAAAAAAAATCGCCGGAGTAAAAGCATCACACAGCACAATCTAAGTACCATATTCGAACTTTTGCTACTTTTAGAATATCTCGTACATGCTTACATTAATGGCCATCTAGACAAGTATGGCTACACTGCCTAAACTTTGAAATATTGTATCCCATTTGAGGTATCTTGTTCTTAAATTTCGCACAAATGTTGGCTATTTAAAATTTCCTATGCAAAGAACGCCAATTATCCCACAGATCTCATATCTTTGCCTCACAAAAAATTCTCCTATTTTTAAATTCAAATTTGAAAATCGCAACTGGCCTTTCATGCGCGGGAATTAGACTAGTAACTATACACATATATTTTATATAAAAGAATTCATCGCAAACTTTTCGGTGTCATTCATGCACGTAGGTGCAGTCCTATAACGGACAATTTTATGCAAACAATATTAAAGTGTAGAAGACTAATTTTCAGCTTTGCGTTGAACATGCACCGGCCCTCATAACTAAATTGATCTCAACCTGATCTTAGCCGGAATTGAAGTAAAGTAGTAATCATAGATAGACAAACTAACAATAATATGAAGCAAACATGGTTTAGTCGATTCCATATTTTACGTTGACCCTATATAAGGAATACAAAATATATACCGTAAGATATTCAAAGTACTTCGCTGCATAATAACCGGCACATATAAAGTAAAACAAACTAAAATTTTCTCCCTACTCTAGTTTTATTTTATGCTTTCAGACAAGCACTATACCTTCGTTGCATAACATACATTAAGCTTCCGCCTAAAAAACCAAAAAGCAGACAACTTGTGTACTATAATCCATTATGCGGTTGTAAGTAGACACCCGCGCTTTTCTTGTTCATCTTTCTGAAGATACTTTACTTTACGTAAAACTTAATAGTCTAGTGGCATTCAACCGGTAAAGGACAAGTAATAAACTTATTTTATTGACATAATACTGATAAAATTTTGAAGTTTTGAAAAACGTGCAATAAAAATAACAATACAGGCAATGTCTTAATTTTGGTTGAATTGCAAACAAAAAATGCTTTCATATCAATTTACCCGCAGGAAATCAGTGACTGCAACTAAGTGCTTAAAGCACTTTTACTTTTCTATATAACTATTTAACACTTGTCTCGATTTGCTAATAAATACGACCACAAACGTTTGTGGTATTAGAAATATTTGCCATGAAAATTTGATATATTTTTCATAGTTATTGCACTATTCTATGTGCAAATTGCTTTAACCGCAGTGAAACATATTATGTATTCACTTTTTGTTGCTTTACTTTTTTCACGGCTCTTCAAAAACCATATCACATCACTTGTGTGTCAGTAAAGATTTTTAATTTTAATTTTTTCGTTTTTTTCCTTTGGCTCTTTTTCGAAATTTTTTATTTACACTTCAAAGCATACGGTAAGTGCTTTTTATATGCGTTTCTTGTGAAAACGAAGTTGTTGATGCAACAAAAAGATATTCTGCGGTTTTTGCAATTAAAAGATATACAAAAACAATATTACAAATATATAGATCGACAAGAAAAGAAACGCTTCCTGTTATCAAAGACAATGCGATTTAAAGTCCTCAGTAATATTACAAAGTAATAGAAAGCCCAAATTATTTAAAAAAAAAAAAACGAAATTATTATAAATTTGAAGTTGAATGTTGTTGCTTTTGGAATTTTTCTTTAAGCTCTTCAATCTTCTATACAATATATGCGTTCATTTTGCTGTGTTTATGTATTTATATCTTTCATTTATTTTATAATTTGAAACGTATGGTAAGGAAACGCCATTTTTTTTAAATTTTTGACAACTTTGCGATTGTGTTGTCTTTTATCAACTGCCAAATGGAAAAGATTTTCAAAAACTGTTTGATTAATTGTGATTTTTATACACCGCAATTCACAAGCATCTGGGAGTAATTAAATGAGCGGGCCTAAAATCCACTTGCTACAATGTTTTTGCTCTTCTTTAGTTAATTCTTGTAGCTCAACTTTTCTTAAAGGTTTAACTTTTCCATCAATTAATCTTCAGTTGCTGACATACTTCTGAAAAAAGAGAGGAGCACGAAGACAGGATCCTATCATATTAATAATCAAATTTATCTTCCTACCTTCATAGGGTAGAAAGATTCTAGTATTAAAACTATTCCAATGTTTTTTAGTTTTTAAGCAATCGGAAACGAAATCTCTTGATATAACATGCATATGCAAACGTTGCTTGAACATATTCTTGGTTAGTATGGGCTACCGACGCCTCTTAACTCTTTCGGTGACTTCGTTTGAAGGCCTTTAAAAAGTCAAGTTCGCAACATTAACTCTACCTAAGAAAATAAATTATTAAATCTACATTCATTCTCTTCAGACCTGTACGGTTAGAAAGTCAAAAGTTTCAAGCACAAGGTATTTATATATTGCGCCTGTATTGAAGTATTTCGAGCTTTTGTTTATTTTCATAGAAAGATTTTGAGCTTTTGTTTTGTAAACTTTATTATACGGGATATTTATTTATGGTCGGGGATATAAAAACTTCGAGTATTCTGTTACTGCATTAACAGTGCATTAACTTTGTTATAAAGTCTAGTAGTAGCGGAAATGTTCATTTTAGAAAAAATATTACCGCCGTAAAATAGGCTTTATTTTTACTTACTTTTTTTTCTTAGCATAACGAATGAAACTTTACAGTGAAATGAAAAAAAATCTTGTATGAAAAGACAACCTAGATAAAAAAACCTTCTACTTCCTACAGAAGCTTGGCGTCCTAGAAGGTTTGCGTGACATGTTATGCTAAAAACAAACTACGTTTTAATTCAATTAGTGTATCCTATGGTCTTTTCGAAATTATAATTGCTTTCAATTTGGTTCCACTTGTATTCATACAAGAATTGTAAAAATTGTATGAGCAGCGCAATAACAGGAATTTTAAATTATGTGAGCAAGAGGAAGAATTTTTAAATATTTGACGACCCGTAAATTGTGTGAGCAAGAGGAAGAAGTGCAAAAATTGTATTCAACTGTCAAGTAAGAAAACAATTTTTTTTTAAATATTTTATTCACTTATTGATAAGTTTCTTTTGTTTTAGAATTACAAATCAATTTTGAATATGGATGAAAACAATGCAATTATATGTGCTTCATTTGAATCGCTGTTAACTTCAAATAGAGTCTCGACCGACGTACTATAAGCAAGATCTCTTAGCATACAAAGCTTATGTTAAAGACCCTGCTTCTCCTAAATGGAATGTATTTTGCAGATATACTAACGAGCCAAAAAGAACCAAGTGAAGAAGGAAGAAAAATCACTGTGGTAGGATATCTAATAATGTTGATTTCAAGGGTAAGTAGAATCAGTTAAGAATAGCTAGCAACGGTGCCGAATAAGATGTTGATCACATAAATAACTATTTTTTAGGTGCTTTGAATTTTAGCTCTGATAACGTAACATATTCTCCTTTGCATGTATTAACGGCTACGAGCTTCACACCGCGTTTGCTAACATTAAATCAATCGTCTGCGGTGTTGATGGAATACCGTTAAAATTTTTAAAAAAGGTTTTCCTTTAATAAGTAACCATATATTACATCTATTTAATAGCGTTATAAAAACCGCTGTTTTTCCAGAAAATGTTACTCCAAAATACGCTTTCATAACATATATTTAGGTAACCTTGCAACATGTTTAAGTGAAAATTTGGATTAACATCAGCAATTAGTTATAAGTCAGTGTTTGTGAGCGCCATGTGCGTGGTCATGGTTGTGGGCTTGCCGCGTAAGCTTCGGGCATTTGCAACAACAAGCGGCAGATATGCGGACGAAGAAACGGACTTAGTAAAATTATGCTGCTGATTGAGAATATCTATTTTATGGAATTTTTAACGAATATTTCTAAATATATTTCTGAAGGTAACAAATGGAAAAACAATCTTTTGATGTTTCCATCCCACTATGATGTGTATTTAAGCATAATATACACAAATAATCAATATCATTTAAATTCAATAATATCTAAACTATCTAAAAACCCCCTTCAAATAGTTTTTCTAATGTTTTACAGTCAATGGACCAACTTTTAACTTTAACTTCGTCCTTAAGATTGAATCTAAGGTAAATTAAGACTGTCCTTATCTGCCGTGCATAAACATTAAGTAAGATTAACACTAACTTTATTAAGTTTAAAAGTCAATATTAACCAACGTTGCTAGCGTTTCACCCCTGGTCCTCCCCTATTCCCTTTCGCTCCTTCTGCTTGCACAAGTATGCATGCGCCAAGGGAGCGAAAAATAAAACACAGCAATGCAGCAAATAAATGATCACAACTCTTCTTGAAGAGTTTATTTTATCATCATAGTTTTATAAACTACTATTATCTTATCAGCAATATTGCTCTCTGCGGCTAATAATCGATAAGACCTATTCAGTGAAGAACTATTAATTTAGGAAAGTTGTAGACAAAAATTGGGCAACTTAAACCAACTTATTCTCTACAAATACGGAATCTGAAAATAAGGGAAAATTTCCGACTTCATTATATGCACTGATCGCGATCAAAATGATTATAGCAACTAAAAAGCGATTTTTGAAGTGTTAGAGTTGCTAAAATGGCAGGTGTCGGGCGATTTTCTTTATCATTTAAAAGTTGGGATAACTTAAATGCAGCAGTGCTACGATTTTTTTTCGATCGCTGCAACATGAAGAGAATTGAATAAGTTTTAAGGAAGAATTATCTGAAACAAACATGATAATGGAGCCAGCGCGCCGATAACTCATTAAAAAAATTGGACATATGCTATAAGAATTATAAACGATGGTATTTTTAATTTTAATTCCATACTTTCGTAAGTTAGTTATTGCTATTCATCACCAACCGAGCCTAATAGCCGAATTAATGCGGAAATAAACCAAGCCTTTTTTCACTTACCTTACATATCCCATTGACACATACAGCTCCTTCTTGATAATTATACCGATAATATTCAGCCGGGCGATAGCACATTGTGCCATCTATGACAGTATCGTTTAAAGTAGCAAAATACTTCATGCCTACTGGTTTACAATTCAGTTCACATTCAGCATCATCTACATGGTGTATAAATGCATTTTCAAAAACATATATTTTATTTTCGAAGTAGACCGAAGGGCAAAAAAAAAAACATTTAAAATGAACTTACCTTTAATATAAGGTTCCCACTTGTACTTGTTTCCCTGGAAATCCACGCCGTTATAATAAGAGCATTGCAAGGCACGAAAATTTTCATTGGAATAAGGGCATGTCTACGTAAAGAAATTCGTAATTTATTAACTATATTCTAGAAATTGGAAAAAAAATATTGTATGTTCCGTTGTGGCTATTTAACGTCAATATTACGGCTTTTATAATAAAGGGAACATGTCTTAGTAAGACGAAATTGAAAAATCTGAAGACTAAGGTATATATAACTATGTTTTGTGCCATGTAAGAGACCATTGATGTTGATATAGGTATTTCATTTAATATATGCGCGTTTATGTGTATGTGTGTGTGGGTTAGGCTAAGTATACTTAGCCTTTCCTTTTAGTTTTTCAACTCCGCCACAGAAAGTAAATTTATTCGGATCTCTTGTCGTTTATTTTAACTTTCATCATTATCACGAACCTGTTCATTACACAATTGGTACCGTCTATAAATACCAACGCAATCATTACTTAAGTAACGTTTGCCACTCGAAGAATTTCTGAAAAGAGAAAAAAAAAGAAAAACATATATATTTGCATTCGCATAGTACAAAAATATGTCGTACTTTGAAAACGAATATGTATATCACTTTAATTAAAGGCGCCATTACAAACTTTTATATGAAATTTTGAAACTTTGTCATTTATAGTACATTCAAACAACTCGATTCATTTTGATATCCCATTAGCAATATCATCTTCGAGATGTTTTTTGAAAATTATTAGCACAATTCATGTCGCCATCACTTCTGTAATTGCTTTAATTTTATAATGCAGTCAAGTTCACAGTTATATTTTATGATCATTTATTTCAATTGTGCCATTGTATTCATTTCAAGCTCCTAATTAAGACCAAACGTTTCAAGGATGGAATTGAATATGTTCGAATATAAGAAAAATTATTTTAATCATTGCATTGATAATGAATACAATATTACATCTTAATCGTTATTAGCAACAACAACAGTTATATTCTCCTATAGTGAAACGGACAAAATTTCTTTTCGTAATAAATGCCTAAAACAGCTGTTTATTTTAAGTAAGCAATTGCAAGTATCGCCGCAAATAATGTCCAGTATAAAAAAGATAATTAATTATCCGAATTTGTTGATTAAGCCGGACAACAAATATTTGTTCTTCCATTATAGAGTAAACTTGTAGAGTAAACACTTTTAAAAACAATTAAAAAAGTTATATTCGGCGAGGGCCGAATCTCGATACCCAACACGATGTTTCTCGCATTCTACACTCCAAGTTCTTTTATTTGATACCCATATCGCTAGTGTTATTAAGAAAAAAGTAATCATGGTATCTACCATATTCATTTTAAAATTAACCCATTTTTAGGCAGATAATATATCCTCATTTAAGGAGTGTACAAAATAATTTTAAACATTCGGTCTTGTTTGCCTTAAGAAAAAGAAGCATAAAACCTCAAAAAAGTGAAAAAAAATTTAATCACTTGTAATTTGGCATGGCAAATATTTTCCATTTTTAGACGTATGGAGAAGAGTGCTTCGTAAAGTAAATGTGAAAGACTTTAGCCTTCTAGCTTTTACAATTTCCGAGTAACAAGAAAAAATCCAAATATTTTTGTTAAAAAAAACAGAGCTGCGTTCACTTTACGCTCCAATGCGCGTTTCCGCTTCCACCGATTTGACTCATTTTCATTATCAACTTTCGCAAACCTTCGTAAACGCCTGAGTTGGAAAGATGCATCCTCGACTGACAGACTGTCGAACTTGCATTCAAATCCAGCGACTGCAAATCGTGTTATTCCGTTGGATGTGGCAACGTGTTTATTGCATCGGTCCAAAAACGATTATCGAAAAGGAAATTAACATAAAGTTCTATTTAAAACTTCACAAAATTTGTACCACAACTGTAAAATCCACAAACTTTTCAAAATCTATTTCGTTAATATTTTCATGCATTTTCTTCGTCGGGTTGATATTATAAGATTGAACATATTCGTGTGATAGATTCCTTTGTTGCTTTAGTGTTTAAGAAACACTAAGGCTTAAACTTGAACAATGATTCATTAAAATTATGAAACAAGTGAAGGAAAAATGCAATGAAAAAATTGTGCCCGCAAGAAATTAATTCAAGTCAAAATTAAATTTTCAATTTTTTTCTTATCTACAAGGCATTTTTACAATTTGAGCTATCAATGGGTATTAGTGGTTATCAATAGTGGGGCATTAAGCATACTTTCAGCGTTACTTCTTTCATTGAGGTAGTTTATGTCTACGGAGTTCTCAAGCTAAACGAAAGGTGCTGGCTAAAGTTGCTAATTATAAATCAATTTATGCTGGATTTCATCTAAGGTTCTTTTTATTTGCTAACAACTCGGTTATGTTCAGGGATGATAGAAAAATAATTAGGATCATGCTCGCGGCAGTAAACAGTGGGAGTAAGCCTTAAAGTTAGGTCACATTTTATGCTATTTCGAGTTTGGCAAAAGAAAAAAACATTGTTAAAAAATTTATTACGACGTAGTATTAATATTACTTATATTATATGTTTTATATAATTATTCTTTAGAGCGTAGTCAAAAACTTGGGCTAACATTACGCCGGCTAAAGTTTATAGTCTTTGAAAAAGGTTTGTAAAATTCGGTATAGGAAAATTTAGTCATTTCCTTGCAAAGCTCTCTGGTATCAAGAAAATCATTTTTCTGACATTTACAACTAAATTAATGTTGCATGATAATTATTAGCGCATATAGGTTTAAATTGATTTAGCTGCGTTAAATAGATTAAGAGAGATTTAAAAACAAAATTTAACGATTCTAAAAAGAAGGAGGTCATCGCAACGTTTTTAAGACCATCTATATAAAAGAACTAAAACCATCATTCAACATATTCCTTGTTCGTTCAAACTGTTTTACAAATCTTTGAGGAACACGGTTTTGAGTAAAAATAGTTTTGCTGAAATAATACCTACTTATTTTCCTATTAAACAGGTGCAGCTTACGCTGTGAGCCAAGAAATACACAACATATCTAATGTATAATGTCAAAAACTCCTTTTTTTTAGTGACATTATCAAGTTTTACAAGCGCTGAAACCAATTTTCACAGTACTTGGCCAACATCGCCAAGCAATTAGCTCTTAAGGGATGCTGAAGTAAATTATAAAATTAATCGTTGTCTCTTCGCTTTTTCATACGCATAAATAACAAATTTTGCACCTGCAAGGTGTCTTAAAGACGCTTTTGAAGCAATCGAAATGAATTTTTGGAGCATCTCTTTTGACCATTGTCATTGATGAAAAGTAAACGGAATATTGAATGAAAATTACAAACGCGGATACTTCATTAGGTTAAAGAGTCTTAATCAGGTTACATAAAGATATATCAGCATAGCAAAAGGTTTAAAATCATCCGCGGACTAGCTACGGGCGCAATTAAATGCGCTAAACCAATGGTTAGTGAGGTTGACTCCCAAAATTTAAGTTGATTGTCGAATTCGTAGCAAATCGTCGTATTATCATCGCACAGCAATATTTTTTGGTGAATTTAAGCAAATTCCGTCCATACAACTAGAATTTCCAAGTAGACATTGAATAATAAAAATATTATATGCTAATTACATTTCTGGGGATTTGAAAGGAAACAATTATCTGATAGAAGCTAACGTAACATAAATCTTAATGTTTATTTCTTGCTTTTAATTTTAGAAATAATTATCTAAGTTAATATAAATATATTTTATTTAACTTTAATAAATCAACTGTCTCCAAGTTATTAAAAAAACACAAAAACAAACAATTTAAAATATCTAGTATATAAATACTGATGTAAAGTTTTGGTTTGCACTTCACGCACTGTTTTAAAATCATTTCATTAAAAACAAAGTAACAAAATGGAAAACCATATATTAATTTTTCTAGTATCGGTAATGATATCCACCGACAAGAGCTACGCAATACCACTAGTCGGAGTTGCAAAGTTGGAGCTACCGCTAATCCAAACAATTCCAATCCTTCCGAACTTTACAAGGGACATGTATAAAGATTCCCATAAAAATACACAGAAAATTGAAAGCGTGTCCCAAAACTCGAACGAAAACCAACTGGAAACACCGTTAGATAACAATTATAAATATGGAGACAATAATCCTTTGCAAGAACTGAATATCACTGCGACACTACCAATGCAATTGCCGAGTGTTGATTTGTTAATAAATGCAACAGTACCAATCGAATTGCCGGACAATCAAGAGTCAATAGATAAGACAATATCAATCGAATTTCCAGGAATTGTCGGGGAAATAGGTAAAAAAATACCATTCGTATCGGCGGAAGTCAACGTGGAAGTTGATGAAAAACCGCTTAATAACCTTGTGAAGATAGTTCAAAGCGCACCGCGAATTTCAACGGAAAATTGGGTTGAAATATCCTTGGATAAATACTATGAACAAGCAGAGAATAATAATTCACATTTCTTGAATATCATTGCGGGAATACCGGTCGAACTGCCAAAAGTCGAAGTGTCAGCGCTCAATGAAGTTAGGACGAATTTGGACAAAAACTCCGATAAAAGGACCATGAAAGATGCTCAAGTTGTGGCCGAACAATCGGAGGATAATTGTCTAGAGATACATTATGAGAATTTTGACGATCATGATTGTGATTGCGTATATATTTAAGCGAATATTCACATCTAAGTCCCATTGTTTATATGTTGCATAACCTCTGCTTCTGCTTAATTGTTCTTTAAAAATATACGTTTAATACTTAATAATTTACATAATTTATGTTCAAATTAGGGGAAAAGTCATTTTTATCTTTTTTTCTTACCATTGCTTAAGTAAGAACTTTATAAATATTATAACGTCTCTTTATATGCCTCATAGACTTGGATCAAAGTGAAATTTTGAATAAATCTTGACGAAACAGTGAAGATCTGAAAAAATAAATCGGAATATACTTTCTAAACGAAGAAATCAAAGTTTTCCAAAAAGCTATCAATCCTTTTGTTATTGCGTTAAGAGCAGATGTTTTTAAATTTTTTGTTTTTTAATTGTATTACAATCTCAGTACGTATATGCTTGCCTAATCCATTTTCAAAAATAATGAAATTCGTTGCAATAAGTTTCCACAGCAATCGTGATATGACTTTATTATATCTACCATTAAAGAACGAATAAACATTACTTTTGTTATTTCGTTTGTAACGCTCGTAACGATAGAGTAAAGAATTCAGGTTTTCTTTTTCTCATTTATTGTATTTTTATATTTTTCTGACCATTTAATGTTCATTTTGTTATTGATTTTTTTGTTTTAGATTTTTAATCGGTTTAGTTAAATTGTCAGAATGAGTAAAATTGAGATAACCAAACAAAGATCTCAAGGCGTTCCATAAATCAAATCAGTATGCCTTTTTCCCTTCTCCATCAATTGCTAAAAAGCTACTGGCACGTAAACGAAACTAAATGTTCAAATATCGTTTGAGTAAGTCTCCAAAGTATATATAAGCTGTGCTCAAACTATCACACGAAGAAAATTTGGCAGAAAACACATTAATATAAATAAAAACTGTACATTTTTTATTGATCTATAAAATTTGCAATATGGAATTATATGTGGAATCACATATTGGGTAAACAATCTCCAAAGCTTTGCTGACGCAAACACACCGCCATGTAGAAAACTTTCCACGCCCGCTTTAATTCAACGTTCAATATTCTCTTTCAGGGAATTCAATAAACTTTAACCGTAGTGCATGGTCAACAGGCTTTAGTTTTTAAGTCAACCCAATTTTACAAGCTCGTAGATGCAAATCCTTCATATTGCTGAATTGATGACTTAGAAAACCCTTATGACACACTCGATGTGTTGTGTTGAAGGGCGTATGAAATGTTTGAAGTCAATCTAATAGATCTAAGTTTTTTGTTAATCTTTTCACAGTTAGCTGGATAAACGGCGTAAAATTCAAATCTTGCCTGAACTTAGGTAACTTCTGTATTATAATTGTGAAGCAAAAAACCATTTCAAGCATTTCATCTACATACAGCTTATCCAAGATTCGTCTTAAATAACGCCAACTCTCTTGTTTTTGCCTAAAGTCGTTAGAAGAAAATCCGTAACCCCTAAAAGAGTCATACATAAATTATTTTCATCGTAAAAGGGACAACCTAAGTATCAGTCAAATTTAGCAGCACTCCCCACTTCTGCACTTATTTCCACTTACATAACATTATAATTATTATCATTATCATTACTGTTATTATCATTATTATTATGGTTATTTATATTATTTAAATAAACTATTCGTTTTTTATCATTTATTATTTTATTTATATTATTATACATTATCATAAAATTTATATATGTGTATGTGCGTGTCTATATAGAATTGGCAAAATGTTTGTAGAAATTTTAAAAACTCGGATCTAGAAAATTATTGTTTACCATTAAAATTGATTATTAAGTTGAACAAAAAGCTGGATTGTTCTTCATTTTTTGAAGCAGAAAATTGTTTGTAGCGACACGTTATTTTACGTACATGTATATATCTGTAATTTCGAATTCAATTTCTTGCCTTTCATAACCCGATATCTATTTTCAAAATTTATCTATGCTTATTTTTACTGTCACATTTCAGTTTTTACGATGAGAATGCAAGCAAAAGCAAACACGAACAAATTCAGTCGAACTCTTTAAACAGCTTTTTAAAACGGGAACAAAATAGATTTACTATGCCTTTTATTAGAGGCTATAAAAACTTATCAGTTCCCTATTCATGTTATATGTACATTTTGCAACTGGAAACTAGCTAACAATAGATGAAACATACTTGGAAACAAAAAATGGCTTTAGTATTCCTTTAAACTTTGCTTAAGCCGGAAAAACTTAAAACGTGATCATAGAGAAAATGAATACTATTGTTATAATTTTATTAATAATAGCTACGAGCAAAGCGGTACCAGAGCCTCCAGACGTTGCAGTTATTAAATATTTTAGTGAACGAATTAATAAAATCCTAGCTGAAAATCCCGAGAAAATTACTGAATCTAATGGCTATGAGTCGGAGTTTAATCAACTTTTAAGAAAGTTGAAAGCAGTCGTAACGACTACTGACATTCCAAGTACCGATGAAGACGTTATCAAAATGCAAAAAGCTCTCCAGGAATTTTACGATTATAAAGAAAAGCGGGAAATATTAGAGCGTAGGCTCAATACGTCTATTATCGAACTTGAGCAATCACTGCGCAAAGGCGCTATATCAAATGAAATGGAGAGCGAATGTTACAAACTGCTACTATCGATGGAGCGAGGTAGGCTGGCCAAAACACAAGACGTCGAGCATATTTTACGAGCATATGAAACGTTGCAACAAGCAGTAAAACCAATTGTAAAAACTATCGATCGAGAAATATTTGAAAAGGTCGAACAAATTTTGTCAAACGTTTATCGCGATCATTTAAAGAGAAAGGAAAGAAAAGAAAGAGAAGAAGACTCTGATTATGATTGGTTATTTAATTGTGCCCTGTGGTAGTATGATCCAATTAAAAATTTCAAACAAACTTTCTTAAATATCATAAACTTTGAGAATTTTGTACAACTTAAATAACGTTAAAATCCTTTTTTCTTAATAAAATCTCCGCGGAACTACGGGATTTATCATCAGTTTAATTATCTTTTATAATCTCCAATCATTTCACATTCGCTTTGTTAGCAGTTACAAGTGCTGCATATTGTATCATTTTTAAACCTGAATCTGAGCATATCTGTATGTCCATCTGTCGAGAGAGCAACAATTCCACTTTTCTTACCATTTAAAAAATAAACGTTTTCTTGCTAAACGTTCGAAATATTCAGACTTTTTCGAGTAGATAGATCTTGTAGTTAGCAGTTTGCTTGGATGCTTATTACTAACAACTAGGACCATGAAATTCCGCGAAACGGGGACGTTCGATGCATTGCGTGACTTGCTCCTATCTACACAGCGACGCCAAAACAATTGCTCTGTATCAATGATCATACTGCAACTGCTAGTAGTTTTCGTTCTTCTTATTTCGGACCCCGGGTGCGACATAAGACGCGATGGCTCTTATTGCGTACGATAAGCTTCTGAATCTAAACTTACAATTCAGGATTATTTTTAGTATAAATAAGAAAGATATATCCCTAAAATGCGGCTGCCCACTAACTCAAGGTTTTTGCAAAATTAGTCATATATGTTTGTAATGCATTCAATATTCCGTACTCTGATGTTAATTTGTTATTTGTTTCCTAGTTTAACTTTCTACGTCATGCTTGGGGCCAGGAATGCGCTAGCATATCTTTGAAACGTTCTCTAGATATATCCCTAAACCCTTACTCTTCTACCTCACTACCTCTTGCTCCATCACCATTCGCATTAGATTTAATTAATAGCTATATTTATCACAAATCAATTTGCTTCATCTAGAATATTAATCTTAGTCCCCAAAATTTTTCTTTTTATTTAACAAATAGATTATGACTTTCCTTCAATTGACTTGACCTTAGAGATTTCAAAATTTTAAATTCTATTTTTAATCATTTTATTTCTATTATTATATTTCTAAATTAAAAATTTAAAAGTGCGCTCCAAGAGGTTAATAAAATTTAGTTAGAAAAGTTTAATAAATTTATTCTGCACAAGCTAAGGACGTTTAGTTATGCTGCAAATGATATTTTAACCTAACTGTAAGATTCCGTCCAGTTAACTATTAACTGGGAGAGCATGTAAAAGAAAACATTTCGGAAAAACTGTCACATGAGTAATGAAATGAAATAGATAACAAGGCAAAAAATTCAATGAGAAGAAGTCGAATTGTAATCGGGCTAACAACCAAAAGTGCTGGTAAACAGGAAATAGTTAGCTTTTAGTTAAAAGTATCAGTTAAAAAAATCCGTTAATATGAATTAACATAACGAAGACGACCCTGAATGTTTGCGTCTAGCTTACACAGTTTTCAGTAAAGTTTGAAATGTACATTTGAAAAAAAATTATTGAAGGCGTTTTGCTGAAAATATCTTCCCCCCTCTCCTTCCTTAAGCAAAGTATCCCAAAAAGCACATAATCACGTTTGAGAGTCTTGATAGGGTTTGACCCCCTTCTCAGGCAGACAATAAGGCATAGATTGAACATAAACTTGGTGGGTTAGTACGCTCCATTTCAGCACTGTTTACTTGGCAGTTTTGCATGCGGATATATGCCGCTGTTGTGCCGTCATGGAACAGTTCCTAGCACATCGTTTTGCCGATCCCCACAAGAGCAAGCACCATAAACTTTTAGCTTCATGGTCTTTCGTCGTCAATCTCTCGTCATCCGCTTTGGTTCAATAGTATTTCCTTGATTAAGTAAGAAATATAACACTTCGAATGTTTCCTATGAATAATTTCATATAAGTACCATTTGCAAAAGCAAACGTTTGCATACAAAAGCGTACATACATATTATATAAATATCACTCATAATATATATCACTATAATTTTTAAGACATCACCATAAGCAACGTGAACATATTTCATTTTCACTTTTTCACTCAATGTTTTCTTAATCGAATGTTTGTAAATTGCACTTTTTACCCCAAAGTATTTGGCAAACCTAAAGGTTGATTAAAATATGTGATTGAAAAAAAGTAGATCGATTTCACTACTATTTCTGTGGCCTAATAAGTTTCTAAGCCAATCACAATTTGAAATTTTCCAATTGCAAGTTTAAGCCCGGCTTATTAGCAATCAGAAAAGGGCTCTACAAGCACACTGAGACAAATCTCAAACCTTCATCACTTTAAGGAAATATATAAAACTCGCATAATTGATTATTTGGCTTATCAACGTCTCATTAAACTGATTCCGCTTACTTACAGAATACACTTTTAGTCGACTCAAAAAATATTTATAGTAAATTTGATTCAATACTCGTATAGATCTTACGTTCTTGACGCATATATTCGTAAAGGGGTCACAGCTAACTAATTAAAACTGAATCTACCCCAAATTTCAATTATCTATTCGATTCAATTTTAACCACAAGCAGACGGATAGCCAAAGTAGAATGCAACTCTAAACGAAACTGATGAATATACGTGTTACGATTGAAGTAGAGAAATAAGTATGTCTTCGTTTTTCAGCCGCTATGCAAAAATTATGATTCATCATTTCTTGACTTAGACTTGCTTTCTAACATAAAATCAACTAGTATTTAAGTTGCGTGGAAGTGCTCAAAAAATATCAGTAAAATTTTAAAATCTGCTTACGTTGACACATTTAAAAAAAAGAAATTCCACTAATAAAATTTTTATAAAGAAAATGAAATCAATTTTTATTATTTTATTATTAACAGCTGTAGCCCTAGCGGCCCCAGGATCGCAGTAGTAAATTATTTTAATGCAAAAATCGAACGAATTCTGAAAAACAATCCTGACAAAATTCCTGAAACTAACAGTTATAAAAAGGAGTTTGATAAACACTTAAAAAACTGAAGGCAGTTTTTTTCAAGTATATCGGTGTTAGCAAACCTACCAATGAAAATGTTGTTGTTATTCAATGAATTCTTTATGAACTCCATATTTATGAAAAGAAAACGTAAAATCTCCGTCTAAGCACAACAGTCAAGGAGCTTAATGATTCATTGAAACCAGGAACGCTACCAAGTGGATTAAACGAAAAAGCCTATCAGCAGTTACTATCCATGGAAAGAGCAGGCTTGGCAGAACAACGGGAGCGGAGAACATTTTAAGCATGTATGGAGATTTTCAAAACGTGGCAAAATAAGCCTTAAAAAATTATCCAAAGAAATCGGATGCGATAAATACAAATTCGTCGTCGGAATTTCCATCATTGGCTAAATCAATTCAGAATTTCGCGCTGAAACTATAAACGTTTGCTTATACGAATTTGCAGACTGTTGCATATGTTAAGAGCAAAGCAATTAAAATACAAGTAGGTTTTTACTCACATCCAAAAAAATCTGTTATAAATTAGATCTTCGAACCATCGCATCGTACAAAGACATCAAAAGAATGGAAGTATTCTTTTAAAACCTGATCAGCGTAAGAGAATGTATTGAAACAGCTTGTCAAAAAGGTCTCCCTTTCTATATGTATATACTTACCTACATTCCACATCGATAACATGCTATAATATAGGTGCATACATATGTAGAATATAGAATATGTCTTACGTCTAATAGTTTCTTCTACCTGTATCACACCACGTTACCGATCTGGCACCCGCTGCATTATTATACCCCCGTCCCAGGGAAGTAGATCCATATTGAACAACTTTAACTGGTGTAATGTATATTCCCGTATCCATCGAGAACAGTAAAATTAATGCTTCTTAAGCAGATAACTTTACCGCAAAAAACCCGGACGGCAAAGAAAATTTTGACAATTTTTATCTTATCGAAACGGTTTTATTAAAGCAAATTGCATGACAGTTCCCGCGATAATTTCGTGAGTGGTTTTCAAAAAATGTAAACATTACCAAAGATTGTGAAGATTGTGAAGTGGAGTATATTGTTCTACGATTAAAATTTAGATTTGGAAAAAAATACTAAAAAATTAACAGTTATCGCAGTTTTCCGAAAATGGCACCACAATGTACTAATGCATCGCTCGCCAAATATTTCCGTCATTTCTTTGCTGTTTGTTTAATTGTAATTAAATTTAAACCTTGACTATCGTCTATCTTTTCGAATTTATGATATTTTTAAAGAAAATAATGGACAACTAGAGATTTAGGAAGAAAGTACCTTAGATTATAGAACAAGGTTTCTAATTTATAATAATATTTTTTAATGTACACAGTAGTGTAATACCAATAGAGATAAATAAAATTATGACTGCTCAATCTGAATACACCATCTTTAGGCATTACTGGCAATAGTAGAGATTGCCTCAAAATGTGTTTAGAAAAGAGTTCATAAGAGCTCTGAACAAGTCGGTTTCTGTGCCAAAAAAACCCAATTGGCGGAAAAGTTTTCGTCTCCTGGTAGTGATGCTAAATCACCACTGCTGAGGAAGAATTAATGCATTACGGTATACAAAATCCAAATAAGTGTGGCATAAACTAGGCGGACCAGTTGCAACGGCGATAAAGCTGAATATCGAGGCGGTCCTCTGAGTGGGTAGTTTGTTTCAACCAAAAAAAATTATAAATATGGGAAGTTATAATTAAAAAAATGGTGTAGTGTAGTGAAATGTACTACACTCCCCGCTATACTCGTCATCCAGTTCTTCTTCCGACTGACACTGGTTTCAATCTATGATGTTTTATCTGATGGAACAGAGCTTCTATTTTAATGGGAATAACAACAAATATGGATAGATAGCCACAGAAGATCAAGAAGCTTTCTATATGGAATTCATATTCGTCCAAAAGGTTAGAACAACTAATACTTAAGGGTAAATAACAGAATAAATCAAATATCGCATGCCATTTGTTTTTACTAAAAGTTAGTCACTTTTGTTGAAAAATCAAAAAAAAATTTGCTCACGTTTCTTACATTATAAATTGACATACGTTCCATGGCACACATGGTAGTTTTTGAACTTTGACTTCATAGTGGCGCGGTGAACAAGAAAACCGTAAACTATGGTCTATAAACAGTATTGAACTAGAAGTTTTAATGATTTTTTCCTAGAGCAGATGTGCATATCGATTTGAGATGGGGGATCTTAAAATTACATTTTCAATGTTTTTAATGCGTTTCATACATCTGAATAAGTTTTCGATATTCCGCGAAACCGAAAGTTATGTTCATTATGCAATCATTATTCTAAAGAGTTTACTCATCAGCATAAGAATTTGAGAAGAGAGTAAAACATTTCAATGACATCAAACATGACGTGTCCCGAATTATAATGTGAGAAACACATCTGTTTTAATATACTCAATAAAAAAACACTGAGTGGCACATTTTGTATAATTGTTAATATGTATAATAATATAATAAATTAATATATATAAAAATTATTCTCGTTTGCATAACAATTGCATTACAGCGTTATTGCCATTGGTTTAACAAGTTTTTAAAACAATCCTGATTCATATTTTTTTTCACCTGACATAACTGAAATTCAACAGCAGCAAATGATGATAGATCTTCATTTGTGTATTATATTGTAAAGCCAACCGGCATTTAAATTACTTGAAAATGCTAGAATGTTTTAGTTTCACTTGAAGCTTTGCCTGAGACGCGACTTTCACAACAAAATCATATCAATTTAAATATTTTTACAATGAAAGCAGAAATTATTTTTACAATATTATTGATCACAATATCCTGTAAAGCGGCACCTGGACCCATACATGAGGAAGTTGTTAATTATTTTAATGGAAAAATTCAAGAAATTCTTGACCGGAGTCCTGCAAAAATTCCTGAAACTAATGACTATGAAAGGGAATTTAATGAATACTTAAGAAAACTCAACGCATCTCATGTGGACGAAACTAATATTGTAGCAGCGACTACAGAAGCCGTTGCCAAAATTGAAAATGCTCTCAAAGAATTTGAGGATTATCAGAAAAAGCGTGCAGACTTGGAAAGTGAACTTACTAGATCTATCAAAGAACTCGAGGAATCATTGGAGACCGACATCATACCAAATGAATTAAAAGACAACGGCTATAAACAATTATTGCTAATGGTGCGTAGTCAGCTAGGCAAAACTACGGAGGTAGAGAGTAGCTTAAAAGATTATGGAATATTTAAAAAATCTGCAAAAACCCAAACAACGTTAACGCCAACGGAAAAGACATCAACGCCAGCGGTAACATCAGTAACAGCAGCAACGACCTTACCGCCGTCCATAGAACAACCATCGGCAGATATTTCCAAAACTTTAAATGAAATTTTAACTACATTGAAATCATTTTCAAATGCTTCTAACAAGAATTTTTTAGGCGTTCTTGTTGATAATATAAAACCGATAAAAGATCTTCTAGAGTCGTTACTATCTGATGAAAAGCAGATTGAGCAGAACAACGATTCTTCTCCCACATGCTGTTCCTATTACTAAGCGTAATACTTAATATATACAATAATGAAATTACAAAATATTTAAAATTTTTTCATACCGAATAGAACTACTCAAATTTATAAAGCACGTTTTGTTTAAATTGAACTTAAAAAAATAAAAAACTTAGAATGAAGACTTTCAGACATACAAAACTATAATATATAATACATAAAGCACATAAAATAATATGTAATAAAAAATGCTAAATATGTAATAAGTGTAAGAGAAAGATAATAATGCGAGTGGAACCTAAGCGTTTAGTATTTGCAAATGTTCTTATTTTTCATATCAAAGTTTGTGAATAAATTCATATATTCTTCAAAAGTCCCAAAGATTAGGTAATAAAAACGTTTTTTTCGCAAGATTCGACATACTTCAAGAACAATGCATTCTTCCCAACGCTAGTCTAACATTTCAATATCTTTTTAAGGAACGGTTGGCACAGAATATCAAAACGCATAAGTTTACGTAGGGGCCCCATCATTTGATTCAAAATTTTATTGCAAGGAGTACGCCGAATCTGAAGAATACAGCATCGGAAAACGGCCATCTATTGTCCATACTTTCATGCAAAATAATGAACACGTCGCCTTTTAATATCTTTCCGGTGTCATGTATTTCTTGAAACTTCACTTTTAGATTATCGAAAATAATTTTTCGAATATTTTGTTGTTTTTGGATGCTCACTGTTTAAACCAATATTAAATTCCAACCGTATTCTTTACATCAAAAACCAATGTTTAATCAACAAAAGACATTAGAGATTTTCCGTTGTATTGAAATAACGAAAGTGACGTCATTAACGGCGCTTTGTGTAAGCGCAAAGTTTGTCACATTTTAACCACAATATGGACTTGCTGCTGCAAACGGGATCTATGTGAAAATTGAATTGAGCTGTGGTAATATATATAACGTTTAAACATTATGCAGAAATTAGCTGATCAAATATTCCGTTTTTTTTTACGAATTTTGCGACCTACGTTCTTTTATTAGGTGATTGCAAGCATATTGCTCAGCGACATCTATTAGTAAAAATGATAAAGCAATGCGAAGTATCAAGGCTAAGCAAGAAGATCAGTTAAATTCGATGATTTTGACTTTTTTGTCCTTAAATTAACGGTTTTTCTTTAATCATTATTGAGTTATTCATTGTATATAGACGCTAATAACGGATGACTCAAAATTCCATTTTCGACATTCATTACCTTTGTTGTTTGATTTGAAGAGATCCCCTGCCAAAGCCCATCAAACACTTTTAGAAGTTTATGGTAAGGCTGCTCCAACATAACCCAATTGTTGGTTTTGGTTTCAACGGTTTAACAATGGTGATTTTGATGTCATTGTCTAAAAACGCCCGGGAGGATCAAAAAGGTTGAAGCCAGTCAGTTGCAAGACTTACTTTACGAAAAGTCAGATCGATTTCTCAAAGAACTTGCGAACAGCTTGGTAGTTAGTGAATCAACTATTTCTAAATTTTCAAATGCGATAGGAAACTTCTAAAAGGAAGGAAAATGGCAACCATAAGAATTAAATCAAAATACCATTTCAAATCGTTTCAACATCGGTTTTATTGTTTGCCAGGCAAAAACGTAAAGTTCGTATTCCACGCCATGCGTTAATCCAGGAAAATGGAATATTGGCCAAAAAGTTTTGTGTTCATATTGTGGGATTAGCAAGGTGTAGTGTATTACGAGCTGCTAAAACTGAATTAAACCGTTACTGGAGATGCCTACTGTCGTCAGTTGAACATGTTAAACGGTATATTGTTGCAAAAAAGTTAAATGGTACATTGAAGCAAAGCCATTCTCTTGCATAAGAATGCTCCGCCGCACATTACAAGAGTTGCCAAGAACATGCTGTTGCAGCTCGAATGGGAAGTCCTGCCATACACAGCGTGCTCACCAGACATTTCGCCTTTTGATTGCTACATGTTCAGATCGATGCAGCATGGTTGGCACGCGGTTTCGAAGTACTGGAGAAGTGCGAAAATAGATCGATGATTGAATCGCCGCCAAACCAATCGACACGGTGTCGCCCTGTTGTCAGAAAGGTGGGGAAAACTTTTAGAAAATGATAGAAAATATTTTGATTAACGTATACTTTGCCAATTTTTCTCAAAAAGTAACTGTTTCAGGTTAAAAAGATGGTCAAAGTACATGCAAGTATTTAATATAACCAATAAATAGTACATGATAAATGGGAAATAACTCCATAGAACACACAAACTACTTTCCAGAAAAAATAATTAACTTGAATGCGCAACCGAAGTACAAGCTTAAAGATTCGCTCAATCATAATTTCGCGTAAAATTCTCTTATAATCATTATTTTCTTGGTTTCCTGGCCTATGGAACGATTGTTGAAATCAGTCTGAAAAATATGTCAAAAAAACAATACGCCAAGTTTTTTCCCGCATAAAAAGTCTCAATACTTCATCATCCCATTAGATATAACCAGGGCCTTTTTAACATCTCATTGTTTAATTTTCACACATTTACCACGAAACTTCCCAAACGATTTTATTTGTAATTGTGTTCGAGTCCGTACATCCCAAATCATACGTGAACAGCCATTCTCTTAGTCTAATCATTGATTCTTAGGCCCATAACAACTTGGTCATTCTAATTTTTTCGTACCTGGACCTGCAGGGGTATAGAGAGAAGAAGTCTTCTGAACAAAAGAAACTATTTCCGATGAGCTTTCTGTAAGAACTTTTGCGCGACCGAAAACAAGTCTATTTTGTGCATATAGACAAAGGAAAGAAGAAAATTGAGTCTTAGAAAATAATTGTTATTACCTGCTAAAGCCAAAGAAATGAATGCTAGGGCCAAGGGTAGCATAAACGTTAACAACTAAGATTATCGATCCTTTAGTTAGGTGTTTTATTGATATTAAGTTCTTCAGGTACTTTCAATATGTCTATAAGTTTAAAAGCTCCAAATACAAGTCTTCAAAATTGGAAAGGTTTTGATATTCACAAAATATATATTTATCCATAAGATTCCGTCGGCAATTGCAAATTAAGCGAATAGACTTCTTAAGGATCGATCGGTGTACTGCAATAGTATGGTCAAGGCCGATTCCTGCAAACATTTTGGTCTTCAGTTTCTCCGTTTTGCTTGGATATAGTGGCGGAACGAGCTTAGAATTAACCTGCGAGCAGTATATACATATATATCTGAATATCAGTCTTTTCCATTGTGCTGTCCATAATTAGCTAGTTAGGTCTAATCGCTCACTTCGCAAAAGACCAATGTATCTAAAGAATTTTGTGAATTTTGTGTCAATAAGTGACAATGGTGTTCCAATGGTGCTCTATTAATGGTGGTGCAACTGGCACGTAAGGACTTTGGCGTAGCTTTTATGACCGACAATCTATTTGTTACGATAATCGTCTTGAGTTTGAGTTTGCGCGCAAGTTGTGTTGGGAGAATAGTTCTAGCAGCGGTTGTAAATGATGGGTGCACTTAATTTGGATTCGCTCTTCTGGCATCGACTAATGAATAGACGAGTCATTATTGCAACTGTCCGTAAAAATAATAAGCAATTTTTCTACACGATTAGTTCTCTGAAGACGAAACGTACATTCTTTTTTCAGGAGATGCTTTGAAGAATGTTTATTTGGTTCACATCATATACACAAGTGTTAATTGTGGAGATTTGTATCTTTTGATTTTTTGTAATCGTGGTTTTTTAACGTCTTCTTCGAATGTTGAATCGCTAAGGTCGAGGAGTTCGGCGATGATTTTCGGTTTCAGGTCATAAATTTAATTTTCCCAATGATGATGTTGACGGATGTTTGTTGTGGCAAGCACATGCTAGCTCTGGTTCCTTGACGATAAACCGGTTTCAGACTATGTTTGACTTGCCGCCTTTGCCGATTATTATCAAACCATACTTGATTTTGCTCGATATAAGCATTTGGCTAAGGTAAGCAACTGTATTTACGTGAACAATTGTTTTTCATGTTAACAATATTGTTCATCTGTTTCTTTTCTTAACTTTAATTTTATAATTTAGGTAAATTAAAAATGTTTGTTACATTTTAAATATATTTTAAAAAGCTTTAAAAGGGAGAGTTATTTAAAAAAGTTTGCTGATAATAAAAAATTAAAATGGTCATCGGTTCTCTTGAAAAAAGAAAAAAAAAATTTAATATTTAATTAGTTTACAAAACATATGTTTCATGTGGAAAAAATTAAATAATACATTTCATATAAGTTGATAACTTGATTAGATATATAAATACGGAAAACAACGTAAAGCGGAGGCTAATTACTGTTACAACTTGATTTAATTTACTACATTTGCAATCGATAGTATTAAAGAAATGAAGAAACAATTTCTCATCTTCGCTTTGCCACTGATGGTAAGCTTAATCAGTGCAAAAAACGGGCTAAGTAGAAATTTAGATCTTCTAATAAGCCCAGTCGGCGAAAAATTACCAAACGTTCTATCTAAGGAAACAGAAGTTTTGTAGTTTTTGGAAACACTTACCGCCAAAATTGATATTTTGAAAAAAAGTGATCCGGAGAACATCGATAAGCAATCGTCTGAAATTGAAACACAACTTCAAGCGATTAGAGATGACGACAGAATGGTCAAAAATAGCAATGAAAAAACTCATGATGATGACAGGTTTAAAGTGATTGGAGACTTTTACCGCGAAAAACTTGCCATGATTACGGATCTAAACGATAATATTGACAATCTATTCCAAGTCCATGTCGCGAAAGAGCTGGCAACCGGTGATATTATGCGTTAAAAAGGCAATTTCAACATGCAATTGGTAACAACTGAGAAACTAGAGACTACGTATACTTGAAAATATATTAAATTTAAAATATCTTTGAAAACGCCAGACATATATATCAGAAAACTAGGCAAATAAGCTTACGCTGCACATATGGGTTGTGACAGGTATTGTTTCTAATACCAGAATTATCGACGTTTTGCATTTAACTATTTCCACCAAAATGAAGCAATTTGATTCATAATTTTGGAAAAACGCAACAGCCGTAAAAATCAAAGTAAAGAATAGTAATTTAGCACAAAAATTTCTTGATCTATCACAAAATGAGTATGATCTGCCCACATGAACGGCCAGGCTAGAAATCATCTCGAAAAAATCTCGAGCTTTTTTCTTATTTTCGCTCACAACTTTCTGTGTCGTGAAGATATTTCCGAAAAAGCTAGATATTACCCAGGTCTGCCAACATGTTCGGATTAGAGTGTAAAAAGTGATAGTAAGGAAAGTTGTTAAGTATACGGATAACAAGATTCGGCTATTTGAGCGTTAACTGTGTATATGTGTGTGTGAACCGATCGAGAGGATTTGTGGACAGACAGAGCATTGAGATGGTCCTAACAAATATCTGGGTTTTTCGGAAATACCTTCACTGGATCAAAAGCTCTAGGTGAAGAAAAGAAAATGTTACCAGTTTTTTTCGAGGTAATTTAAGCTTTTTTTATAGTCAGTGGATCACAGCACTCGTTTTCTACCTTAAGTATTTAGTCGGTTAAGCAATATTCATAGTAAATTTCAGCGTCCTGTCCTCACGTTTAAAATTTTGGCGAATTTCAAAAAAAAGAAGATCTTTTTTGGTATTGCCATCTCTAGAACTAGACCAAATAGAAAAAAATTAATTTCAAATATTTAAAGTTTCTCATATGAATAAAAATGATCAACAAAATTTTGGAATATAATAGTATATCTTATATCCAGTTTTTCAAGCTCATATGCTAGTGTTAACTTTTATTTTTAATTCTGAGGAGACGCATGTCTCCTCACTATTTTCAATAATAAATAAAAATATAGCAGATGTATTACATATAATAATTAGTTTGAATTGTAGGTTTTGTTTCATAAATTTTCATTTTATTAATTTTCAAAACCGAACCTACAAATTTCAAAGTCGATCATATGATCGAATAGAAATTGACCAAATTCTGTATCGACTGCATCGAACGCATCTATAGTTTGAAGTTTCTCTTCCAAATGTTCACTGGCTATAGCTTGTTCCACTTGATTTAACAAAGCACGCAATTTCACTTCATAGACCTTAGCGCCCAAAACTTGATTGTTTTGCAGTAAATGCGAAACATAATATTGAAAAAATTTCAAATGCGCGTTTAACACAGGAAGAGGTTGAGGTTCGCTATCAAGATATGTTGTTAAGTTTTGCGAATAATTATCAACAGTTTCCGTAAATGCATTAAATTTTTCTCCAAAATCATCTTTTTTGAGAGCAATTTCATATTCCGCTATTATTTGTGAGATCTCCATTGCCAAACCATCCTTTAGATAGGGCAAAATTTCTTTCATATACCAAATTTCAATGCAAATATCCTCATTAAGATATTGTTTATCCAACTCATTTTGTAAATAATCACTAACTGCTCCATTCAGGGTATGAGCATAATATTCCAGAAATTCCTGTTTCTGCTGATGATTATCGTTAGTTAAGGATTTTTCAAAACGTTGCCTTAGTTCGTTCAACTCATTAGCGTATTCAAAGTCCGCCTTCTTTATAATAATATGCAAACGTTTTATGTAATGATTCAAGCGACTGTTGATATGCTCTTCATCATCTTGAAGATGGCGTTTTATAGGGCTTGCGATAGATACCTGTTGTAAAATTGTTTTTATTAAGATATATCCTTTCAAAATTTCTACATTCACCACTTTAAGATTAATTAATATAATCTAGCCCATCTATTTGCAATATTCATAAATTTTGGAGATTTTGTAACGTTTGCTTTTCAGGTAATGTAATACCATCAAATGAACCGTTTACACGCATCCTCTGTTATAGCAACTCACACGACTGAGTAGACTCATTGTCTAAAATTTTGGTAAAAGCTAATTATTTAGCAATTTACGAATTTCAAAATATTTTTCCAAATAATTTGGGAGGTTTTGACAAAAATGCTGTCGACATAATACCCATACATACAACTTGAGGAAAAATTTAATGGGGGATTAATCGACACACTCTTCACTGATTTATCTTAGGTGGTGAATATCCAACATTCGTCGAAAGACGAAGGTAATTTTCTTAATTGATATTTTCATAATTACATTTTTCAAAACTATTTGTAAAAGGATTAATTGGAATAATGACTTTATTAACGACATTGTTAGCACTGAAGCGGTTGAAGTAATTTTTGATTATTTCTCAAGTCAACTTTCACTGTGTAATGGTTGATCAATTCAGGCTTTTATATGAATATACCGTTTTTAAAATACACTGAGAATACTCGATCAAAAATGCCGAAAAATTTATCCATCCTTTCAAATAGTTTTCAAGACTTAAATCTTTTTCAAGATGTTGCTGAAAGCTTGAGAGAGAGAGAAAGAGAGAGAGAGAGAGAGAGAGAGGGAGAGAGAGAGGAAATGGATTGATTTTCAAACTATTTTACCTTTTATATTAGTTTTTGCACAGTTTTTTTTGCTGTTTAAAACGATCGCTTAAGCATTTGAAAATAATATTTGAAAATTTTTTTATAAAGGTCGAATTCTTTATATTTCTTAAAAATTGCGATTTTCTTTACTACCATCAATTCTTACAATTTTAATCACGTTTTTCTCAAATCGTTCTTCTTCGAGCTCCCCGTACTATTAATATATGTCAATTCTCAATCGGTTATCTTCAAATTCCAATCAATTGTCTTGCTTATAATATTCTGAATTTACATCATTTGCGGTACAAGGGTGTATTAAATTTGGGCGGATATATGCAATACACAGACGCGCTTGCAATAAATCTATCTTTTATTGTACTGATCAGTTCAGAACCATCGATCTGAATCGATATAAGCTTGTCGCGATATAAGCCGCAATATTCATGATACATTGATAATATATGGTACAATAGCTAACGCCTTGTTTTAAAAAGTCGATTTGTGGATACCTGTAGGTTGGTGTAAGGAATTTAATACTAAGTCGTGTCCCACTATGGTGTTTTTACTTATATTTTTTTGATTGAGTTCAATCAATTTTATGGCCAATTTTTCATTATTTTTTTCGAAACAATCGATAGCATTTCGTTTCCTTTTAAAAATTCTGCGTTCTTCGCTAGTGCAAAATAATGCTTAAAAATTCTGAGTGTATGATTTTTGCAATGCAAAGCATAAGCAATGACTGTCACTCTGGGGCCAGACTTATGAGTCTTGTGAGTCTCTACTTCATGAAAGACCGATTTGCAGAAACACATCGCTCACCAGCTAGACGGTTTTCAAACATTGTAATGGAAAGCTGCCACCTATTCCCATGTATTTTTGTCAGTTTCATATTGAAATAATATTTGCATTTATAATATTTTATGCCCTGGGCTATTCGTCACATTTTGTTTTATTCCTAAATATTTCTTTCTATGTACCTTAATCGTCGTGTTAAATAATTCCTAGCAATAATACGAAATATACGTTGCTACAAGGCATGGCGTTGACACGCAATTGTTTGCTGTGATTTTACACAAGTCATTTCTAAAATACATTTAAACCAAAGCAAAGTTTATCTAAAACTTAAGTTTTTGTCATTGCTTTTTCATATTGCATGCAGTCGTAGAGTATGTAAAAGCTTCAACAAGTTTTTGTTTTTTGCTTTGATGAGCAAAAAAAACAGTTTAACTTGAAATAAACTATGATTAAAATATGAAGTAAAGGTTAAGATATTCGTTTGACATATTATTTTTGATTTCATTTAATAGAAATTAATTTGTGCTTAATCGTATTCAAGGTTTTTCTTTTGCAAAAAATCATTTAATTCTTGATTGTCGGTATATGTCACTTCATGTAAAACTTTTTGTTTGTCTTCCAATGATTTATCAGAGTTCAAAGCTTTCTCACATTTCGCCTTCAATTCTAAGATTTCTTTTTTAAATGGCACACTCTCATCCTTTAATACATTAGCGAAAAATTCTATAGTCTTCTGTAAACGCGTGTTTACATTTGGTAGAGAACTTTCTTTTAGAAATTTGTCGAAACTATCGCTAAAGTCTTTAGATAGATTAATGAATCTTTCCACTTTATCCTTTAAATCAGCAACTCGATGTATCTCCTCCAATATGCTTAGAGTTTTCTTAATGTCATCTTCGTAGGAATTATGCTCGGTAAGCAGAGAGTTATAGAAAGCCATAGCATTTTCAATGTCGCCATCTACTTGAGCCTCTTCCAATTTCTTCGAAATCCATTCATTAAACTCCTGATTAAAGTGAGTCGGCATGCTAGTAATAGCTTTTTCTTTCTCCTCAAAATCGTTAAGTTTTAAAGCATCTTCGGTCAATTGTATCAATTTCTTTAAGTCATCTTTGTGCTGATGCTCATTCAACGTGCTCAGGAATCTTTCATAAGCTTCCAATTGTCCACGAAGATTCACGTTCAAAGCCCCTATCAAATCTATAGCCTGCGAACCCTTTTTGCACAAAAATAGTTCTTTTAGTATTTTACTAAATTTTGCTTATATTGATCAAACTTACCTGCAATACAACTATAGCTATTAATATAAAATATAATTTATTCATTTTTAAAAGTAAACGATCTTCACACGCGTTAAACGTTAACTCTTTAATACATTTTCGGGTTTTTGCTTTTTATACTTAAAGCGGTTCATGGATTTGTTTCTTTTCTTTTTCCTATAACTTTTGTTCTCTTAATCAGTTAACAAGTTTGTGGTGAAAAACACTAATAAAAAAAGTTTTTGTTAATGTTTTATATTTGTAGTTTTCTGTGGTTTATTAATAATCATCACGAGAGATCTCGGAGAAATCTAAATAGAGATGCACAAATTTTTAAAGTAAATACGACTTTAACATACAAGTACGTGGTGGGAAAAACCTGAGATTCGCATAAGTAGTTACTACGCCTTTGTATGTGAAGAACTTATTCTAAGAATGACTTTAAATTTTTTACTACTTTTGATAAACTCTGTTTAATATTATTTAATATTTAAAAAATTTCAGCTTAATTTAATTTATACTAAAATGTTTGAGCTGCCTCGCCCCAACTAATAGATAATTAATTATGAGATTTAAAAAATTGTGTAAACCAGTTTAACATTATTTATCTTAATTATGGTCAAAACCAAAACATGTGGATAAATTAATTTTGTCATCTCGTTTGTAGCAACTGTAAATAAGCGGTAGAAACAATTTAGCCATATGCCCACTCATAATTTGAATAGAAATTTGTAGTGCGAAGCTGTGCACTGTGACAAAAAGTTAGCAGAAATTTTCAAAAGGGGCATATAACGCTGTAATCAATCATAAAGGTTTACCTGAAGTCCTCATTATTATCCATACTTACGTTTTAAAAGTAGTTCATGTAAGAACGTACTAATGGCTTTGTTGAACTTTTTAATGCCTCTAACGAAAAAGCTACTCCGGGCCGTTGCAGGTGGTTATTTGGTGACAACAGACCAACTTTTTGCCGGCAATTTTTGCTGAAGGGTCTCTAAATTCTACGATGGCATTTAATGTGCACACTTTCACAAATTTTTATATTTTTTTGTGAAAACTAGAGAAACCAGACAAGAGCGACCTTTAAATGCCCAACACCGATTGGCCTAACATAAATCTTCACTTACTTTTGCAATGAAATACCGTTAAAACAAACTTTGTTGCCACAAAAGAAGCCCCTTTTTAAAAACCCCTTTATGTGAAGAAATGCAAAAAATGCATGCACATGATCGAAATTCCGTACAATTAATTTCCATGCCAAATTGCAATTATGGACAAAAATTCATCATAGAATATTAAAAACGTTGCATTTTTTCCCTATACAGATTAAGTTTTTCTAAAAACAGTTATGTGGGACCTGGGTCGAAAACTTAGTCCCACGGAAAGTTTGAAAAACAAAAGTGTGACCTTTCTATTAAAATAGTTCGTTATTTGCAGCAGATAATTTGACATTGATCCGAAATTTGGCCAGAGCATATATTAGACTTTCCAAAATTATCTACTCTATAAATGTTCTAACATATGGATGGCTATGAAGAAATTGATAAAGTGCCGAAGATTCTACCTATAACAAGTAAAACGTTTTTACTAGTTGTCGATTAACTTATCATATGTATTTTCTTGTAAACTTGTATGCACTTGTTGTTAATGAATAACAATGTTGATACAAAAAAAGTCAAATATAATGAAATAGATCTGCATAATAACAAATTATATAAAAATCAATAATTTTCCCACTTACCTATTAATGCATTTTCTTTGCTGAAACTTTACACCATCACCACAACTGCGTGAACAAACACTCCATTTACTCCAGTTACTCCAACGCGGATAAAAATGAATCTTTTGTTTCGATTTTTTGCCACTTGAAAAAGGGCTGACAGTTGCAATATTAATCGAAGCAGTTGTATTCAAAATATCGTATGTATTTCTATCGTTCGCATTTAGTACTGTTTTGTTTAAGCTTGATTTTTTAGTTATGTTTAACTCAGTCATTGGCAATATGGTAGTTGTATCGAAAGTATTAACTTTGTTTGTAGTGCTTATAATAGCAACAGATACGGCTCGTGTATCTGGCTCTTCCAAAGGATATACATCGTTAATACTAGGCTTAATTTGTACTACAATAGGAATATTTTTAATGATATTATTATTTTTATTACTATCAAAACGCCAAAGGTTTGCCAACTCAATGGGTTGTTTCAAATCAATATTATGAAATACGTTAATGCGCGATTGGTTTCGTTTTTTAAGCCATTCTTTATGTTTCTGAATAAGAATAGAAAAATGAAATTTTTTAATAAAACAATCAACAGAAAACAAGCGAAAGGTTAAGCATATATATTAATAATTTTAAAGATTATACATTTTAAGTAATACGCTAAGAAAAATGATCGGGATTTCAGAAAGAAACACCTAGCTAATATTAAAGTTCGCGAGATCTATAAATAAAATAACAAGAAGCAAGTTAAAACGTCCGTTATAATCTGGTATGGCCGATCATTAAATTCCCCGCACTGCTTTAACTGCCATGACCCAAAGTTACTAACTTACTAAACTGCTAAAAAATTAAACATTATAATCGGCAAATCCGAGCGTCAGATACCCTACACTACTTCTCCTATTAAAAATCTTTAATTTAGTCATAAAGTAGCGAAATGTATACCCGTCTACCGTGTAAATATTTGATTTTGATGACAATTCTTTTAAGAGAAAAGAACCGAAAGATACACCT
This sequence comes from Glossina fuscipes, assembly GCF_014805625.2. Taxonomy (NCBI): domain Eukaryota; kingdom Metazoa; phylum Arthropoda; class Insecta; order Diptera; family Glossinidae; genus Glossina; species Glossina fuscipes. Next base: position 1,117,894 of record NW_023998485.1, read on the forward strand.
ATGCGATGCAAACTTAGTTCAATCTCGTATGTCACATCACTGTTTTTGACCGATTTTTATCATGAAACGCTTAAAATAAGAAGGATTTTAACGTTTACTTAGGACATGTATCACAATGTAGTGCTACCCGATCCAATGATGGAAAATGTCCGCCATTTCTCAGGACGAGAGCCATTGAAAATGCCAAAAATTCTTTACATTTTTTACATAATTTCCAATAGGGAATAGTTTACGTATGAACGTTATATTAAAAAATTTCACATTTTTCGTATAAGCCCGAAGTCGATTTTTATATATAAAAACTTTTCTGCTTATAAAAGTACCAGATGTTAAATAGACCTGTTTGCCTAATACATACTGATCTCTGCAATAAGGGAAGCTTAGCTTTGGATTGCTTTCGCTCAAACGAAAGTCAGAACTTATCGGTGCTCAATCCTTTGAAGTTAAGTAAAACCGAGGTATGTTTACCTGCAAGGAGAAAATAAAGTAACTTTACAATACCACCTTTCGTCCGAAGATATGCGTCACTTTTCGTAAAATGTACGATTAATCATAGCTCTATATTTCTAACAATTCTAAGCAATTACTCAAAGGGCGAAGCGGCTGCAATTTTATCTCCTACCGTCAACAAATTTTAGCAACAATGGTTGATATGTGCGCGTCAGATGCGTTCGGGAAAAAGGCGTAATTATAATTCGCTTTTATGAAAAATTGGAAATCAAAATTTAAACTATACTCTCGGACAAAGTCTATATACAAATACTGATTATTAATAAAATAATTTCTCCTTAGGTGCTTTGCACGTATTTTGATCAGTTTTTCACTTGACAAAGGCATTTATAGGGAAAAAGTGGTACAATATATATTTATCACAACCTTCCATAACCTTCTATAATTTTTTCCCATCTGTCTGACAACGTGGCAATACCGTGTCGAAAGAACGATATTCGTTTGCAACATTGCAATCATCGACCCCGTTTTCGCACTTCTTCCGCATTTCGAAACCACGTGCCACCCAAATCATCGATTTTAATCAGAAATCGGTATGCCTGGTGAGTATGGTGGGTGCAGTAGAATTTCCCATTCGAGGTGTAACAATGCGTTCTTGACAACACTTGCACCTTGTTGCCGGAATGCGCTAATAGTTTCATTCAGTTTTAGGAGCTCGTAATATACTACACCTTGCCGATCCTATCATACAGCAAAACTTTACAGTCATGAACATTCCCCTTCGGTGTCGAGGCCGATGGCTCTTCTCAACTAACCCATGACTTTTTGCGCTTGGGATTCTCGCAGCAGATTCACTTTTCATCCCCAATTACAACACGCCACGGTGAATTCTTCTTTTCTTGCCTGGCAAGCAAGGAATGCTAAGGAATGGGCAAAGCCGAAGCGATGATGCTTTCAGCCAAAAACTGGATGAATTTGGTTCTCAACCATTACTAGCTGAATTTCTGAACCATAAATATATCACTAATATGAAAATTAACCTTATCATTCAAGTTAATCTATTTGTTCAATAAATCATCATCAATTTTTTATTCCATATTCCCATTACCGAAATTTAATCGCGTTAAAGTCAATAATCCTGAACTCATCATTGTTACGCTGTCTTTCTTTCGCTGGTAACACTTTATCACACAAACAGCGCAAAATTCAAAACTCAATTAAATGTGTAAAATATAATTACAACACAACGATATTTTGTTCCGTCTAGCAAATCTTCTGTATCTATTTTCAATTATGTTCTATATATTCTTCCAAATAAAATTCAACACAACGCTCGCTTAAAAATTGTGACTGAGAACCTATTTAAATTTAAATTTTGTGAGTTGCTACATTTTTCAGCTCACGGTTGGGCATTCGCCTATTCCCGGGTCTATTACCTCACGGGACTGGGCTCAGCTATTTCTCTTGATGCTTGCTTTTAATATGAATCAAAGACCTGCATTTGTTGGTATTGCAGGAACCCGCGTGTCAAAGTCGCTGTAGAGAACGGCACAGCTTTCTGTGCCTTTTACAGTTAATTTAAAATCTTTATAGCAGTTTTTGGCACTACTCCCTTACAAGACATCACGATTGTAATTATAGTAACTATCTCTTTATTGTAAATACTTGTCATCTCTTGTGCCAGCTCCGTATATTTAGCCTTCTTATTGGAGTATGCTGTTTGTATATTTTGTTCGATCGGAATTAACATTATTAATAATTTAGCGAAAGATTGAACTCTAAAGCGTCTAAAGCTGTCAACGTTATTGAAAACACTTAAGCGATTGGGCTATGAGCTATGACCACTGAATTGTTACTCACGACTCTTTGCCTACTGGGCCACTCAGGCGGTTAGTTTAAAGTTAAGAAATCACTAAAATGTGTTTTTCTAAATGGGATTTGAATACTTTTTTTATCTCACCAGTAAATTACCTTTTGCCACTTGCATATATATGGCCTTGATTATATGTGATTTCTTTCTAACGGCGCTTAAGTCTTTTATTAAAATTTACAACTTTGCCCTTTTTTCGCTGTACTTCACATCATTAAACTATTTCGGCAATGATCCATAAAATTTACGTCTACTATTAAGTTCATACATCTACAAGCGCACACCTTAAAAAAAATTCGATGAAAACTACTAAAGTTGATTGCTTTTGAATTTAATAATCAAATAGAGAACAAATATCGGACCGGTTTTTTTATGCAAAAGCACAAAAGAAAAATCTCTCAAATCATCTAACGAAATCATCTAGTGAAAATTGTTAATTACGTTACTTAAAAAATAATACGAATTCCATCTTTAATATCCAAAAATTATTCCAAAGAGACATCATGTTTAACAGCAACTTATTTCATATTCAAGTTCAAAAGAGATATTACGAATATAAATCAACCAAATCTTTTCCATGACTTACATTTATTCTCTCCGCGGTGGATTTATCAGCGTAAGGAGCACTACTAAGCATTATTATGATGGTCAATAAACTGTGGAAAGAAAACGTTAAAAAAAAGTTAGTGTTTTTCCAATTTGTTCATTAAATAAAAGTAAATATCTACATTCTTCCTTCTTTCAAACGTTACACTTGGTCGAATTTTAAATATTCTCCGAAACCTAACAAATGCAAATCGTGGAAAACTTGCAAATCGTGGAAAACTTTTTCTTAATTGTGGACGTGACGGTTAACCGACTATCACTATTTGTACATTAAATTGTTAAATTGATCTCGTAAGTACAAGTCAAAGTTTAGAGTGTAAGTTGTTGATATATTTAAGAAATTTTTGGAGAATTTTTTACCTATAGATTTAAAGAATGCATTCAGGCGTAGATTTGCGCAATTTAATTCGTGGAGCAGTTTTATGTGAATTTAAATAGATACTGTGCGGGAAAATTTGCAAACAATTGGCTCGGCTGTATAAACTGGAGAATTTACCACAATTAGAGTTAGTTATTTAATGACAGTAATTTAGCAAAATAAGGACTTAATTTCTCCATTTTATCGTCCGTTAATAGACCTAGAAGTATGTAATGCGTCTATGTATTAACAGACTAAGGGTAAATAACTCGTTGGCAGCTCAATTAGCACTTGATTTTTTTTTTAAATTATCAAATTTGAAAAGAGAAATTCATTCAAATATTGGACTTGGCATAGCTTACGCGTATTTAAAATTAAACAAATAGTCCTGGAATCATCATTGGACAAACATCCCTTGCATCTTAATCTTTCTGCTAAAAATCATTTTATTGAGAAGGGCTAACAGTAGTACGGGGTAGGACTATGTTACGTATTTGAATTCATATTACGCTAAAATGTTCATCATTATATCGAAATATAATCCGCATTGTAAAATACTAGCAATTGCTTCCTGTTTACGGCAACATTATGGGATTTACCGCTTTGAACGCGGTTGTCTGCTGAAGATTTTTAGTTTCTATAGTAACCGGAACTAATTCATTTACGTCGTGCGCAAAGCTTTTTAAGCAATGTGATCGAAAATTGCCAAGTCTTGATTTGCCTATGTGTGCTCATCGCAATCTTCTAAAGATAATGGACAGAAATCGTTTGAGAATCGTGTGCAGTTCGCAGCAAATTTGCTAACTCGACGGTCAAGAGAGCAACAATATTTCACCAGTCGTATGCTGGTCAAGGTGGGACAAATCGCTATTTTACGTCCCTTGTAATGGTCTTTCGGCCTCTTATTTTCTGAAATTTTCGAGAATTTTTTTTTTCATATTTTTAATTGTGAGGCATACTCAAGTATAGGTCTAACCAAGCACATGTAAAGCCTTTTCGCAATGTAAGGATCATCAAGCTCTTTGGACCACCTCTTTATAAAATGAATGACTTTCTTCTTGAGAAAGAAAGCTTCTACATTTATTTAAATTTAGTTTCAGAAGATTCAAAGAGCACCATGCAACCAAATTATTCAAATCACTTTGAAGATGATGTGATTGCGATTCTATGGAAAAGGAAGAAAACAGTTCTACATCATCAGCATACATTAAGATCTCGCTGAATTTAATCAAGGAGGGCAAATCATTGATGTATAAATTAAATAAAATGGGTCGTAAGTGGCTACCTTGAGGTACGCCAGACGTCACGGGGAATTCATCCGAGGTAATGAGCTTAAACAAAACCCTGAATGATCTACCATGCAGATAAGAGCTTAACCATTCCACTAAGAAGAAAGATAAGCAAGAGGCTTGGAGTTTAAAGATAAGTAGTCTATGGTTAACCAAATCAAACGCTTTGCTAAGGTCAGTGATATAAGTACACATGAGGGAATTCCATCAGTTCCAGGCGAACAATTATATTTTAGAGAACTCAATCCTTCGAAAACGTCATTTTCAAATATAACTAAGTTAGGAATTGAAATCAAACTAGAAATCGGATGTGGATAGTTTTCCGACAAATCAAAAGTGGCAGTTGAAAAGTTGTGTCGAGGACTCAGAGCCATTAAAAGATACATGCGAGGGATTTATGGAGATTTTTCTTTTGGAATTAACGAACTTAAAAAAGTATTTAGGATTAGCAAACAAGAAGGATTTAACGAACTGAAGGTATCTGCAATAGTATTGACGGTTGAGGGAATTAAATTTATGCCTTGCCACTGAGTAAGCGAAATAGTCGAAAGAAGAACCACTTTTCGAAAATTTTTTGAAAAGCTTGTTTTTCCTATTCTTGTAATATTTAATTGTTTTATTAAACCACGGGGGACGCTTGCTTCGAGGACGGGACTGCTTGATCGAAACGGATGCAGAAATAGCTTGGTGTAATATATTGTAAAACGACGACAGTAAGCTATCAATACTTCCTAATGAGAAATCAAGCACAATATGAGGAGGATGTGATTTTAGCATGGAAACATTGATTTTATGGAAATCATAAAATTTATATGAAAACTTTGAATTTGGAACGTTATAGAAGTTCAACGTACCAACATTCTTGTAATGAAAGGCAATACCCAATGCTGGATGATATGGATCCTCAGGTAAACTAAACGGAAGACAACGATTAACGCAAATCTCAGGAAAATTGGCAAAGCAAAGATCAAGCAATCTACCACGTAATTAGGGGTACCATTGTATTGAACTAAACTATGATCAAATAATTCATTAGAGAACACAACGACTCTACCAGATGTTGAGGTAGGAATCAAACAGCCAGAACTATCACTGTAACACCAAGTGACTTAAGGCAAATTGAAATCACCCAACGCAATGACTAAATCGGTAGGTCTAGATTGCTTGGCCACTTAACAAATGAGGGCGGCCTGTTTCTTATATACAGAGATATCCAAATTTGGGGGAATATAGGAGCAGGTCACATATAAGTGTTTATTTCATTCGAATGGCGATAAATTCAACGTCGGGAGTAGTTGGAAATTCAAATGAATAGGATCGGACTGCCAAAGATTTCGATCGTCCCTGAAAACTTGAAACGGATTATGGAAAAGTTCCAACGAAAGAAGATCCGGCTTTAACCAAGTTTCACTGAAGACCAAACAGGAAAACTCCGTGCTCACTGAATTTAGGAAGGTAGAACGAATTTTTGAATTTAGGCCCCTAACATATTGATAAATGAGAGATAATGATCTTGAAGAAATTTTTAATTTTTTGAAGAGGAAAGGGCTACTACACTAGTATTACGAGGGATGAATTCCTTAATTAAGGATCCAACCGGCCACAGTGGTTTATTTAAAATGAAATCCATATTTTCAGTCGGAACTAGAATTTTAAAAGATTAGATAGCTCTAGATTGAGAAGGAGCCAATTTGAATATACGAACGCGCTTTAAATTGACAGAAGGGGGTTTCGCTGCCAGATAACTTTTTATGTTATCAACAGATGTATCTGGTGCCAGTCTTCACACAAATATTGCCTTTCCGGGAGGAATTGCCTTCAATTAAACGTCATCTGTACTAGGAGCAGAAGTGTTCAGGGATGGGAAGTTATGAGTTGGGGAAAATACAGAAGGGGTACCACACTTGCGCGAGCAGCTTGTGCGACGTGCCCAGTTTGGCGACCGGCGTTCACACTCGAACAGCCAGGAGGAGAGGATGATTTACTATTATTATTATTAGTTTTAGGCGATGACGCCTGAAAAGATTGAGTGACATCAATGGGAGGAGATACCCTTGCCACTTCAGCATAGCTCAAGCCAGAAGGACTTCCCGGTTTTTTTGTAACTTTTATGTTACCGACCGACTCAGCTGTAGCAGAAACGCTAACATTCTTTGTAGACTTTAGGGAATCGCTAACTTGCACCGACGAAAAAGAATAAGGAGAACTCAGAGGTGTGTTGAAACGCTACACTACGAGTTCGAACTTTGTTAGCTGGAGAGAAAGACGACAGCGCAATATAACGACACTCGTCAAACCTAGTCTTGATTATTTCAAATTTCTCCCACAAGGAGCCGAGATTTTTGCTCAAATATGAGAAACAATTTCTTGTCTCCGTGAAGAGTTTGTAGAAACCAATGTCCCGCTTTCTGCAGTCAGGACAAGACCACCGTAAACCTTTAGAAGAGTCAAGGACTGCATCAACAGCACGGCCGACAATACCAGCACACTTTGCATGTCCAAAACGATTACACAGCCAACAAGAAATGAATCGTTCAGATTCAGGGCCTGTTTTTGCACGACATGGTGTAAATAAGCAATCCATGTCCATTGAAAAGAACAAAAGTAGCTTATGAAGGAAAATAAGAAAAAGTAAAACTGAAAAATTCCACGGCACAAATTTTCAGCAAATTGAAGCAAATGTCTCACTTCCCTGCCTACTGTAAATATAGAGCGAAAGCTAAAGAATCTGTAAACAAAGATTAACAGGCAAAAAGTGAGACTTTTACTAAGAGCTCAATTGTTGATTACAGTAAACCAAAATGATTTCTTCACATAAATGGTTAATAAATTCATATGCGTTAAATTCATACTTTATTCTTTTAGAGAATTTTTAAAATTAAACACAAATAAAGCAAAAAAGCTAAGAAATACACTAAAAAAATTGAAATATTTCTTGCACAGAATAAAAAGGCGACTACAACACGCATGCAGAGTTGCCAAACTAATCGCAAATTGACGCTTATGCAAATAGAATTGTTTTGAACGAGCGCATCTTTTAATCTGCGCACTTCGCAGACGCACATGGTTGAATGCTGAAATTTCGCACGTTGAAATATGAAAAATAGAAGTGGAGCAAATGGTGTGTTTACCCTTATGAAAAGATTTTAGCTTTTTCAGCTTTTACTTTTATCTACTTTATACTTATTTGTAGCGGAACTATGACTATTGTATAGTCCGAGTTATAATATAACTAGAGTTTTTCCGCCGTCTCAATTTTTGAGGTTTTACGAATATCAAGCAGGCGAAAGTTAATTAGAAAAATTTTAACGAGCGCCTACGTGTCTAATCTTCTAACCAATCTTCAGAGCTTACAATATGAACGAAGTATAATTATAATTAATTCCTAGTTCTTACCGAAAAATTTTTCGAAAAATACTAATACTCGTTTGACCTAATACATTAACTTGTTCGTTGGCTATTGATATTTTCAACTTGTCGTTTAAAAATGACAATATTGCTCATAATTACGCCTGAAATTGTTTAATTAATATGTTGTCTTTTTCCTGTACAAACTTTCATGGTGTTTTTGCGGTAATGAAAAAAAAAATTGCAAAACACAAACTTGATATCCGAAATTTTAGTATGTCAATCATTTAATAGACTGTTCCGATGACATTTTATTTAATATTTTGAAAAGTGCACTAAATAATCTTTGCATATCATCTTGAGACAAGACACGCAATCTTATTAGGTAGAAAAATGCAGCTGAGCTGGGAACAACTAATAGCTTGCAGTGGTTAGTAATATTTTTATAGTTTTTATTTTTCTTTTTATTGATTTATTTGCTTGTGATGGGCCTTACCTAAAATCATGCATGATACATGAATGGTTTATTCTATAACTAAATGCCAATTTTAAAATAACTTTCATAAATATAATAAAATCGAAATCAATATTGAGAACGAATTATAACCCAAATACAACTCAGTATCTCAATTTAGGAAAAAAAAAAAAAGAAGCAAATAAGTTATATTTCCTTTAAGTAACATTGTTCACATATCCATCTTGCTATTACACATTTTATGCGTGTCAGCTCAACTAGGTGTTTGCGAAAGGTAAGCATGTTAGTCAGCTGATCTTAACAATTGTTATAACTTTTAAATGGCCTCATCCCCTTCTAACAACTTCGACCGTGATACGAGGCTTTTGATCAACGAGACTATTCATCCGTGTCCTGACGTCCGTATTGTTAGAATTCTCATTGTTACATAAAGTGCGAAACGTAACTGAAACTTTGCATATACGTCTTAGTTGTTTTGAATCCCAAGATTGACTATTCATTTGCAGTTTGGAGGAAATAATTTCGGAACAAAAGTAAAGAAGTTCCAGAACGAAAAAAATTGGCAGCAGCATTTTTTTTGATTTTATTCCCTCAATAGAAAAGAATACTATTGTGCGAGAGATTATGGACAAAGTAAAATTGTTATTGGTTCAAAAATTTTAATATCTGCATATAACTGCATAGCAATGCACGGACAATTTTTTCTCTAAGCGCGGTAAACAATGTAACCCCACCAACTTTCATTCTTTTAGTTGAAATATGTAATAAGAGAAGTAGATACGGGATTTTCGATAACTTCGTTTAGACACTATTCCTTAAAAAAAAACTTCTTTCTTTTTTAGTTAAATACTTGCTGGGCAATTTTTAAAATTCAAAATTTTGCAAAAATACCATTCGTAATTTTTAAGAATTTACAAACATTTTCAAAATAGTTTCTCTTTTAATATTTAAATAAATGCTCCTCAATGGTATTATTTTATTCCCGTCCGTCCAAAAAAATCGTCAAAAATAACTTTTTTCAAGCTGTTACAATGGTTTCCCCCCTTGACGACTAGGCTAACAATGTTATCAGTTAAAATATTAATATGTATAACATATCTGTCGATGAAGGTATTTTTAAATAATTCCAAGTACTCCTTGCAAGATTTAAGATCAAATTTTTAAAAGACGATTATCAATAAATTATCATATCGCCTTATTTACAATTAAAATTTATGACAATTCTTATTAAAAGTTTTATCATCTGCATAGAAATTTCTTTCACAGTGTGGCAGTATTTTTTTTTTATAGCTTACACTACTTGTGGTACACGATATATTAAGATAGTGCGAACGTATGTAATACGAAGAAGAAAAATTTGATTCAGATTAGGCAATTTTTTGAACCTGCTCTCATAAAACCGATGCTTTAAAAACTGAATCCTTATATAGTAAAAAGCTAACATTTTTAATATTTAATAGTGAAAGTTATATAACGGTGGAATTCCTTCAATATATAGGCATTATTTTGTATATATATCGGATTATGTCGAGTCGGCCTTGCCCGACTATATGTTTCTACTTGTTTTTAAATTAAACTAGACCGAGTTAAGATAAAGCACTTGCACATGGGAGAAAAATGCTTTACATTCCGTCTTAAACTACCTTTTATGAAATATGGGTTAGTCTGTGCCAATGAAGGAGTTCTTAAGTGGAACTTGAAAGGTCTCCAGTAAATATTACTTCGGATATGAATTATTGACTCGGACATTTCAAATTTGGACACGTATGGAATAGAGAGAGGAAATAAGCGAACGTGAAAGCAGTAACTTGCATTCCCAAGATCTGTAAAGTCATTTATATTAAAGGTTTATTTATAATTAATTTATATTTTATTTATCTTAAAGATACGAGTTGATGCTTTTAAGTAACTTACCTTAAAATCTTTCTCCCAGCATCCAGTGTTAATATTCTTAATAAACGCATGCTGCTTTTATTAAATTCGTAATAAAATTTTAAAGTGGAATGTATTCATTAACTCTGTACTAAACTAGAAGAAAATCTGTCAAAATAAAAATAAAATAAATGAAAATCATAAAAAAACGTATAATTTTAAAAAAATATATGAAAAGATTTAACGAAAGAAAGTATAAAAATATTTAAAAAAAACTCCTTTCTCTATCTTCCGTTAGAGAAAATATAAAAATAGAAATTAAAATTGTTAAGTAGGGCGGACGTGAGCAATTCCCAAATGAGTTCTTGGAAGATTATAATAAATATTTGTGAAAAATATTGTGATTGACAGAAAAGTCTTAACCAAATTTAAATCTTTTTTGTTTCTTAGCATTTATGTTTACGTTGTCGCACGGTAGTCTCTATCGGTTAACCGCACATATAAATGCGACGTTTCAGATTGCAATCTCAAATATATTTCATAATTTGCATCGTCACCGACAGGCAGGCATACGTAGATATACTGAAAACGGCTTGTTAGTTGCGCAAAGATATTGGTGAATATATCTAGTACTTTCTCCTGAACATTACAGAATAGTAATATGTGACAATTTCCAATTCTCCGTCTTTAGCATATAATTGATTCACAAAACTATCGTGCTTCTCTCCCTATTTCTGATTTACTTATATAAAAAACATGGAAGAATTGAAGTATGTTTTCACATAAAGTGGTTCATTGAATTTTCTAAAATGAATGCTTGTGTGTTTCAATATCAAATCCTAGCTAAAAAAACAAAAAAAAAAAAAAACACGACTCTTCACAATTCGAATAACTTCAAGTTTTATCTTGAAACGGCTTGAACTGAAGTTCATTAACATTTTCTAATTAAAAAATAAAAAATTTAGCACTAAGTACATTTAAAGCCAAATTGAAGCCTTACCCTAACATAGTTTTAACGAAATCAAAAACAGAGCGAAAAAAATCACATATTTCGAAGAAAAAAACTGCAAACTCTAGCTAAACTGTGCTAATATTCTCTGCCAACGCCACTAATTTCTAATATATAATATCAAACGTTACGCACGATTAAACTTTAGTTTGAAAAAATGAGAAGATTATATACAAAAACAAACACAAAAAAAATTCGAAAACCAAAAATGATAGCAGCACACGCACGCATACTCTATATAGTATCGCGTAACTTACGTAAGTCTCATGCAACTGTATATTAACATAGATTAATAATATAGAGGAAGAGAAAAAACAGAAAAAAAAAGAGATTCCAACAATTTCCTACTTTTGGCGATAAGATTTATTAGAATACGACAACTGCAAAAACAGTGTGTATAGAATATACAATAACTGAAAAGAAGCAGATTTTTTTGTTTTCAAATTATAAAAGCATTTTTATTGTCATTTAACATAAAATTTTAAAACAAATTCCAAAACTTCCAATCGAAAGATATTAAAAAACAAAGAAAATGTTTAAACGTTTGAATTTAAATAATTTGCAAGTTATTGTCGCCACAACTCGTCGCAACAGTAATGATAAAAACCTGGGCGAAGAAAAGTTTCGAATTGAGACGGATACCATGGGTGAAGTAAAGGTGGCTTGTAATAAATATTATGGCGCGCAAACTGTGCGCTCAAAAAAGAATTTTCCTATAGGTGGTAAAACTGAACGCATGCCGAAGCCGATTGTAATAGCGATGGGTATTCTGAAGAAGGCCGCTGCGGAGGTGAACAAAGAATTTGGCTTAGAGGCTAAGATAAGCGACGCTATATCAAAGGCAGCCGATGAGGTGATATCAGGTGAATTATACGATAAGGGTCATTTTCCTTTGGTAATATGGCAGACGGGTTCAGGCACGCAGACCAATATGAATTGCAATGAAGTTATTAGCAATCGCGCTATAGAAATAATGGGCGGCGAAATGGGCTCTAAGAACCCAGTACATCCTAATGATCATGTTAATAAAGGACAAAGCTCAAATGATACCTTTCCAACGGCTGTACATATAAGTGTCGGTATGGAATTAAACAAAAACCTAATACCGTCTCTTACCGAACTTGCGAAAGATCTTGAAGACAAAGAGAAGGAGTTTGCTGATATTATAAAAATTGAAGCACTCATTTAATGGATGCCGTGCCGTTAACTATGGGCCAACAATTTAGTGGTTATAGACAGCAATTATGCAACGGTTTGGCTCGAATTAATGCTTGCTTGCCGCATGTTTATGAGTTAGCTCTAGGCGGGACTGCTGTAGGAACTGGTTTAAATACTCGAAAGGGTTTTGCCGAGAAAGCTGCAGCTCGTATAAGTGAACTTACCTCTTTACCATTTAAAACAGCTCCTAATTTCTTTGAAGCTCTTGCCGCTCGTGACGCCATGGTCGAAGTTCATGGTGTTCTTAATACTATAGCTGTTAGCCTTATGAAAATCGCTAATGACATTCGCTTTTTGGGTTCGGGTCCTCGCTGCGGCTTAGGTGAGCTAATGCTACCTGAAAATGAGCCTGGCAGTTCTATTATGCCGGGCAAAGTTAATCCCACTCAATGTGAATCTTTAACCATGATTTGCGCACAAGTTATGGGCAATCATGTAGCTGTTACCGTAGGTGGTTCAAATGGACATTTCGAATTGAACGTTTTTAAGCCAGTTATTGTGTCGAATGTTTTGCGTTCTATACGTTTACTCTCTGATGGATGTCGTGCCTTCAACAAGAACTGCTTGAAAGGCATTAAAGCTAATAAAGAAAGAATTGAAAAACTAATGAAAGACTCCTTAATGCTTGTCACAGCCCTGAATCCTCACAT